>NC_090328.1:82918795-83253483 GCF_035084215.1 Heptranchias perlo
AGACAAACACGGGTCACAACCAACAGAGTACCCTTTGTCGTCCAGTACTTCCCTGGAGCGGAGAAACTACGCCATGTTCTTCGCAGCCTTCAACATGTCATCGATGACGACGAACACCTCGCTAAGGCCATCCCCACGCCTCCACTACTCGCCTTCAAACAGCCACCTAACCTCAAACAGACCATCGTTCCCAGCAAATTACCCAGCTTTCAGGAGAACAGCGTCCACGACACCACACAACCCTGCCACAGCAACCTCTGCAAGACATGCCAGATCATCGACACAGATACCACCATCACACGAGAGGACACCACCCACCAGGTACATGGTTCATACTCCTGCGACTCTGCCTATGTTGTCTACCTCATACATTGCAGGAAAGGATGCCCTGGAGCATGGTACATCGGCGAGACCATGCAGACACTGCGACAACGGATGAACGGACACCGCGCAACAATCGCCAGACAGGAGGGTTGCCTCTCAGTCGGGGAACACTTCAGCAGTCAAAGACGTTCAGCCTCCGATCTTCTGGTAAGCGTTCTCCAAGGCGGCCTTCGAGACATACGACAACGCAAAATCATTGAGCAGAAATTGATAGCCAAGTTCGGCACCCATGAGGACGGCCTCAACCGGGATCTTGGGTTCATGTCACGCTACATGTAACCCCACCAGCGAAAAAAAGTTATCTGTTTTTAATACAACTGGTCATTCTATCTCTTTCTCTGCCTTTCGGGTGTGTGTCTCTCTCTCTCTGTCTTTGTGTTGTGACCGTTTGTGTATTCGGTAGTCTTGTATGTAATGTTTCTCTGTCTGAACACCATTCAACTCCTTTGATTGCTTTGATAACGGGCAGTTGGAAAGATTATCTGTAATCACCAGGCATTGTTCTCTGACTATATATGCTATACCTTTATGGAATCCTACACTCACCTGACGAGGGAGGAAGCCTCCGAAAGCTTGCGATTTCAAATAAAGCTGTTGGACTATAACCTGGTGTTGTAAGACTCCTTACATTTGTCCACCCCAGTCCATCACCGGCATCTCCACATCATGAACGGGTAGTGGAAGTAGATTCAATAGTAACCTTCAAAAGGGAATTGGATAAATACTTGAAGGGAAGAAAATTGCAGGGCTACGGGGAAAGAGCAGGGGTGTGGCACGTAGGCTTGGGAATATAGCAACAGGTGTAGGCTATTTATCCCCTCAAGCCTGCTCCATCACTTAATTAGATCATGGTGGATTTGCACTTCAACTCCATTTACCCGCTTTTGCTTCATATCCCTTGATACTCTTACCTAACAAAAATCTGAGCCGGCACAGGCATGATGGGCTGAATTGCCTCCTTCTGTGCTGTAAGATTCTATGATTCTAAGTGTAATTTGTGATAGTTGGTGAATAGTGAGTTCTCTTTGAATGTACCTTGAAGACCTTGATTTTCCTTGCTTTGTGGACACTTTGCTGTGGGACCTTTAAATAAATGCGAAGATCACCAACATACAAACCACAGCTTCTGGCAGTGATAAATGGATTTAAAACCTTACCACTATTCAACAGAAGCTGTCAAGATAAAAACGCCACCCCCATTACCTGTAAAATTCAAAGTCATTCTGGCTCTCCCAAGGGGCTACCGTTTTACTTGTCTCTCTAAAAGCTGCTGCTTTTAAGGCCCAGGCAGCATGTAGGCTTGGGAATATAGCAATGGGAATATGTCATTTAGCCCCTTGAGCCTACTCCATCATTCAATTAGATCATGGCTGGTCTGCACCTCAACTCCATTTACCCACTTTTGCTCCATATCCCTTGATGCCCTTACCTAATAAAAATCTATTTATCTCAGTCTTGAAAGCTGCAATTGTCCCAGCATCCACAATCTATGGGGCATAGAATTCCAGATTCCTACTACCCTTTGTGTGAATAGTGATTCTGAATGGCCTAGTTCTAATTTTAAGATTATGTCCCCATGTTCTTGATTCCTGCTCCAGAGGAAATAGTTTCTCCGTACCTACCCTATCAAATCCTTTTAACATTTTAAACACTTCGATCAGATCACGACTCAGTGTTCTATACTCAAAAGAATACAAGCAAGTTGTCCTCATAATTTAACCCTCTAAGCCCCAGTAACATTCTGGTGAATCTGTACTTTACCCCTCCAAGGTCAGTATAGACTTCATGAGGTGCAGTGCCCAAAACTGAAAGTAGTATTCCAGATGGTCTGACCAAGGCTCTGTACAACTGAAGCATCACTTCCTCACTTTGTAATCCAGCCCCCTTGAGATAAAAGCCAACATTCCATTATGTATATATGGTGAAAAGCTGAGGTCCCAGTACAGATCCTTGGGGAACACCACTTGTTACATCCTGCCAATCAAGAGTACATTCATTCTAGTACTTTAGAGTTAGTCAGTGGTCAGGGACAAGAGGGTGTGACTGCAAGTCAGGCAGGTATGGGGACCCAGGATACAGTAATGGAGGAGCCTCAGCCCTTGACCTTGTCCAACAGGTACGAGGTACTTGCTACCTGTATGGATGAGAACGAGGACTGCAGGGAGGATGGGCAAACTGACCATGGCATGTGGTACAGGGGGACATTCAAGTGGGGGGAGTAAAAAGGAATGTGGTAGTGGTAGGGGATAGTATAGTCAGGGGGATAGTTAATGTTCTCTGCAGCCGCGACCGAGAGTCTCGAAGGCTGTGTTGCCTAACCAGTGCCAGGGTTAAGGATATCTCCTCACGGGGCTGGCAAAGAACTTGGAGCACAAGGTGGAGGGGATCCAGTTGTCGGGGTCCATGTAGGAACGACACCACGTGAGGTTCTGCTGAGGGAGTTTGAGGAGCTAGAATCTAAATTAATAAGCAGAACCTTAAAGGTAATAATCTCTGGATTACTACTTGAGTAACATGCAAATTGGCAAAGGGTCAAGCAGATCAGAGAGTTAAATGCATGGCTCAAAGAGTGCTGTGGGAGACAGGGGTTTTGATTCATGGAGCACTGGTACCAGGGAAAGAGGGAGCTGTTCTGTTGGGACGGGCTCCACTTCAACCGGGCTGGGACCAGTGTCCTCGCGAATCGAATAACTAGGGCTGTAGATAGGGCTTTAAACTAAAAAGGGGGTGGGGGGAGGGGTCAGGTGAGGGGGAAATTTAGAAATCTAAAGAGAAAAGACAAGGCAATAGAGCAGTGTAGTGATTTGGGTAAAGATAAGCACAGTGTGACAGGAAGGGACAGAGAGCTTAGCGGAAATAGTGCATCAACGCATAAGGTCAAAGAATAATGGTAAAAAGCTAAATTTAAAGGCTCTTCATCTGAATTCATGAAGCATTCATAACAAGACAGATGAATTAGTAGTACAAATAGAATTAAATGGGTTTGATCTAGTAGCCATTACAGAGACGTGGTTGCAAGGTGACCAAGGTTAGGAACTAAATATTCCAGGGCACTTGAAGTTTTGGAAAGACAGGCAGAATGGAAAAGGTGAAGGGGGGCGCGGGGGTAAGCCCTGATAATAAAGGATGACATAAGGACAGTAGTGAGAAAGGATCTTAGCTCAGAAGATCAGGAAGTAGAATCTGCATGGGTGGAGAAAGGAAATAACAAGGAGCAAATCAAATTGGCAAAGGTAGACTGGAGGACGAGTTCATGGAATGCATTCGAGACAGTTACCTAGAACAATACTTTGTGAAACCAACCAGGGAACAGGCTATTTTGGATCTGGTCTTGTGTAATGAAAGAGGGTTAATTAGTAAGCTCATAGTAAAGGATCCTCTGGGGAAGAGTGATCACAATATGATAGAATTTCATGTTGAGTTTGAGAGTGACATACTTAAGTCCGAGACTAGAGTCTTAAACTTAAATAAAGCCAATTACATAGGTATGAGGGGCGAGTTGGCTAAGGTAGATTGGCAAATTAGATTAAAAGGTATGACAGTAGATAAGCAGTGGCAGACATTTAAAGAAATATTTCACAATCCTCATCGAATATACATTCCATTGAGAAATAAAAACTCCACGGGAAAAGTGATCCATTCATGGCTAACTAAAGCAGCTAAGGATGGTATTAAATTAAAAGAAAAGCTTATAATGTTGCAAAGTATAGTAGTAAGCCTGAGGATTGGGAAAGTTTTAGAAACCAGCAAAGGATGACCAAAAAATTGATAAAAAGGGAGAAAATAGAATATGAGAGTAAACCAGCAAGAAAAATAAGAACAGATTGTAAGAGCTTCTACAAATATGTAAAAAGGAACAGAGAAGCAAAGATAAACATTGGTCCCTTAGAAGCTGAGACAGGGAAATTATAATAGGAAATAAGGAAATGACAGAGATGTTAAACAAATATTGTGTATCTGCCTTCACAGTAGAAGACACAATAAGCATACCAAATATAATGGGGAACCAAGGGAACTGAGGTGGCTGCAGAGATAGTGGATGCATTGGTTGTGATCTTTTAAAATTCCCTAGATTCTAGAACAGATTGGAAGGTAGCAAATATAACTGCTATTCAAGAAAGGAAAGAGAATACAGGGAAATATAGGCCAGTTAGCATGACATCAGTCATCGGGAAAATGCTGGAATCCATTTTTAAGGATGTAGTAACAGGGCACTTAGAAAATTATAATATGATTAGGCAGAGTCAGCATGGTTTTATGAAAGGGAAATCGTATTTAACAAATTTATTAGAGTTCTTTGAGGATGTAACTAGCAGGGTAGACAAAGAGGAACCTGTGGATGTAGTATATTTGGATTTCTAAAAGGCATTCGATAAGGTGCCACATAAAAGGTTGCTACACAAAATAAGGGCTGATGGGGTTGAGGGTAATATATTAGCATGGACAGAGGATGGTTAATGGACAGAAAACAGAGAGTAGGGATAAATGGGTCATTTTCAGGTTGGTAGACTGTAACTAGTGGGGTGCCACAAGGATCAGTGCTGGGGCCTCAGCTATTTACAATCTATATTAATAACTTAGATGAAGGGACCAAGTGTAATGTATCCAAGTTTGTTGACGATACAAAGGTAGGTGGGAAAGTAAGCTGTGAGGAGGACATGAAGAGTCTGCAAAGGGATATAGACAGGTTAAGTGAGTGGGCAAGAAGGTGGTAGATGGAGTATAATGTATATTCACTTTGGTAGAAAAGCAGAATACTTTTTGAATGATGAGAAACTATTAAATGTTGGTGTTCAGAGAGGTCTGGGTGTTCTCGTACAATAAACACAGAAAGTTAGCATACAGGTAACAGCAAGCAATTAGGAAGGCAAATGGCATGTTGGCCTTTATTGCAACGGGGTTGGAGTACAAGAGTAAGGAAGTTTTGCTACAATTGTACGGGACTTTGGGTGAGACCACACCTGGAGTACTGAGTACTGTTTTGGTCTCCTTTTCTAAGGAAGGATATACTTGCCTTGGAGGCGGCGCAATGAAGGTTCACTACATTAATTCCTGGGATGTGAGGGTTGTCCTATGTGGAGCAATTAAGTAGAAAGGGCCTATACCCTCTGGAGTTTAGAAGAATGAGAGGTGATCTCATTGAAACATATAAGATTCTGAAGGGGCTTGGCAGGGTAGATGCTGAGAGGTTTTTCCCCAGGCTGGCTAGAACTAGGGGCATAGTCTCAGGATAAGGGGTTGGCCATTTAAGGCTGAGATGCGGAGGAATTTCTTCACTCAGAGGGTTGTGAATCTGTGGAATTCTCTACCCCAGAGGGCTGTGGATGCTGAGTCATTGAGTACATTCAAGGCTGAGATAGATAGATTTTTGGACTCTCGCAGAATGAAGGGATATGGGGATCAGGCGGCAAGGTGGAGTTGAGGCCAAAGATCAGCCATGATTCTATTGAATGGAGGAGCAAGCTCGAGGGGCCGAAGGGCCTACTCCTGCTCCTATTTCTTATGTTCTTATGTACTTGTCCAAGTGCTCAGTCACTCTAACCCTGATGATAGATTCCAGTAACTTCCCAACAACTGATGCAGCTGTAGTTTTCTGGTTTCCAGCCGTGGCTCAGTGGTAGCACTCTCGACTCTGAATCAGAAGGTTCAAGTCCCACTTCAGAGCCTGGAGCACAAATTCTAGGCTGTCACTTCATTGCAGTACTGAGAGAGTGCTACAATGTTGGAAGTGCTGTCTTTTGGATGAGACAATAAACCGAGGCCCTGTCTGCCCTCTCAGGTGACATAAAAAATCCCATAGCACTATTTTGAAGAAGAGCAGGAGACTTCTCCCCGGTGACCTGACCAATATTTATCCCTCAACCAACATCACTAAAGCAGATTATCTGGTCATTATCACATTGCTGTTTGTGGAAGCTTACTGTATGTAAATTGTTTGCCACGTTTCCTACATTAAAACAGTGACTACACTTCATGAAGCACTTCATTGGTTGTAAAGCGCTTTGGGATGTCCTGAGGTCATGAAAGGTGCTATATAAATGTAAGTTCTTTCTTTCTTTCTCCCTCTCTATTTAGAATATTGGAATGACAGTCACAATTTTCCAATCCAAAGGCACAATTCCCAAATCTAGAGAGATTTGGAAAATTATAACTGACATGTTTGCAATTTCCTCAGCTATTTTTTTTAATTCCCTGAGGTGGAAACCATTTGGTCCTGGAGATTTGTCTATCTTAAGTCACATTAATTTCTCCATTAGCATTTTAAAAAACTTTTATTAAATCCAATACGCTACTCCTTTTAACTTATTTTTAGGTTCCTCTGTACCACAGGTATTTTGTCCCTTTTAAAATTTCATTTTCTGAAATTTAATGCAGAAAAGTGTGAAGTGATGCATTTTGGTAGGAAGAATGAGGACAGGCAATATAAACTAAATGATACAATTTTAAAGGGGGTACAGGAACAGAGAGACCTGGGGGTGCACATACACAAATCTTTGAAGGTGGCAGGACAAGTTGAGAAGGCTGTTAAAAAAAACATTATTTCCCTCAGTAACCTAGGATGCATCCCATCAGGACCGGGTGACTTTTCTACTTTGAGTACTGCCAATCTTTTAAGTACCTCCCCTTTATCTATTTTTATCCTATCCAATATCACTACTACCTCCTCCTTTACTGCGACAATAGCAGCATCCTCTTCTCCAGAGAAGACTGATGCGAAGTATTCATTTAGTGCCTCAGCCATGCCCTCTACCTCCACAAGGTGGTCTCCTTTTTTGTCCCTAATCGGTCCCACCCTTCCTTTGACTACCCTTTCATTATTCATGTTTATAAAAGACTTTTTTAGGTTCCATTTTATGCTTGCTGCTAATTTATTCTCATAGTCTCTCTTTGCCCCTCTTATTCCCTTTTTTAAGATCTCCTCTGTACTTTTTGTATTGAGCCTGGTTCTCTACTGTATTATGAACCTTACATTCGTCATAAGCCTCCTTTTTCTGTTTCATTTTAATCTCTATATCTTTAGCCATCCAGGAAGCTCTAGCCTTGGATGCCCTTCCTTTCCTAGGGATGTGTCTACTCTATACCCAAACCAACTCTTCCTTGAAGGCCTCCCATTGTTCAATTACTGTATGGCCTGGCAATTTTTGATTCCAATCCACCTGGGCAAGATCCCTTTTTAACTCACTGAAATTTGTCCTCCTTCAGTTAAGCATTTTCACATTTGATTGTTCCTTGTCCTTTTCCATAACTATTCTAAACCTAATGATATTATGATCACTGTTCCCCAAATGCTTCCCCACTGAAAAACGCTCTACCTGCCCCACTTCATTCCCCAGAACTAGATCCAGCACTGTTTCCTTCCTGGTTGGGCTGGAAACACACTGTTCCAGAAAGTTCTCGAACATATTTCAGGAATTCCTCCCCCTCTTTGCCCTTTACACTGTTATTTTCCCAGTCTATATTGGGATAATTGAAGTCCCCCATTATCACTACTCTATAGTTCTTGCATCTTTCTGTAATTTGCCTGCAAACGTTTTCCTCTATCTCTTTCCCACTATTTGGTGGCCTATAGTATACACCCAGTAGCGTAATAGCTCCTCTATTGTTCCTTAATTCTAATCAAAAAGATTGTGTCTTTGACCCTCAACTATTTCATCTCTTTCCAGTGCTATAATAGTTTCTTTGATCAATAATGCCACCCCCATGCCCCACCCCCTCCTTTCTTTCTTAAATACCTGGTAGCCAGGAATATTAAGTCCCCAATCCTCCCCTTCTTTGAGCCAGGTCTCTGTTATTGCCACTATATCATAGTCCCATTTGGTGACTTGAGCCTGCAGCTCACCAATCTTATTTACCACGTTATATGCATTTACACACATGTATTCCAATCTCATCTTAGACTGCCTCGCATTTGCCACCTGTCTGATCTCTCCTATTTCTGAACTATTCTTTACTCTAGTGCTACTTGTCCCTCCCACTTCTCTGTGCACCTTGTTTCTCCTCTCTAATATATCCTCCTGGTGCCCACCCCCTTGCCAAATTATTTTAAACCCTTCCCCACTGCACTAGTTAACTTCCTCATGAGGACATTGGTCCCAGCTCTGTTCAGGTATAACATGTCCATCTTGAACAGATCTCTCCTGTCCCAGAACTGGTCCCAATACCCCAGGAATCTGATGTCCTCTCTCCTGCACCATTGCTCCTGCCTCGCATTAACCAGTCTTATCCTTCTATTCCTATACTCACTGATGCGTGGCACTGGGAGTAATCCAGAGATTACTACCTTTGAGGTCCTGCTTTTTAAACTTCCTCCCTAGCTCCTGAAACTCTGACTGCAGGACCTCTACCCTTTTCTTTCCTATGTCATTAGTTCCCACACGAACCACAAATTCTGGCTGTTCCCCTTCCCCCCTCAAAATGTTCTCCACCCTCCCAGTTATCTGGGTAGCTGTCCCACACTGCTCTTATTTGTGTTTTTTTCACACTTTTTGACTTATCACATTTTTTAATGCTGATGTTCTATACAATTTGATATGCTCTTATTTTTCATCTCTGCTGCTTTATTTTTAACAGGTATTTTATTATCACCACTAATCTCTGCTGTTCCCAGTATATTTACGTTATTTTTATTAGCTTTTGTACTCTAACCTTTACTCGTCCATTCTTAGTCTTATCTTTAGGTTACTATTATTTCTACCCGAACACTCCTCTTCCCCTCCCCCCACCCCCTTTTTGGTTGAAAGTCCTTTCTACAGTCCTATTGATCCTTGGCTCTAGAATCTTGATCCCAGCCTGGGTCAGGCGCCACCCATCTCAGCAATACGGCTCCTTCCTGACCCGGTACTGGTGCCAGTATCCCGTGAAATGGAACCCCTCTTTCCCACACCACTCTTTCAGCCATGCACTCACTTTCTGTGGGTGATAACTTGGAGATTAACAACCACTTGGTCCTGCTTTTTAATTTAGCTCGTAGCTTCAGGTGCTCTCTTAGCAGGACCTCCTCCCTATTCCTTCCTATGTCCTTGGTTCCGACATGGAGCATGACAACTGGTTCTTCCAAGTTCCCCTTCCAAGTTCCTTGCCAGCCGCTTCAAAATATCCCTTACCCTGGCACTGGGCAGGCAACACACTCTTCTGGATTCTCAGTCGTGACTGCAGAGGGTACCCTCTATCCCCCTAATTATGGAATCTCCTCGAACTACAGCCTTTCTATTCTGGTCCTCCCTCCCACCCATCCTGCTCTATGATGCCTTGGTTAGCATTCTGGCCATCTTCCATGCAGCCTTCTTCCTAACCCCACGGGTAGCAAGTACATCGTACCTGTTGGATAGGACCAGTTTCTGTGGTTCCTCCTTCTCTGCCTCCACTAGGTTTCTCCTACCCTGCCGACTGTCAGTCACACTACCCTTTTCCCATGCCTGTATCTCTCCATGTTGTGTGACTGTGTTCTGGAGTAAACTATCCAGATATTCCTCCCCCTCCGTTATGTGTCAGAGCATCTCTAACCCGCACTCCAGCTCAATGACTCTGAGCCAGAGTGACTCAAGACATAAACATTTCCCACAAGTGTGGTCATCCGGGACAATGTCGCTGTTCTCAAATTCCCACATTCTGTGCTGCCTACACACTGTCTGTGCTGCCATTATCTACTTGATAATTATTTATTTATGGTACAGCAGTTATTTATTTATTTCTGGTGCTGATTCATGTTTAATAATAAATTATGATTATCAGATAGATTTAATTTAATTTCTATTAGTTACTTCTATTGCTCAGTTTAGTATATTTAGTAGATTCCCCTGCACTGTTTTTAAATGGTCTCTTCGGTCCTTTCCCGTGATGTCAAGCTCCGTCCATGGAAGAATATTTAGGCATTTGAGGGGGAAAATGATCCACTAAATGAAAGGCAGCTCCTATCATTCTTCCCTAATATTCATTTAACGTTTGTGTTGACATTTCCAAGATACCACATAAGAATGATATTCTGGGAGTTGACGCCGTGACTCCAGCAAGGTCTTGAAAATCTACAAAGAGGAAGAGAGTAATTCAGAGGAGGTTATATCCAGACTACAGACTTACAGACTAAGGATGAACTACCAGTGTTTGTTTGAGGAGCAATGTTTTAGAAGTTTCCACAATTCCCAAGAGTTAGTAACATATAACTGCAACATCTGGTTCCTGACATGAACTCAGCATCATTTAAACCAACTGCAATGCCTATGGCCATAAAAATGACAGCTGAAATAATTTTTTATGTGACTGGTACTTTCCAGACACCTGGGGCAGATTATAGTGGCAGTGTACAATCAACCATGTTACCTGTCTAAAGGAAATGACTGATGCACTGACCTGGGGAGCTGGCAGGTCTATCCACCTTCCAGAATGAGCAGAAAAAAGTAGTAAGCCAAACAGCAACGGTTTTATCACGTTGCTGAGCTTCCCAGAATTTTAGATGAAATCGACTGTATCCACATTGAGACACAGGCACATTAAACCAATCTGACCACACGCTTTCACTCCCTCAACATACAAGTGTTGTGCAATGCCCAGAATGTATCATAAATCTTTGAATATAATATTTTTCACCAGAAGTTTGTGCAAAAGTGGAGGGGTGCATATGATACAGTCTACTCCTGATAATTTGAAGTAATTTCTTGTGCCAAAAAGTTTTGAATGATGCAACAATTTGAATTAAGCAATGTAAAGAATGTAAGAAAGCAGAGCCCTGAAAAGCCACAGGATCATTTACGCCAGTGTTGGTAGAGAACGTGGAGTCAGTTAATTTAAATACTCCGGCATTTCAGTAGTGCATCTCCTATATAATATGGGACTACTGTGAGGGGAGGGAGGGGTTTGTATGGCAGATCTTTAAAGAGGCTGGAAGGGATTGGAGCAGCAGGTGTAGACCATAGAGATGCTGGGGGGGCACTCTGCTCTAGCAGTGGGAGATGGCGAGTTCAGTGGAATTGGGCAGGCTGCAGGTTAGTGGGATCTGGACAGTTTTCATGGCATCCCTGTGACATGGCAGACAGCCAGAAGCTTCCACGCTATTCTCTATTTCCCTATTCCCAATGGGGTAATGCTCAATCTTTCTTATCCAATGTTCTTTCCCCCTACAAAACCATCACAGCAACAAGGGGCAGAGAATGATGAAGAGGAGGAAGATAAAGATAAAGATGATGATGAGCAGTATAAGGGCAGAAATGTCTTCTTTAATGATGATGATAACAATGAGAATGATGTCAAATGAGAACCAGGCTACACAGAAGTACCCAAAGAATGGGTACAGCAGGTGATCAAGAAAGCCAACGGAATGTTGGCTTTTATTGCTCGGGGGATAGAATATAAAAACAAGGAGGTATTGCTGCAGTTATATAAGGTATTGGTGAGACCGCACCTGGAATACTGCATACAGTTTTGGTCTCCATACTTAAGAAAAGACATACTTGCTCTCGAGGCAGTACAAAGAAGGTTCACTCGGTTAATCCCGGGGATGAGGGGGCGGACATATGAGGAGAGGTTGAGTAGATTGGGACTCTACTCATTGGAGTTCAGAAGAATGAGAGGCGATCTTATTGAAACATATAAGATTGTGAAGGGTCTTGATCGGGTGGATGCAGTAAGGATGTTCCCAAAGATGGGTGAAACTAGAACTAGGGGGCATAATCTTAGAATAAGGGGCTGCTCTTTCAAAACTGAGATGAGGAGAAACTTCTTCACTCAGAGGGTGGTAGGTCTGTGGAATTTGCTGCCCCAGGAAGCTGTGGAAGCTACATCATTAGATAAATTTAAAACAGAAATAGACAGTTTCCTAGAAGTAAAGGGAATTAGGGGTTATGGGGAGCGGGCAGAAAATTGGACATGAAGCTGAGTTCGGATCGGTCAATGCCCTGTGGGTGGCGGAGAGGGCCCAGGGGCTATGTGGCCGGGTCCTGCTCCGACTTCTTGTGTTCTTTAGATTTGTGGTTGGGATCAGATCAGCCATGATCTTATTGAATGGCGGAGCAGGCTCGAGGGGCCGATTGGCCTCCTCCTGCTCCAATTTCTTATGTTCTTATGTTCTAATGACCCTGCAACATTTTTCTCTGCCCCAACACCCAATGTCAACCCCTGGGTCACTTGCTTTCTCACTCCCACGCATCAGCTCAGATACTGTAATCTGAGGGGGTGGGGTGGAAGGCATGGATAATAGATAGCGTTAGTGAGGGTGTGGCATCTAGTGATTCACAGAGCTTGAGGAAGCCAGAGAAGCGGGGAGTGGGGAGTGAATGACAATATGCCACATTCCCAGTGGAGACTGAAGAGAAGGCTGCCACTGACTTTGCAATTGTGGGAACCAGATTTCTTGGGTATTCATTTGAAAAGAAGGATGTTTGAGGGACATCACACCTATATGAAGGCACTGAGGTCAGTCTCCGGGGATCTTTAGGAAGCTTTCAAAGGCAGGGAGGAAGGTGACAAGGTGTAGATGCTGAGGAGGCCTTACCAGAGAGCAGAGCATACTGAAGGAGCAGTTGCCAATAGTGGAATGAATGAACGGGGAATGAGAAGTAAGCCAGTGTCAGAGGACTGGGGGATGCTGCATTGTCAGAGGTGTCATCTAGCAGATGAAATGTTAAACTGAGACCTGGTCCACCCCCAGATGGATGTGAAAGATCCTATGGCACAGTTTGAAGAAACGCAGGGAGTTCTCCCAGTGTTCTGGCCAGTTTTTATTACTCAACCAACACTACCAATGGTCTGATCATTTATCTCACTTTCTGTATGTGGGACCTTGCTGTGCGTAAATTGGCTGCTGTGTTTGCCTACATACCAACAATGACTACACGTCAAAGATAATTTGCCTTTGCCAATCATGCTGATTTATGTGGGATATAATTTATATTTGTCTGGTATTTTCATTCGTAACTCACAATCATGGTTAAAAAAAATCTGCTTAGCACAGAACTAATTTTAAATGGAAGAATATAAATGAGCAGATTTTTTTTGAGGTGGGTAATTTTGCAGTGGTAACTGTGCACAGTGGGTTTTGTGTCCTGCCACACTCTACATGGGTCTTCCCATTGCAACTTCCAGTTCTGGATTAATTATCTCTTCAATGAAAGCTTCTGATGTTCGATTCACCAGCTAATGTGAGCTTGCAGAGTGAGGGAGGACAGGATTTTTAGCACCACTGCAGCTACTTAAACAGCTGCAGCAGCTATTTGAAGGGATGTGCCAGAATTGCTTTCGTGGTGATTATACGGAACAGTGCAGGCATTGTGCAGCCGCTACTTCAAGAAGCCAAGCAAAAGAAATGGTGCATGGTCACAATATTTCAAAGATGTTGCCCTGATGTGGTGAGCATAACATTACAATGACATAACATTATATCACAAGAGCACCTAAAGCAAAAATAATTAATCCACCTTTATAAATAAAAATTTCCCTTTCTTTCAATTAGACAACTATTGACCCCTATCTTTTCCTCTCCAACTCTCCTTCTCCTCCTTGCCCCTCCCCTCTCTTTGCCCCTCCCACCCAATTCCTCTCCCCTACTCACCCCCTCTGCCCTCCTCTCCTCCTCCCACTTCCTCCTCTCCCAATGGAAGGAGGCATTCTGCCCTCAGGAATGAGAGTTGTGCAGCTTCCTGGGGTTCCAGACTGGGATTCTGACCTAGTCCTCCGAAGAAAAAGGCAGCAATTTATTTTTAATTATTTGAAATCGCTGGAAATGAAAATTGAGTGGGTTCTATAATGGGCAGGCGATCTGCTGTGCCAGTATATCAGCATGCAGCGAAGGTGAAAATTACTCCCATTGGCTTTGCCCTTTCTCTGAGGCATGACCTGTGTCTTTACCCCAGACACAACTGTCAGTCAAGTACCACTAGCCCTAGCATGGCTTGTTTCATTGGTCTGTGCCAAATAATTTGAATGACCTTGTTCAAGATCCTGTGAACACATTTCAGAACGAACAATATTAACAGACTGTAGCCCTCTATTGGTTCAACAACCATTAAAACAATACTTTAAAAAGATACAAATGATACGAGGCCTTAGACTGAATTGGTTAACTTGATTGCTGCTGCAACAATCTAATCATCACCTATTTGTAACAGGATTTGCAATGTACAGGTCACCCAATACAGAATTATTAATTACACATACGGGTTTCATTGAAATCCATGGAGACAACTCATCTAGTATCTGAGTTGTTGTGTATTGCATGCCACAAACATTAAGATGGTGGCCAATAGGAGTTTCAGAAAATCCTTGGAGTGATTTCATTGATTCAGCTACTCCTGTTTTTTAATTGTAGCTTTTGCTGGCTGCTTATTATTGCTTGGTTGTTTTTCATTGAAGGCTTATACTTCAGCTTTGCTAGCTTCTGGTTGGTATAATTCCTAGCTGTTTAATTGTCATTTATTGCTGTTTTATGAATATAAAGTTTGAGTCAACCAAGTATAAGTGTGACACAGAAATTTACTCACTGGCCCTGAAATTCCATGGGGAAAGTCTCGGTTTCCTGCTGTTACTAAGGTGAGAAACTGGTGGAACCCCAGCTAAAAGCCCTAAACTGCTGAAAACAGCAATTTATGCCATTTCTTTGGGGGCTCTGTTGGTTTCCCACCAAAGTTACAGCAGGAGACCGGGCAAATCCTTGAGGAATTTCAGGACCATAGGCAAGTGCGATGGCTGGAGTGTAATACCCCAAATGTGATGGACAAAATATGCCCTGAGCACAACGGCCCTGAGTTTTCACACAGTGAGTTGCACCACATTTGCACCAGTGCGAGATGAGTTGCGTCTGGAATGCTGTTTGCACCAGAATTTTGAGGCTGAAGATTGTAGCAGGAGGCAGGGGGAGTAGCAGGTAAGTACCAAAATGTGTGGCTCACTCAGTTCACTGTCAGGTAGCTTGACTGAATATCTCATGAATGTTATTGTACCACTTTTTAGGACAGCCACAGGCCTATTGTAGAAGTAGCTGGCAGAGGCAGCCAGAGAAGGAACAAGAGCATGGCACTGAGGCATAACAAGAGCCCACAAATTCAGTGAGTCAGACCTGCAAACCCTTGATAAAATAAGGCAGATGAGAGACAGACAGTTAGGTATCTGTGAGAGGAAGCCACTAGAAAATGTCCCTTGTGCCATGTGGAGAGAGGTGGCACTGGCAGTGAGTGCCAACTCTCACCCTCAGGATTGCAGACCAGTGCTGCAAGGCACAAGAGGGAGCACACTGGCACTCTCCCTTTTCTTCCTTGGGCAACCTGGACACCAGCACATTTTCACCATCTAAAATTAACAGTTGCTAAAATAACCCTTCACATTGCACTCTGGTTAAGGAGGGCACTTTCAGTACGGCTACCTATCTCCCCTAACAGTAATTACTTGCAATCATAACCCTAAAATCCCTTCCTTAAATTTTAACAGGATGATATCATCTCATCTCTTAGTTCAGCTCTCTCATGCTACCTGGCACACACTCCTCAGTTGTTAGTCTACACCTAATTCATTCAATATCATTGCAGATCAAATTGGCGCACAATGCCCATGAGAAGCACCTGAAGGGGCATGCATAACTCCAAAGACATCACCCCCTACAACGAACAAGCCATGGAGCTGATGGCGAGGCATTCGGCTCTTGTCGTGGGAGATGTTGAGGTAGGGGGGCATAGTGCTGGCTGGTTAGTGACTGAACACCTACACAGTCATAGTATCATTGTCGCTGCAGCATCCCTGTGAAGCACTACACAGCCACAAGCTTAGATGTCCTTCTCTGTCTCCTTAATCCCAAATGGGTGATGCTGACCCATTCTCAGCTTCTACCCGCCTTTCCTACAGATTCACCACTACAATAGGAGGCACAGGAGGAGGAAGATGATGATGATGAAGAAGAGGAGAAAGATGAAAATGATGATGAAGAGGAGGAGGAAGGGAGATGAAACTATTTCCTCATGATGATGAAGATGACAAAGGTGAGCTGGATGACGATAAGGCGAGAGAAGAAATCCAAATTAAATCCAACTATGCGATCTGCAACGATCTCCTGCCCAGTGTTCCTCTGCTACAGCCCCGTAAATCTCACTCCTGTGTCACTTGCTTTCTTCCTACTATGCACCAGCTCAGATATTTTCACCTGGGGAGAATTAGATAATGTTAGTGAGGATGACGGTGCACGATTGAGTACGACAGAGTCAGAGGAGAGGCTGGAAGATGTGCCACATTCCCAGCTGAGACCAAGAAGTCTGCCCATGGTCTCGGAATCTTAGGATCAAGAACTCATGGATATGTGCCTGAAAAGAAGGATGTTTAAAGAACATCACACCTAGATGGAAGCTCTGAGGTCAGTTTCCGAGGATGTGTAGCAACTGGGAGGTGTCTCTTTGGTCTGCAGCTATCATTTGTGGCAACATCAAGAAAGAGTTATCTTCATTTCAGACATCAACAGAATGTGTGGAAACTGCATTGAAATCTGGAGCAGAAACCTTCTTAAAAAAAAACTGCCAGGGACCAACCAGCTCCTCCAACTCCACAGAAGCAGGAGCGGCCAGACGGGGTCTCGGTTTAATGAGCCATCCAAAAGATGGCACCTCCAACAGTGCAGCACTCCCTCAATATTGCACTGGAGCGTCAGCCTAGATTATGTGCTCAAGTCTCTGGAGTAGAATCCACAACCTTCTGACTCAGAGGCGAGTGTGCTACCACTGAGCCATGGCTGACACCATGGGCATGATTTTAGCATGGCGACGGGAAGTCAGTGGGTGGGCAATTAGTCACTTGGAAAACCCAGAAATAATTTCTGCGCCTTAGTTTGAGCGATCGCAACTGAAGGTACTTAATTTTACTTCTGGGTTTCCCATCTCCAAGCTGCGTAGGGGGCATACTGCGCTCCTGCATGATGTACTGTGAACTGGAGTATTTAAAGGGCCAAAGTGCAAAAATGGATTTTGAAGGAGAAAGAAGGAGCAACGAAAATGAAGCAGCGCAGAGCCAAGGCAGCACCCCGTTTCAGCGATGCTTCCCTTGAGTTGCTACGGGCTGGTGTGAGAAGCAGGAGAGAAGTCCTCTACCTGGCTGATAGGAGGAAGCGACCTGCTTCTGCCACTAAGAAGGCATGGCTGAAGGTGGCAGAGGAGCTGAGCTGCAGGAGCACGATGGCAAGGTCATGGATGCAATGCAGAAAGCGATTTAATGACCTAACCAGATGAGGAAAAGTGAGTACATTTGCTGATTCACCCACATCATGTGAAAAGAACCCCCCCCCAACCTCACTCTGTATTGCCAAGCCTACTCCATCATATCACTCCTCACACCCACTTAAGTTTCATCATCAACTTACCTTCACTTTCTATGCACTTCCTCACCTCTCCATTTGTGAACCCACCACTGCACTTACCCCTTGCAATGTGATGAATCTGTCTGATAGTCACCCTCTGATGCATCTGTTTCATTGTCAGTCTCACCCAAAGCAATGCCTTCATCGGGTGAAGACGTCACCTTCAGTCACTAGCAGGTCTGTTCTCTCTCCCCTGGTAGGAGAAGACAACATAAAATGCAAGCTAAAGGAGTTGAACTGGAGGCGGACCATCACAAATAGTCCCGTTGACAGATGTGAAGGAGGAGGCAATGGACATCAGTCGGACAGTTGCATGCCTGGCCGTCAGAGATGGAGAGACTGGCAACCCGCAGATGGCTGGTGACAGAACTTTAACATCCTTCACACACATGATGAGTTGATGTTATCAATGATTGACCTGTTCTACACTTTAGTGTGGTCACTGGAAAGATTGTCACTTCTCCGATGAATACTTAATATTGCTTTATGTTGCTTTCCAAGGCCTTCATGGATTGATGAAGAGGCAGCCGCAATGGAAGGAGGTGATTCTTCAGAGGATCTCAATTCCTTTGATGGTGCACCATCACATGACATCCATCCATGCACCAGCGCAGATACTGGCACTTTGGTGGGTCCTGTTAGCCAGTTAGTTGGGTTGTCACTTGGTGATTCAACATTCACAAGTGAGCACGAGCAGACACTGGTAGTAGGGGCAGCTGTGGCGAGTCCACGACGGAGGGCACACTCCTCTCCAAGCTCTGCTCAGCTGGACACAGTTGATGAACCCCGGGGGACATCGTTGAGAGTGAGAATGATCGAGGTATTGCTCCACCTTTGTGAGGTAATAGAAAAGGTGTCACACACACTCTCCACAATACCGGATGGGATGAAGGAGTCCAACTCCATCGCTAGTGGATTGGTGGCATAGGTAAGAGCGGAATGTCTTCGATGGAGAGAATGCTGTCCTCCATTAAGCTTCAAGCACGGCTCTCAAATGAGTCTATGCAGGCCGTGACAATGGCCGTGCGGACTCTGGATGCCATCATGTCTGCCGCCTTAAACAGGCAGGCAGATACTTCAGCCATGGCCTTAGAAATGCCACATCTCCTCACCAGCCTGCTGTCCAGCAGAATGGTGGGAGTGATGTTCTGCTGGCCCGGGAGAGGGGTGATGGTGAAAGGGGACATGGAAGTGGGAACTCCACTCAAAGCGCTCCCACCTTTCAAACGTTGCCCCCCACCTCCCTTCAACCAGTACCCGCAATGCTGCCTCCTCCCTTGATGGCCGAATCTGCCCCTGCACAGGTGCAGGTGGAGCAGTCTTTGGCAGGGCCCTCACAGGCTCCAAAACCCAGAGGTTGTAGGCTGAGAGCATCTCATCAGTCAGGGAACGCACGTGAGCAACCTGCTACTACGTCTGCTGAAGCTACAGGGGATGCACCATGTAGAAGCACTAGGAAGAGGAAGGCTAAGGTATTGTAATTCACCAAGAGTATGCACAAGGGTGTTTGACAGTATGTCATGTTAATTTATATTTATTTTTTGTTCATGCCACATTAAATGTTAGAATTCTCACCACCACTGCCACGTCTCGCCCATTCTTGAGTCCCTTTTGTGAATTCACCCTTTCATATGCTTCATTGTGAATGCCACGACATGATGCCACCCATTGGGCATGTGTGCAATGGGTGTATGCGTGGTTGAAGGACTGTTTTGTGCAAACGGAGTGGGCGGGGTGGGGTTTACTGGTGGTGGTTGTTCACTGGTGGTGATTGTTCCAGGCGGTCTGTGTACTTCATATCCTTCAATTTGCAGATCTCATAATGAGAACCTGTCAGAGATGAATGAATCCCTGACATCACGGGCAGCGATGTGTGCCGTGGCTCTGGCGATCGGTTCCCCATCTTCGTTTTCCTCCTCCTCGTCCTTGTCCTCATCCTCATCCTCTTCTTCAATGCCATCGGCAGATGAGGATGCTTCATGAGCGCATTTGAGCACCTCCACCTGTAACCCTCTCTGCTGAGCAATGTTGTGCAGGACAAAACTCACGACTATTATTCTGCACGACCCGCTGGGCTCCCCCATATCTACCCAGGCATCTGAAGCATATCTTCAACACTCCAATGGCTTGTTCAATGACAGATCTGGTGATGATGTAACTGTCATTGTACCTCTGCTGTGCCTCGTTGGTGGGGGTCTCTTGCATGTGTCGTGAGCCACATCTGCAGTGGGTATCCCTTGTCTCCAAGGAGCCAGCCCTTAAGTCTGTCTTGTGTGTGGAAGAGGTCCGGGATGTTGGACTCATGCAAAATGAAGGAATCATGGCAGCTGCCAGGGAATCTGGCGCACACGTGCAGAAACCTCCTCTGGTCTTCGCACACTAGCTGTGCATTGATGGAGTTATATACCTTTTGGTTTATGAACAGTCCTGGCTCATGTGGAGGTCCTCGGATTGCTATGTGTGTGCAATCAATTGTGCCCTGCACCTGTGGGAAGCCAGCCAGAGAGTTGAAACCCATTGCCCTTTCGGTCTGGCTGATGTCGTCGCGGGGGAAGTTGACGTAGTCTGATGCCCTGGCAAACAAGCCATCCATCACCTGTCGTATACGCTTATGTGCGGACGACTGAGAAACCTGAAAATGTCACCAGTGGCGCCCTGGAAGGATCCAGAGATGAAGAAATTGAGGCCAGTGGTGACTTTAACTGCGGCGGGCAACGTGTGGCCACCAGGCCCAGCCGGGAACAGCTCTTCTTGAAGGAGCCTGCAGATGTCTGCGACCACCTGGCGACTCAATCTTAGCCTGCGTAGGCACTGGTCCAGGAAGCTCAGCCTCCGCCTGTACACTCTGGGTAGTGCCTCCTGCCACCTTGGCCCCTCCGTTGGTCCCCTCTATGCTCATCTGCAGGTCCTTGTGGCGTACCTCCGTCTTGTGGACTTGTAACTCCCAGAACTGTACGCCATACCTGTCGTGGGTGGTGATGTGCCTCCTCCTCAGATGTACTGTGGAATAGATCCATCGCGCTCCCCCATCCAAGTGTTGTCAGTTTGAGGGTCTCCAAAATGTAGATAAATTTTTGTGAACACAAGAATTCTCAGTCTCAATAAAGAAATCTCAGTCTAAGCACAAAGAGCTCCCATCCAAACATTTGTCTGAGAGAACTGAGTGCCCAGCTGCAATACCTCACCTTTTATTGAGATGTGTCAATCACTGATTTAAAGGGCCAAATGAGCTTTGGCTGCAACTCGCCTTGGTTTCTATGGAGTGTTTTAGAAGCCATGGGAGACACGTTCAGTAGAAGTTAAATTCGATTCTGTTGCAGAATCCACAAAATGTTAATCACCTTAAGTTTTTCAAGTACTTAAATTGACCGTTTAAAAATCGGTCCACCGGCTTCAAGTGGCAGTGGGACGTCTGGGTGTATGATGCGCACGCACCCCGACGTGCCTGGGTCAAACCCGGAAGTAGGCCCGTTGGAGCGGGATGCAGTCCAAAAATCTACTATTTTTACAGCCCACCTGTTCTTGAGGGTTAAAATTACCCCCATATCCCAATAGACTGGGTCATATAGACTGGGCAAATCAAATTGGAGTAGTTTGGAGGTCAAGTTCATGGAATGCATTCGAGGTAGTTTCCTAGAGCAATATTTCATGGAACCAACCAGGGAACAGGCTATTTTAGATCTTGTATTGTGTAAAGAGACAAGGTTAATTAGTAATCTCACAGTAAAGGATTATCTGAGGACCAGCGATCATAATATGATAGCATTTCACATTGAGTTTGAGAGTGACATACTTAAGTCTGAAACATACGCACATATGAATTAAGAGCAGGAGTAGGCCATTTGGCCCCTCAAGCCTTCTCTGCCATTTGATAAGATCATGGCTGATCTGATTGTGACCTCAACCCTACTTTCCTGTCTACCCACTATAACCTTTGACTCCCTTGTTAATCAGGAATCTATCTAACTTAGCCTTAAAAATATTCAATGGCTCTGCCTCCACCACCCTCTGGGGAAGGGAGTTCCACAGACTTATGACCCTCAGAGAAAAAATTTCTCCACATCTCCATCTTAAATGGGAGACCCCTTATTTTTAAACTGTGGCCCCAATTCTAGTCTCTCCCACAAGGGGAAACATCCTCTCAGCATCTACCCCTTCAAGTCCCCTCAGGATCTTATATATTTCAATGAGATCACCTCTCATTCTTCTAAACTCCAGTGTATACAGGCCCAACTTATCCAACCTTTCCTCATAAGATAACCCCCTCATCCCAGGAATCAGTCGAGTCTTAAACTTAAATAAAGCCAATTATATAGATGTGAGGGGCGAGTTGGCTAAAGTAGATTGGGAAATTAAATTAAGGGGTATGATGGTTGAAAAGCAATGGCAAACATTTAAAGAAATATTTCAATATTTTCAACAAATATACATTCCATTGAGAAATAAAAACTCCACGGGAAAATGATCCATCCGTGGCTAACTAAAGAAGTTAAGGATAGTATTAGATTAAAAGAAGAAGCCTATAATGTTGCAAAGTATAGTAGTAAGCCTAAGGTTTGGGAGAGTTTTAGAAACCAGCAAAGGACGACCAAAAAATTGATAAAAAGGGAGAAAATAGAATATGAAAGTAAACTAGCAAGAAATATAAAAATGGATTGTAAGAGCTTTTACAAATATGTAAAAAGGAAGAGAGTAGCAAAAGTAAACGTTGGTCCCCTAGAGGCTGAGACAGGAGAAATTATAATGGGGAATTAGGAAATGGCAGATGCGTTAAACAAATATTTTGTATCTGTCTTCACAGTAGAAGACACAAAAAGCATACCAGAAATAGTGGGGAACCAAGGGGTTAATGAGAGTGAGGAACTTAAAGTAATTATCAATAGAGAAAAAGTACTTGAGAAACTAATGGGACTAAAAGCCGATAAATCCCTTGGACCTGATGGCCTACATCCGAGGGTTCTAAAAGAAATGGCTGCAGAGAGAGTGGATGCATTGGTTGTGATCTTCCAAAGTTCCCAAGATTCTAGAACGGTCCCAGCCGATTGGAAGGTAGCGAATGTAACCCTGCTATTCAAAAAAAGAGGTAGAGAGAAAAATCAAGGAACTACAGGCCAGTTAGCCTGACATCAGTTGACAGGGAAATGCTGGAATCCGTTATTAAGGAAGTGGTAACAAGGCACTTAGAAAATCATAATATGATTAGGCAGAGTCAACATAGTTTTATGTTTGACAAATTTATTGGAGTCTTTGGAGGATGTAACTAGCAGGATAGATGAAGGGGAACCAGTGGATGTAGTATATTTGGTTTTTCAAAAGGCATTCGATAAGGTGCCACATAAAAGGTTGTTACGCAAGATAAGGGCTCATGGGATTGTGGGTAACATATTAGCATGGATAGAGGATTGGCTAATGGACAAAAAACAGAGAGTAGGGATAAACGGGCCATTTTCAGGTTGGCAGGCTGTAACTAGTGGGGTGCCGCAAGGATCAGTGCTTGGGCCTCAGCTATTTACAATCTATATTAATGACTTGGATGAAGGGACCGGATCTATGCAAGAGCAATCCAGCTAGTCCCACTCTAGTCCCACTCCCCTGCCCTTTCCCTGTAACCCTGCAAATTCTTTCCCTTCAAGTACTTATCCAGTTCTCTTTTGAAAGCCATGATTGAATCTGCCTCCACCATCCCCTCAGGCAGTGCATTCCAGATCCTAACCACTCGCTGTGTCACCTTTGGTTCTTTTGCCAATCACCTTAAATCTATGTCCTCTGGTTCTTGACCCTTCTGCCAATGGGAACAGTTTTTCTCTATCTACCCTGTCTAGACCCTTCATAATTTTGAATACCTCTATCAAATCTCCTCGCAACCATCTCTGTTCCAAAGAGAACAACCCCAGCTTCTCTGGTCTATCCACGTAACTAAAGTCCCTCATCCCTGGAATCATTCTAGTAAATCTTTTCCGCACCCTGTCCAAGGCCTTCACATTTTTCCTAAATTGCGGTGCCCAGAACTGGACACAATACTCCAGTTGTGGCCGAACCAGTGTTTTATAAAGGTTCATCATGACTTCCATACTTTTGTACTCTATGCCTCTATAAAGCCCAGGATCTCGTATGCTTTTTTAACCGCTATCTCAACCTGCCCTGCCACCTTCAACGATTTGTGCACATATACCCCCAGATCTCTCTGTTCCTGTACCCCTTTTAGAATTGTGCCCTCTAGTTTATATTGCCTCTTCTTGTTCTTCCTACTGAAATGTATACCGAAGTGTATCCAAGTTTGCTGACAATACAAAGCTAGGTGGGAAAGTAAGCTGTGAGGAGGACACAAAGTGTCTGCAAAGGGATATAGACAGCTTAAGTGAGTGGGCAAGAAGGTGGCAGATGGAGTATAATGTGGGGAAATGTGAGGTTATTCACTTTGGTAGGAATAGAAAAGCAGAATATTTTTTAAATGGTGAGAAACTATTAAATGTTGGTGTCCAGACAGAGTTGGGTGTCCTGGTATAAGAAACACAAAAACTTAACATGTGGTTTCAGCAAGCAATTAGGAAGGCAAATGGCATGTTGGCCTTTATTGCAAGGGGGTTGGAGTACAAGAGTAAAGAAGTCTTACTACAATTGTACAGAGCTTTGGTGAGACCTCACCTGGAGTACTGTGTACAGTTTTGGTCTCCTTATCTAAGGAAGGCTATACTTACCTTAGAGGCGGTGCAACAAGGTTCATTAGATTAATTCCTGGGATGAGAGAATTGTTCTATGAGGAGAGGTTGAGTAGAATGGGCCTATACTCTCTGGAGTTTAGAAGAATGAGAGGTGATCTCATTGAAAAATATAAGATTATGAGGGGGCTTGACAGGGTAGAGGCTGAGAGGATGTTTCCCCTGGCTGGAGAGCTAGGACTAGGGGCATAGTCACAGGATAAGAGGTCAGCCATTTAAGACTGAGATGAGGTGGCATTTCTTCACTCAAGGTTGCGAATCTTTGGAATTCTCTACCCCAGAGGGCTGTGGATGCTGAGTTGTTGACTATATTCAAAGCTGAGATAGATAAATTTTTGGACTCTAGAGGAATCAAGGGACATGTGGATCGGGCAGGAAAGTAGAAGTGAGGTTGCAGTTCAGTCATGACCTGATTGAATGGTGGAGCAGGCTCGAGGGGCCATATGGCCTACTCCTGCTTCTATTTCTTAAGTTCTTATGTTCTAACATTTTTTTAAAAATTGCACACTTTACTATTCTCTTCAAGATATCAAAAACAACAAAAACGTTTCTCCTGATCCATTTGAACTTGAAAATGATTGGTCACTTCCTACACGATGAAACCCTACCATAGAGTCAAAATAGCCCAGTCTCTCTGCTGGCCTCAGACTGACTGGCTTGGCTTGGGCAAACCCAGATGTATCCATAATCAGGGGCTTCTAGCTGCAGGGCTGTCCAAAGGAACTGCAAGGAATCAGTAGCTCTGCCATATCTCCATTGCAGACACAATCAAAACCATTACCAGAGAATTGTAATCACCTAGGATATTTGAAATTAATATGTAATATGTTGTCCAGCTAGCTATCAAGGACAGTATTCAACAAAATTACACTGATGACTGCATTCAATTGAAATAAGCACTGGTTGGAAAATAATGTACAGTCAGGACAGTGCACTCTGATGAGAGCAGAAGTTGGAAAATTACCTCTATTATTTCCTTGTAAATGCCAATGGATTAAAAAAAAAATTTGTTCCTGATGCAATTTCGAAGACGAATGTATATTTCCCATCAAAAGAAACAATGGATTCTGTTGAGTAGTTTGACTGTGACATTACTGTAGAAACAACATAGGATTTATTTGCTTCTGTTAGCACACCACTTACATAAAATTCCATTGCTTGCTTTTTAACGTAGTCATTAACCTATTTATTTTAAACAGATTAGCGACTGTGCTAAAAAACCACAGAAACGAATTTTATGTGAATCCAGAGTGCTATCAGAAGAAATCAATAAATTGTACAACACAGAAGGAGGCCATTCGTTCCAGCATACTTGTGTTAGCTCTCTGAAAACAGTTATACACTTAGTCCCACTTCCCTCCCCTTTCCCCACACTCTTTTAAATTTTTCTTTTTCAAATATTTATCCACTTCTCTTTAAAAATTAATTTGGACTCTGGTTCCATCACTGTTTCAGACAGGATGTGGAGATGCCGGTGATGGACTGGGGTTGACAATTGTAAACAATTTTACAACACCAAGTTATAGTCCAACAAATTTATTTTAAATTCCACAAGCTTTCGGAGGCTTCCTCCTTCCTCAGGTGAATGGTGTGGACATTTCCACACCATTCACCTGAGGAAGGAGGAAGCCTCCGAAAGCTTGTGGAATTTAAAATAAATTTGTTGGACTATAACTTGGTGTTGTAAAATTGTTTACAATTGTTTCAGACAGGGCATTCCATGTTTTAACAACCTTCTCCATGTTTTAACAACCTTCTGCATAAAAAAAATTCTCCTAACCTCTCCATTCCATCTTTTAGTAGTAATCTTAAATCACCAAGACCCATGCGCCGAGAATTTCCTCAGGGATTCTCCCACTCCGCTGCCGCACCCTTCAGGGAAGTTCAGTGGAAACTAGTTTGCGTGCGGAAACGGGGTTTCCACTGAACAAAGTTGGTGGTAGAGCAAGAGAAGCCCTGAGGAAATTCCTGCCATTTGTACGTTTGTCAATAATTAACCCACTTAGACAACTGAGCAGTCTTATCTGCTATTAACTGAAAACCAGTACACCCGAGTAACACAATTTGCACACATTAATCAGCTATGATGTTATCATTTCAGATAACATAGAAACTTAAATACTGATGCCCAATATCAGGGAAAATAAAAACAATCAGAAAGAGCAAGTGGAAAAGTTAGAAATAGATAAAGTAAGTGTACAATTATAAAGAATTTAGCGAAAAAGATAGCATGAAGAAGGAATAAAGGGAGCAGGGGAGGAAAATCAAATCAACCAGTTATAAGCAAGGAAAAGACTAAGATAATGAAATGAGTTGTTAGCTTCATCAAACAAAATCAAGGGAGAGGGATAGCATTAAATATGAACAAAAAAAATAAAATGTATGAAATGCAATGCTCAGGGTGAGGGAAATAAACAAGGGGAATTAGAAGTAATTATATCACAGGAAGATATAGATTTAATATCACTAACAGAAACTTGGCTGCAAACTGTGCCAGAGTGGAAAATAAACACATTGGATTATAATATTTTTTAAATGGACATAATGGGTAAGAAGGGAGAAGGCGTGACAATATTGGTGAAGGAGGAAGTACTTGCTGTAGAGAGGTCTGATGTTCACAAAAAGGAGGTTCAGACACAGTGAATATGGTTAGGGATCAAAGATTTTAAAAAAGGATTGTGACATTAGTGGGGTTGTACTACAGATCCCCTCATTGTGGGAGGGAAATGGAAAAAGAAATCTGTTGACAGATCAGGGAGATATGTAGGAATAACAAATTATTGTTCCAGGAGGTTTAAATTGCCCACACATTGATTGGGATAGGGAGAGAATAAACAGAGAAAAGGGATTGGAATTCCGAGATTGGAATTCCTAAATTGTGTGCAGGACTCCTTCCTCGGGTAGTAGGTTTTGTAGGGCTGGAAGGGGAGAGATGCTGCGACATCTAGTTAAGAGTAGCGAAACAAATCAGGTATGTGAGTTAAATATGGGTGAGTAGCGACCATAATATGATAAGGTTTAAGGTCCAGTTAGAAAGGGAAAAAGTTAGTACAAAAACAAGGGCACCATATTGGAATGTGGCAGATTTTAAGAAGATGAGGAGTGAGCTAGCTGAAGGGAGGTGGAAAGAGAAAATGGCACACAGAATTGTAGATCAACAATGGGATATTTTTAAAGAGATCGCAAAATTATAGAATAAATCCAAACCATTAAAGAAAGAGACAACTTCCTGTTTCAGAATGCTGTTGATGAATGAAGAACTTAGAAACAAACAAACTGAAGAGCGCATGGGGTCTATTAGTACAATAAAAATAAGGGACAATTCAAGAAAATAAGAAAAGAGGTTAAGAGAGGGTAAGAAAAATAAGGAGAGAATATGAGGAGAGAATCTCAAAAAAAATATTAAAACGAACAGTATTCTACAAATATACCAGTAAAAAAGAGAAGAGAGGAGGGACCCCTGAGAGGTGATGATAGTGAGTTAGTGGAGGAGAAACAGAAATTGGTGGGGATACTTAGCAAGTACTTTGCTTCAGAGTTTACAAAAGCAAAATATATTGAAGAGGAGGCAAATCCTGAATTCGTTAAGAGCAAGAAGAAAGCTAGTACAATAAATCAAAGGAAAGTATTGGAGAAGTTAGTTAAATTAAAAGAAGACAAAGTCCCAGGATCTGATGGGATACATCCAAGAGTCCTGAGGGAAATAGGGGAAGAAATAACCGAGGCTCTAGAAACTTCTTTGGGGATTCTCCTGATCAACTGCCTTAATTTTGGTAGAAGATTGGCAGAAATCCCAGGTAGACGTGTAAACAGGGTTTCCATCAATCTTCAGCTGAAGTTATGGCCGTCAATCAGAAGAACAGTCAGTGGAATTCCTGGCATATATTTCAGGATTCTATCAACAGCAGTTCTGTACAAGAGGACAGGAGAGTGGCCAATGTTATACCCATTTTCAAAAAGGAAGACAGAGCTAGTGTGGGCGATTACAGGCCTATGGAATTATGGGGAGGGCAGCAATTTGAATTAAAATCTGGTTAGAAGGGAGAAAACAGACCGTACGAATTGAGATAAAAACAGAAAATGCTGGAAACACTCAGCAGGTGAGGTAGCATTTGTGGAGAGAGAAACAGAGTTAACGTTTCAGGTTGAGTACCTTTCATCAGAAATGACCTGAAACGTTAACTCTGTTTTTCTCTCCACAGACGCTGCCTGACATGCTGAATGTTTCCAGAATTTTCTGGTTTTATTTCAGATTTCCAGCATCTGCAGTATTTTGCTTTTGTTATAGGAATTGAGGGAAGTTTCTCAGAATGGTTGGAAGTGGGTAGCGGTGTCCCACAGGGTTTCAGCTATGGTGGTCCAGACATCATGAGTATGGGGCAGGCTTGATGGACCAGCTGGTCTTTTCCTGCCCATCAATTTCGTATATTCATATGTCCTGTTTTGGGATCGTTGCTGTTCACTGTGCACATCAATGATTTGGATATAGGGCTACAGCAGGTTTTGTAGAAATTTGCAGATGTTAATAAAATAGGAAGCATAGTAAATAATTCTGAGGACTAGGGCTATGAGGATGTGGGATGAAGCAAAAGGGAATAAAGATTAATGGGTGTGCACATAGGACTAGGCAGCAATCTTAAGTGGTCCTGAAAGAGACCACTGCAACAATGCAGAAAAAAAGCTGTGGCACTGATTTTGTCGGGCCGAAAGGAGTGCTCTTCCTGGCCGCACAAAAATCTTCCGGCCCATTGCTGGTCCCTTCAAGCTTCCCATTCGGAATTGCCCTCAGGCACACTTATAAGTGCAGACTTCTGGCTTGGCTCAGCGGAGGATCTGCCGAATTTCCTGCCCTCGCCCTTGGATTGTCAAGCTGCGCCCATCGTTCGCCTGATAAGAACATAAGAACATAAGAAATAGGAGCAGGAGCAGGAGTAGGCCAATCGGCCCCTCGAGCCTGCTCCGCCATTCAATAAGATCATGGCTGATCTGATCCTAACCTCAAATCTAAATTCATGTCCAATTTCCTGCCCGCTCCCCATAACCCCTAATTCCCTTTACTTCTAGAAAACTGTCTATTTCTGTTTTAAATTTATTTAATGATGTAGCTTCCACAGCTTCCTGGGGCAGCAAATTCCACAGACCTACTACCCTCTGAGTGAAGAAGTTTCTCCTCATCTCAGTTTTGAAAGAGCATCCCCTTATTCTAAGATTATGCCCCCTAGTTCTAGTTTCACCCATCCTTGGGAACATCCTTACCGCATCCACCCGATCAAGCCCCTTCACAATCTTATATGTTTCAATAAGATCGCCTCTCATTCTTCTGAACTCCAATGAGTAGAGTCCCAATCTACTCAACCTCTCCTCATATGTCCGCCCCCTCATCCCCGGGATTAACCGAATGAAGCTTCTTTGTACTGCCTCGAGAGCAAGTATGTCTTTTCTTAAGTATGGACACCAAAACTGTATGCAGTATTCTACATGCGGTCTCACCAATACCTTATATAACTGCAGCAATACCTCCCTGTTTTTATATTCTATCCCCCTAGCAATAAAAGCCAACATTCTGTTGGCCTTCTTGATCACCTGCTGCACCTGCATGCTAACTTTTTGATTTTCTTGCACTAGGACCCCCAGATCCCTTTGTACTGCAGTACTTTCCAGTTTCTCGCCATTAAGATAATAACTTGCTCTCTGATTTTTCCTGCCAAAGTGCATAACCTCACATTTTCCAATATTGTATTGCATCTGCCAAATCTCCGCCCACTCACCCAGCCTGTCTATATCCCCCTGTAGGTTTTTTATGTCCTCCTCACTCTCCACTTTCCCTCCCATCTTTGTATCATCTGCAAACTTTGATATGTTACACTCGGTCCCCTCCTCCAAATCGTTAATATAGATTGTAAAGAGTTGGGGACCCAGTACCGACCCCTGCGGAACACCACTGGCTACTGGTTGCCAGTCCGAGAATGAACTATTTATCCCAGCTCTCTGCGTCCTGTTAGATAACCAATCCTCCACCCATGCCAGAATATTACCCCCAATCCAGTGATTCTTTATCTTGAGCAATAATCTTTTATGTGGCACCTTGTCGAATGCCTTCTGGAAGTCTAAATACACTACGTCCACTGGTTCCCTTTTATCCACCCTGTACGTTATGTCCTTAAAGAACTCAAGCAAATTTGTCAGACATGACTTCCCCTTCGTAAAGCCATGCTGACTTTGTCCTATTAAATTATGTTTATCCAAATGTTCTGCTACTGTCTCCTTAATAATAGACTCCAAAATTTAACCACCACAGATGTTAGGCTAACTGGTCTATAATTTCCAGCCTTCTGCCTACTACCCTTTTTAAATAAGGGTGTTACATTAGCAGTTTTCCAATCTGCCGGGACCTTTGCCGAGTCCAGAGAATTTTGGAAAATTACTACCAAAGCATCCACAATCCCTACTGCCACTTCCCTCAAGACCCTAGGATGTATGCCATCAGGTCCAGGGGATTTATCCGCCTTGAGTCCCATTAATATACTGAGTACCAATTCCTTAGTGATTTTAATCGTATTAAGCTCCTCCCCCCTAGATCCCCCTGTTTGTCCAGTGTTGGGATATTCTTCGTGTCCTCTACCGTAAAGACTGAAACAAAATATTTGTTCAGCAATTTTGCCATCTCCATGTTTCCCACCATTAATTTCCCGTTCTCACCCTCTAAAGGACCTACGTTTGCCTTAGCCACCCTTTTTCTTTTTATATAACTATAGAAACTCTTGCTATCTGTTTTTATATTTTTTGCTAATTTATTTTCATAATCTATCTTCCCTTTCTTAATCAATCCTTTAGTTACTTTTTGCTGTCTTTTGAAGACTTCCCAATCTTCTATCCTCCCACTAAGTTTGGCTACCTTATATGTCCTTGTTTTTAGTCGGATACTATCCTTAATTTCTTTACTTAGCCACGGATGGCTGTCATTTCTTTTACCCCCTTTTTTCCTCAGTGGAATATATTTCTTTTGAAAGTTGTAAAATAACTCCTTAAATGAACACCACTGCTCATGTACCGTCTTACCCTTTAATCTATTTTCCCAGTCCACTTTAATCAATTCCGCTCTCATACCATCATAGTCTCCTTTATTCAAGCTCAGTACGCTTGTTTGAGAACCAACCTTCTCACCCTCTAATTGGATATGGAATGTAACCATGTTATGGTCACTCATTCCAAGGGGATCCTCAACTAGGACATTATTAATTAATCCTGGCTCATTACACAGGACCAGGTCCAAGGTTGCTTGCCCCCTTGTGGGATCAGTTACATACTGCTCAAGAAATCCATCCCTAATACACTCAATAAACTCTTCCTCAAGGCCGCCCTGCCCAATTTGATTTGTCCACTTAATATGATAGTTAAAATCCCCCATAATTATAGCTGTTCCCTTATTACATGCCCCGACTATTTCCTGATTAATACTTTTTCCAGCAGAGTTGCAACTATTAGGAGGCCTATATACTACGCCCACTCGTGTTTTTTGCCCCTTATTATTCCTTATCTCTACCCAAACTGTTTCATTGTCCTGATCCTTTGTCCCAATATCATTTCTCTGTATTACAGTGATTCCTTCCTTTATTAACATAGCCACCCCACCTCCCCTTCCTTCCTGCCTGTCCTTCCTGATTGTTAAATACCCTGGCATATTTAATTCCCAGTCGTTGTCACCCTGCAGCCATGTTTCTGTAATGGCCACAAGATCATACCCATACGTAGTTATTTGTGCCGTTAACTCGTCCATTTTGTTACGAATGCTACGTGCATTCAGATAAAGAACTTTCAAATATGTTTTGTGACACTTAGTTCCTGCTTTTTCCTTTTTTAACACTTTACCTTTTACTCCATACCTTCTGTCCCTTCCTGACACGCTTTCCTCTGTCTCCCTGCTCAGGTTCCCAACCCCCTGCCACAGCTTTGATGCTGGGTTAATCGCCTTACGCCTTCTAGTTTTTATTTTATCTGTCGTGCCTAAAGTACACTTTCTTTCCGCTGCTCTACGCTTTTCCCTCTCACTTGTTCTTGAACAACTGTTTGTAGATTTCCCCTGGGTCTTCCCCTCTCTTGCTGCTCTCAATTTTATTCCCTTCTGACTCCCCGCTCAGGTTCCCATCCCCCTGCCACTCTAGTTTAAACCTTCTCCAACAGCACTAGCAAACACCCCCGCAAGGACATTGGTCCCGATCTTGCTCGGGTGTAACCCATCACGCTTGTACAGGTCCCACCTTCCCCAGAACCGGTCCCAATGTCCCAGGAATCTAAATCCCTCCCTCCTACACCATCCCTGCAGCCACGCATTCATCCTGTCTATTCTCCTGTTCCTATACTCACTAGCACGTGGCACCGGTAGTAATCCTGAGATCACTACCTTTGAAGTCCTGCTTTTTAATTTATCTCCTAACTCCTTAAATTCACCTTGCATGCAGGACCTCATCCCTTTTTTTACCTATGTCGTTGGTACCAATATGGACCACGACTACTGGCTGTTCACCCTCCCCTTCCAGAATGCCCTGATGTGTGCTATATGTGAAAATTGGCTCCAGTATTCTACATGTGGCCTGACCAAGGCCTTGTACAAAGAAAACATCGTACTTCTTGCTACATAGTTAATTGTCCTAGCAACATAACTATTCACTTTCACAATAATCAATGGTGAGCACTGAAGATGATGGCTTTGATCTTCCCAATATTTAGCTGGGGAAAGCTAAAACTAATCTAAGACTGGATTTTGGATTAGCAGTCTAACATCACAGAGGCACTGGAGGGACTGTCGGGTAGCGGAGAGGGAGAGCTGGGAATCATCAGTATATATGTGGAAGCTAACTCCATGTTTACAGATGATGTCGCCAAGAGGCAGCATGTCGATGAGGAAGAGGAGGGGGCCAGAGGTGACAGTGTCAAGTGTTGCTATTGCTAGAGATTCTCTGGCTACAATTAGATAGATAAGAGTAACACTAAGCAAGAGCAATCTATGGAACTGTTTAAAGGAAGAGCGTTGGAGCAGGATGGTGTGGTTGACTGTGTCAAAGGCTACACAGAGGTTGAAGAGGATGAGGAAGGATAGTGCACCATAGTCACAGTCACTAAGAATGTTATTCAGACTTTGGTTCGGGCTGTTTTGGTTTTTGGCTGTCGTAGAAGGGGCAGAAGACATTGGAGGGATTCAAACAGGGTGTTGCAGGAAAGATGGGCAGGGAGCTTGGAGATGAAAACACTTTCAAGGATCTTGGAGAGGAAAGGGAGGTTGAAGATAAGGCAGTAGTTACTAAGGAGGGATCTAGGATAAATTTTTCTATCAGTAAGTTTATATGAAAAAAATTCATAATTGTAAGATATGAAGGGGCGAAATCTTGCCTCTTGGCCTTTAAGAGTTAAATATTCTAGCCTACTGCTCATGGAATTCCTCATGTTTATTATTCTTATTCTTCTGGGGCATAGGAGATGACCTCGATTAGTAGGCCAATCAACATTTCAATTCCCTGAAGTCTCGAGCATTGCAATGTATTCCCCTGCTGGAATTGTTTTGGGCCTCATTGTAAAAATGTATTTTAGAAAGTAAAAAATTGAAGTAAAATGAGTGTTTGGCAAGTTGTTTATACTTTGTGTGTTCTTGGTTATTCATATATATATTTCAGATTGTCAGATCGCATGCAGCAAGACCTGGACAACATCCAGGCTTGGGCTGATAAGTGGTAAGTAACATTCACGCCAGACAAGTGCCAAGCAATGACCATCTCCAACAAGAGAGAGTCTAACCACATCCCCTTGACATTCAATGGCATTACCATCGCCGAATCCCCCACCATCAACATCCTGGGGTTCACCATTGACTAGAAACTTAATTGGACCAGCCATATAAATACTGTGGCTACAAGAGCAGGTCAGAGGCTGGATATTCTGTGGTGAGTGACTCACGTCCTGACTCCCCAAAGCCTTTCCATCATTTACAAGGCACAAATCACCACCACCTTCTCAAGGGAAATTAGGGATGAGCAATAAATGCTGGCCTCGCCAGTGACGCCCACATCCCATGAACGAATAAAAAAAGGAGCATTTTTGGAAGAAGTTGTTTTCTATGAAAACACAATCAGAAATGTTGGGCCAGAAATTGGGCCGTGTAGCGCCTGTTGTTTCGGTGCTATGCGGCCTTCCGAATTGGCAAGATGGTGTCTTGCATGCACATTTCCAGCGTGACGTCGCCGGATGCCATCTTGGCATAGGTATTAGCGCAACTCAACGCACAGCCTTAACTACGACCATCTGAACATGTCTTAGAGTGCCTGGAGGACCCTGCACCAGTGCAATTTAAAACGAACACGCAGGATTTACAGTTTAGCGGCTGGATTATTGCTGCTGGCTGCTGATGCATTTGTACCTGTTTTTGGAGGTTTCCTATACTTGAATACCAGGACGCGGGGACATAGCCTAACATCTAGAGCCAGGATGTGCAGGAGTGAAGTTCGGAGTTGCTTCTACGTGCAAAGCGTGGGAGAAGTTTGGAACACTCTTCTGCAAACAGCAGCTGATGCTCGCTCAATTGTGAATTCTATATCTGAGATTGTTACGTTTCTGTGAACCAAGGGTATTAAGGGATATGGGGCTAAGGTGGGTATATGGAGTTAGGCCACAGATCAACCATGATCGCATTGAATGGTTGAACAGGCTCGAGGAGCTAAATGCCACTGCCACTTGCTGCCTCCTGATATGCGCCACCTTCTCCTGCAAGAAAGCGGGACATGTGTCTGGGTGATGTGCTTGTCATGGTTGAATAGCTGCCAGTGTGTGTGGCCTGTGAGTTGTGGGTGGGCAGCTTGCAACAGTGGTAATGTGTGAGGGTGAAAGGAAGCATCAGATTGGAAGAATTGAGTACTGATTGAAAGAGTTTGTTGGTAGGTGGACGATGGGGAGTGTAGTGCGTGGAGCAGTGGATGAGGCTCGTGTTGCAGTTGGTAGGAGACACCACCTGACAGTTGACCTCACTCACCTTGACCACTCGTGTCAAAACACTGAACTTTTTCCTGCACTGCATCCATGTTCGTGGTGCTGAGAGCCTGACATTGACTTCATCCCCCGCAGCCTCCATTGCCTTTTCGGCATATGTCTGGAGGGCCTCTTGCCATCCTCCCTCCCCTACGAATATAGGATGTCCCCCCTTCTGTCCACCTCTTGTACCAAGACCTCTAGTGCATCAGCAGAGAACCTTGGTGCACGCACTCTCGCAGGCATGGTACAAACTCAAATCGGCAGATTGGTAAATTCTGGCATGCAGATTGGAGGATGAGGGATTTAGAAGTGTGCAACCTTTATTCAATAATTTAACATAACTCATCAGTTTGTTAACATAGGGACGGGACCTGCATCTGTGTTTTATGTATGCGATGTCTGATCTCCATTCAGATTCCGTGCAGACAGCAGACTGTTATTTTTAGCAAATAACAGGTACCGACTACCTTTAAGAGATTTTAAGAGACATCCTCCCTTTAAGAGATTGGGGCTCCCTCTGCTGGTGGAAAGTGGGCATTTACTTCAATCATCGTGGAAGGCAGAGATTTCAACACTATTTGAAGGTGAGTACTGAGGCCAGACGAAGTTCTCATCCCGCCTGCACAGGGGGCATTGGGCGTGGTTTAATAGCAGATGGCGTTACCCACACCCAATAATAGGCCTTAACTAATTTTTTTTTCCACCCCATTTTCTTTTATCATATCCCCCAAATATGTAACAAAAAACTGACTACACTAACAATAAATGTCAGCATTTTTCTTACAATGAAACCAAGCTACAAACAACACATCAGCCTTTGATAGAAAGTACATTTTTCACATCAATGCTCTTTACAGTTTATGACACATCTGCCTGCAAATGTTAGAATTTTAAAGGGGCGTTGCCTTTCTGCAAAAATATTTGGCAAACTTTTTTTTCCCAATTTGGAATGGAAAAGACCCAGAAAAGCTATGAGTTATTTTTGCTATGATGGTATTGTGCATGTGCGATGTGATGACGGGTTTTGGTATGCTCTACATTACCACATTGTCTGTGAACAAAAAAAAATTGCTATGTATATTTTCATAAAGGTGGTATCCCTTTAAAAAAGACTTGTATGGGATTTTTTCAAGGATCTCCACAAGGCAGCAATATTCGGGGTTCTGCAAAATGCTAAGACTGGAATCTAGATGGCCACAGTCAGCCAAAAAAACCATTGGCTCTACATTATGAATGAAGACTTGACAACTTTATTGCCATATCTATCCCACACTGTATTAACCATAGACTGCAGTATTTTCTGATCTTGTCAGCAGCATAACAGTAACAGTCAGGAGATCGGGCTAAGCAACAGTTGAACATGGTGTAGATCTGAATGCGGCACCACCTAATACTTCAACTTTATCATTCAGCTGGACTTTATCTTTCAGACAAAAGAGGCAATTTTACATTTATGATCAAGTAGGTTGCCCTGCAATGTATTTCCTTGAGTACAGTAAGAATATACATATCTATATTCCATGCCTCTATTATATGCCATATGTCAGGGGATTATTTTTGGTGGGCTGCCTTTAAACCAGAAGTGAAAAGGAAGCAGTCACCAGATCTCATGTCATGTCCATCAACAGCAATTAATAAGTAAAGTTATGTGTATATTTTAACTAGGCCCTCTGTAATGTCAGTTTGTGGATTATGTCATTTGGTAAGCTATTTTTATTTCTGACTGCAACTCCGTGTCAGGTGTTACATATATAATTCACCAAATAATACTGCAAGCACCAAGCCACTTCAACTTACTGACACCACTCTTTTTCTTCAAACTGTGAAGTGTTTGATGAAAACAATTCTTTTTTTCTGTGACATTTTGAGTTACAGTGCATAGCACTCTGACACAGACTCATGTAAAATCCACAGATTTACATTTACAGTGAATGAATACAGACTCATGGCGTAACCTCATACATAGTATTGTCTGTCTCTGTCCATTGTTATGCTTGATAGCCACTGGAAAAAAATTCCAGCTTTCCAGGAGGTGGCAGACTATAATTTTTTTATTCATTCATGGGATGTGGGCGTCACTGGCAAGGCCAGCATTTATTACCCATCCCTAATTACCCTTGAGAAGGTGGTGGTGAGCCGCCTTCTTGAACCGCTGCAGTCCATGTGGTGAAGGTACTCCCACAGTGCCTGGGAGTTCCAGGATTTTGACCCAGCGACAATGAAGGAACGGCGATATATTTCCAAGTCCGGATGGTGCGTGACTTGGATGGGAACGTGCAGGTGGTGTTGTTTTCATGTGCCTGATGCCCATGTCCTTCTAGGTGGTAGAGGTCGCGGGTTTGTGAGGTGATGTCGAAGAAGCCTTGGCAAGTTGCTACATTGCATCTTGTAGATGGTACGCATTGCAGCCACAGTACGCCGGTGGTGGAGGGAGTGAATGTTTAAGGTGGTGGATGGGATGCCAATCAAGCGGGCTGCTTTGTCCTGGATGATGTCGAGCTTCTTGAGTGTTGTTGGAGCTGCACTCATCCAGGCAATGGAGAGTATTCCATCACACTCCTGACTTGTGCCTTGTAGATGGTGGAAAGGTTTTGGGGAGTCAGGAAGGGAGTCACTCGCTGCAGAATACCCAGCTTCTGACCTGCTCTTGTAGCCACAGTATTTGTGTGGCTGGTCCAGTTAAGTTTCTGGTCAATGGTGACCCCCAGGATGTTGATGGTGGGGGATTCGGCGATGGTAATGCCGTTGAATGTCAAGGGGAGGTGGTTAGACTCTCTCGTTGGAGATGGTCATTGCCTGGCACTTGTGTGGCATGAATGTTGCTTGCCACTTATCAGCCCAAGCCTGGATGTTGTCCAGGTCTTGCTGCATGCGTGCTCCGTCTGCTTCGTTATCTGAGGGGTTGCGAATGGAGCTGAACACTGCAATCATCAGCAAACATCCCCACTTCTGATCTTATGATGGAGGGAAGGTCATTGATGAAGCAGCTGAAGATGGTTGGGCTTAGGACACTGCCCTGAGGAACTCCTGCAGCAATATCCTGGCGCTGAGATGATTGGCTTCCAACAACCACTACCATCTTCCTTTGTGCTAGTTACGACTCCAGCCACTGGAGAGTTTTCCCCGATTCCCATTGACTTCAATTTTACTAGGGCTCCTTGATGCCACACTCGATCAAATGCTGCCTTGATGTTAAGGGCAGTCACTCTCACCTCACCTCCATTCAATAATCCTTTCAATTCACTGTTTGTTCTTTAGGTTACAAGGCAATTGGGTCAGATATGTGTAAGAGGTTGGGGAATAAATTGATCTTCATGTTTTAATTACAGTCTGTGATCACAAGCAGGAATAGGTTCCTAAATGTCACAATGGGCAAGAAGTGTTCATATGATATCTTGGCTGGAAACTGTTTTCTGTTGCAATTGTTCAGTAGAAATACAGCAGCATGGACTTCAGCCTGCAGACACAAGCAAAGAATGCACTCAGGAGCTAGGAGGCGATTTTAACTCTACCCGCCTGGTGAAAACCAGGTGGCTGACTAATTACAGTTGCCCAGGTTACTTACCCACCCTCGAGCTGTCCAATCCTATCAACCACGATTTCCTTCTTTAAATATGCAGATCGGGGTCCGATGAGTGAGGAAGCTGCTGCAGCTTTCCTGCCAGGCTGGACCAGCTCAGATGAAGATTGAGACATGAGGAGACCCTGAAAGGTAAGTTTTTCACTTTCCGATGTGGTGCCTGGAGAAGCAGGAGTGTGCCTTTGGGCCCTACACTAGACTCCCCCACCCCCCACCTTCACTCCCATGAGACCCACCCAGAACCTCCATCCCCACACCTACCTGTATGCTGGCGGGCAACCTCGAGCAATCGGATTTCGAGTAGGAAGAGGAGTGGCAACATGTTGATGAAGCCTTGGATTTAAAATAGCCCGTGCCTGATTTCTGCAGCAGTGAGTGAATTTCCAACCTGCCCAGAGTTAAAATTGGGGCCATAATATTTGAAAAATATTTGCTCGAGCAACATAAAACACTAATGAATAAGCTACTCCATTTAAAACACTGTAAAAAGGTCCTTCCTCTCAGCATTGCTACTTACTTTCTCGTTTTCATCAAGTCAGCATTCAACTGTCTTATTTAATTGTACTATTTTATGTTGGTGAGGCAGATGGAGGTCCATGTGGTGTCCACCCTAAAAAGTGCAACTGTCCTTAAGTGAAAGTGAACAAAGGAGTCAATGTATCATCCTCCACAGGCAGGCTCGGAGTTATATCATCCTCCACAGGCAGGCTTGGAGTTGTATCATCCTCCACAGGCAGGCTCGGAGTTGTATCATCCTCCACAGGCAGGCTCGGAGTTGCATCATCCTCCACAGGCAGGCTCGGAGTTATATCATCCTCCACAGGCAGACTCGGAGTTATATCATCCTCCACAGGCAGGTTCGGAGTTATATCATCCTCCACAGGCAGGCTCGGAGTTATATCATCCTCCACAGGCAGGTTCGGAGTTATATCATCCTCCACAGGCAGGTTCGGAGTTGCATCATCCTCCACAGGCAGGTTCGGAGTTATATCATCCTCCACAGGCAGGTTCGGAGTTGCATCATCCTCCACAGGCAGGTTTGGAGTTATATCATCCTCCACAGGCAGGTTCGGAGTTATATCATCCTCCACAGGCAGGTTCGGAGTTATATCATCCTCCACAGGCAGGCTCGGAGTTATATCATCCTCCACAGGCAGGTTCGGAGTTATATCATCCTCCACAGGCAGGTTCGGAGTTATATCATCCTCCACAGGCAGGCTCGGAGTTATATCATCCTCCACAGGCAGGCTCGGAGTTATATCATCCTCCACAGGCAGGTTTGGAATTGTATCATTTTTCTCAGGCAGGTTCGGAGTTGAGCCTTGTTTAGTTAATATTTTCTTTACTTAATTATTAAAATTTGCTCTTATATCTTTGAACAAAGGGCATCATTCCTTTACACTGTCATGTTATAAGGATAGCTTTACTTTGCAATGCATGAGTGATTACTTGAATTCAAATCTTAACAGGGGGTCTAGCCACCAGTGCTATTTTTATAAAATTGGAAGGAAATTTGACTTAATTTAACAATCCTTTATGCCATCAACTTTCAAAATAGGATCCTTGTTCTTAGTGGGTTTGCCAGCACTGTTGACTGCTACAGAATGAGGAAATAATGGTAGCTTCTAGGGAAATGAACATGTACATGTATAATTCTGTTTCTATGATCACAAACCTGGACATTCTTGTAAAGGTAGCCTATTCTATTAATTGGAGGTAGAAGCAAGTATGGCCACACGAGTGCAGTAAATGATGTCCTGCACTTGTGGAAAACCTGTTATATGGTAGAAGTGTAGGGCTCTTCCTTGCTGATGGCTTTTTTTCATAGGAAAATAGATTAAGCCACTAGTCTGGACAAACATCGCATCAGTGACTATCTTGATGCAATTGTGATCTAAAGGTTGGGTGTTGTGACAGAGATCTCCTGTATTTGCCAGCCACATAAAAGTTCAACAATGCTGTAAGCTTGACAGCCACAGATAGTTCTATCCCTCTGCTGGAACTGGTTTCAAAATTTGGCTGCAAAAGTGTCGTTATAGTATCCATTGGGAATCTTAGTCCGCATAGGTAGGTGTTGTCAAACAGGTCCAGGTATGAGAGCCAAGGTTTTGCATGAGTGGTCATAAGGACCTGTTCAAATGGAGCATCTAAAGGGCCATGGCATCTGTTTGGCATCCTCCTCTGATCATTTTGTTCCAAAACCTACAAGAGCTGTGTCCATATGAATGCCTATAGCTGATAAAAGATGCAATACAGCTTTAATAGGCTCCAAGAAATTTCTGTAACTTCTGTAACAGTGAGTTGCTGAGATATTCAGCGAGAACAGCAAGGACCCAACTGAAAGGTAATGGCCTTCAGATCACATTATGAGAAGACCCCTCATTTCAGTAAAATTTGGCCCTCTTATGACCCTTGCAATCAATTGATGACAGGCTCCTAGGGTGCAAACTGCTTCTTGATCACATTGGCATGTACAGTGCTGAGCTCTGGTACATTATAGCTAAACAATGAGGAAACAGTGATACAAAGTAATACACCATTGTGCTGTACCACTTTGAGCACAAGAGCCCCATTTAATTGGATACAATGGTCTGAGGCCTACTTCATGCCTGGTGTGCACTATGCAAGAAAAGGAGGGATTTCAGTAAGGGTGATCAAGCAGTGAAAACACAATGGGTAGAGTTAAGGAACAGCAAAAGATTCTCGACTCTAGTAGGAGTTGTCCACAGTCCTCCTGGCACTAGTGATGTAGTGGGTGATGTATAAATACGGAGATCAGGGAAGCATGTAGCAAAAACAATGTGATTATAATGGGAGATATCCCATAGAGACTTGGAGAAGCAGGACAGTTCAAGTAGTAAAGGCAGTGTATTACTAGTATGTATTCGGGACAGTTTTGTAGAAGAATATGTTTTGAAGTGACAATGGATTTAGTGATGAGTAACGAGCCAGAATTAGTTAACAATCTGACGGTAACAGAGCAATTTGCACATAGTGGCAATAATATGATTGAATTTGATATTAGGATTGAGAGAGAGAAGGGAGAGTCACAAACTAAGGTTTTTAATTTAAGTATGGAAAACTTTGAAGGGATGGGAAAAGAATTGACCACAGTAAACTGGGCTGAACTGTTCATGGGTAAACCTACAGACAAACAGTGGGAAGTATTCAAAGAAGTATTTGGTATGTCACAAAACCAGTACATACCCCTAACAGGCAACGGCAAAGGCTACACTTGTTTAGTTAAACAATGATGATCAACAAATAAGGTAAGAGACATCAAGCTAAAAGAAAAGGCTTACACTGATACAAGAAAAATTGGAAATTCAGTGGACTGGGAGAGCTATAAACAGTAACAAAGGGATACAAAGAAAGTAATAAGAGGTGCAAAAAGGAAATATGAAAAAAAACTTGCAAGGGATATCAAAGCTAGCAGCAAAAGATTTCATGAACATATTAAGAAAAAGAGAATGGTAAAGGGAAATTAAAGACCGATGCAGGTAAAACTATCATGGATAATAAGGGAATGGCAGACTAGTTAAATTAATACTTTGTATCTGTTTTCATAGTGGAGGAACAGGACAAAATACCAACGGCACAAGGGAACCTAAAATAAGTAAAGGGGAGGAATTTAGTTGATTTAATATAAGCAATAAATGGTAATGGAGAAAATAATGGGACTCAAGATAGGCAAATCTCCAGGACCTAATGTATCTGGTTTCCACCCCAACGTGCAGATGTTTTAATCATAATTTTCCATAGCTGTCTAGATTCAATAATTGAACCTTTGGATTGGAAAATTGAAAATATCTCTCCATTATTTAAAAAAGGAGGGAGGGAGAAACCAGGTAACGACAAATTTGTCCATTTAACATTAACTGTGGGGAAGTTACTGGAAAGTATCACCTGAGACAGAGTGACTGAGAACTTGGACAAGTACCAGCTGATCAAAGAGAGACCGCATGGATTAGTGAAGGGTAGGTAATGTCTGACTAATCTACTTGAATTTTTGAGGTGGTCACTCGCATGGTGGATAGGGGAGTGTTAATGGATGTTGTCTATATGGACATTCAGAAGGCATTTGATAAGGTTCTGCACAGGATTATGAGCAAAAATGAAAGTGCAAGGAATTGGAAATAACCTTGTCGGTACTTGGTGGGAGACAGAGGGTAGAGACAAAGGGTTTTTTCTCTGATTGGCAGGATGTGACAACTGGTGGTCCCCAGTGATTTGTTCTGGGGCCTCAGCTTTTCACCATATATATTAATGACTTGGATGGAGGACTAGACAGTTGTTTATCCAAGTTTGCAGATGACACTAAGTTAGAAGTCATATTAAGTTGTATGGAAGGCAGCAGGAAGTTACAAAGGGACATAGACAGGTGAAGCGAGTGGGCAAAACTATAATAGATGGATTTCAATGTTGAGAAATGTGAGGTCACCCACTTTGGATCTGAGAAAGGCAAATTGGGATTTTTTCTTAATGGTGAGAGACTAGGAGCTGTGGAGGAGCATGGATAACAAAAGCAATCAAAAAGGGTAATGGAATGTTGGCCTTTATCTCAGGAGGTTGGAATTCAAAAGTGAGGAAGTGATGCTTCAGTTGTACAGAGCCTTGGTCAGACTCCATATGGAGTGCTGTGTTCAGTTTTGGGCACCAAACCTCAGGAAAGGCCCAGGAAGGGGTACAGCGCAGATTCACCAGATTGATACCGGGGCTTAAAGGGTTAAATTATGAGGACAGGTTGCATAAACTTGGACAAAAGCAAAATATTGCAGTTGCTGGAAATCTGAAATAAAAACAGAAAATGCTGGAAACACTCAGCAGGTCAGGCAGCATCTGTGGAGAGAGAAACAGAGTTTCAGGTCGATTACCTTTCATCAGAAATGCAAGATGTTAGAGATTAACAGTTTTAAGCAAGTACAAAGCCGGGGAAAGAGGAGCAGGAAAAGAACAACATTCTGTGATAGGTTGGAGGGCACGAGTGAAACAAATTGGAATGTCATTACTGCTGCCCCATCTGAGGTCAAAATATCTGAATCTGGTTCTTTCTTCACCAGCGCAACACACAATGCATCAGTTAAAACAATTTTTTAAAAACTTACCTTTGTCAATTTGGTTGCAACTGCTGACAGCTGCTGCTTGGATGTTAGTTATTCGGATGGTGGAGAATGTTATAGTATTTGGATAGAGAAAGTAGGGCACACACATGAGTACAAAAGGACATTCTGTGCTTCCGCACACACACGCTCACATTTTACTTTAAATGGACAGGCCAACTCATCTCCTGAATTGGGCAATGTTTGCACATTGACAATTATAGTCGAAAGCATATAAATTTGAGTTACTTCAGCCTTGGAATTTGTTTTGAGTTTGATCCTAAGTAAGTGGTAGTCACAGTGGGCTATAAATTCGGCCGCGTAGTGCATGCTGTTCAGGCACTACGTGGCCTCCTAAGATCCCAAAATAATGTCCAGAATGTGTGTGACCACTTCTAGCATGACGTGCACTGGATGCCACCTTGGTAAAGGTCTTTGCGCATACGCAGTTAACAAATGCAGGTACCATATATAGTAAAGAGAATATGCAACGCTGATTTAAAGGGACAGATACAATCTTGGAACTCAATGCTCCAGCTAACGCACTGTTTTAACTACGCACAGCTGAACAAGTCATAGATGGCCTGGAGGATCCCTCACCAGTGCTATTTAAAGGGATCATGCAGGATTTACAGGCTGGCTGCTGAATTATTGCTTTTGGCTGCTGATGCATTTATACCTGTTTTTGGAGGTCTCCTATACTTGAATAGTGGGACTAGGGGACATAGCCTAAAAATTAGAGCCAGGACTTGCACGCGTGTATTTGGAAATGCTTCTACGGACAAAGGGTGGTAGAAGTTTTGAACACTCTTTTGCAAACAGCAGTTGATGCTAGCTCAATTGTTAATTTTAAATCAGAGATTGATAGATTTTTGTTAACCAAGGGTATTAAGGGATATGAGGCTAAGGCGGGTATATGGAGTTAGGTCACAGATCAACCATGCCCTTTAAGAGGTGCAGGCTGCCTTTAAGAGGTGCGAGCCACTCACGCAATATCGGGGCCCCCCTGCTGGTAAGAAGTCATTCAGTAGCGCAGTCACACCTGGCTGCTCACTGGAATCAGGTAAATGACCAGGCAGCACGAATCTCACGTGCTGCCTGCATCGTAACAACAGGGCATGGGTTAATCGCGCACTGCTACCCCCACACCCGGATTCGGGGGTTATCGAATTTAACCCCCAGTGTCTGCCTAACGCCTGGTGGTACAGTGGGGACAAGGGGGAATGGAGGCCACCAAATTTTAGAGCTTCTGAAAACACAAAGTTAACATTCATCTTTAGTAACTAGTATGAATAATATTGTGGAATATTGTGTGTATTCACTGATACAAAACATGTTTGTGTCTCTGCAACTTGCTGACCAGTCTAAAGAGAAGTAAATAACCTCTGGATAAACAAAATATGCATTGTTCTGCTCCTAACTAAAAACAAATCAAACTGAAAACTGAGCAGTAACATACAATTAACACACAAAAATGGGGATGAGAAAAATGATATTTTGCAGTTATTAGACTTTATGAGATGCCAAAGGTATTTGCCATTATTTTAGTCATGTATTACATCCTGACATTGTAACCTGACTCACTACAGCTCACGTTTGCTTTGACAGTCTTTGAGGGCCAAATTTACAATGTAGGCAATTTTAGGGAAGTTTATGCCTATAGAGCTGAAGCACCAGTGCCAGCAGTGGGGAGGTTTGTCCTCACTGGAAATTACAAAATTATTCCTTCCCTCTAACTGTAATAGACTCTCAGCGCCTCGAAAATGGGAAATGGGAGCTGGGCCAGAAGTGCAAGGCAACAGCTCTTAGAGAGCTGTAGCTCAACCTTAAAAAAGAATGATTCCTTTTGCATTTGGAACAGAATAATTGGTGGAACTCAAAATAGAGCCAAGAACTACTTCTTTCTAGGAAGGTGTATTGGAGCTGCTAATGTAAGAGGAGCAGCAAAGGGGAGAGATGCTTATTGGAGCAGAAGGTTACCCTCCAATGAAAGCAAAGATGCAAGCACGCTAAAAATAAAAAGTTCAATGGAATCAGGAGGAGTGCCAAAATAAGTGTAGTCGCCTTTATGCACTTTATTAATATTGGGGCACAGTACGCATTGCATGAACCAAAATTGTGAGATGCAGCACCCTCAGGAAGGTACCGTGCAATCCAAACAAGCTTTCCCCTTTTTCATACAATGGCAGAAAAGCTGCCAGACACAGTTTTTGCATGGCACTTAACTGGCTTGCAGAGTGATATCATTCACCAGAATGATACCTGAGCTTAGTGGGTTAAATTACAAGGACCGGTTGTATAAACTTGGCTTATACCCCCTGGAGTTGAGAAGGTTGAGGGTGATCTGATTGAGGTGTTTAAAATGTTAAAAGGATTTGATAGGATAGATTTGGAGAAACTATTTCCTCTGATGGGGGAATCAAGAACAAGGGGACATAGTCTTAAAATTAGAACTAGGCCATTCAGAAGCAAAATCAGGAAGCACTTTTTCGCACAAAGGGTGGTAGAAATCTCAAATTCTCCCTCCCAAATAGCTGTGAATGCTGGGACAATTGGAGCTTTCAAGCCTGAGAAAGAAAGATTTTTATTAGGTAAGGGTATCAAGGGATATGGAGCAAAGGCAGCTAACTGGAGTTAAGGTGCAGATCAGCCATGCTGTAATTGAATGGGGGAGCAGGCTCGAGGGGCTGAAATTTTTTTATTCGTTCATGGGATGTGGGCGTCGCTGGCAAGGCCGGCATTTATTGCCCATCCCCAATTGCCCTTGAGAAGGAGGTCGTGAGCCGCCTTCTTGAACCGCTGCAGTCCACATGATGGAGGTTCTCCCGCAGTGCTGTTAGGAAGGGAGTTCGAGGATTTTGACCCAGCAACGATGAAGGAATGGCGATATATTTCCAAGTCGGGATGGTGTGTGACTTGGAGGGGAACGTGCAGGTGGTATTGTTCCCATGTGCCTGCTGTCCTCGTCCTTCTAGGTGGTAGATGTCGCGGGTTTGGGAGGTGCTATCGAAGAAGCCTTGGCGAGTTGCTGCAGTGCATCCTGTGGATGGTACACACTGCTTACTCCGTACACATTACTTACTCCTGTTCTTAATGATCCTATGTTCCTATCTAAATGTTGAAAGAAATTATACACACACACACACACACACACACACACACACAGATATAGCGCCTTTCATGACCTCAGGACTTCCCAAAGTGCTTCACAGCCAACAACGTATTTTTGAAGTGTGATCACTATTATATTGTGGGGAAATGTGGCGGCCAATTTGTGCATAGCAAGGTCCCACAAACTGGGACCTTTGTCCATAATGAGTAAATGTTTGTGCATAATGAGTAAATGAGTAATTAACCTGTTTTACTGATGTTGGTTGAGTGATAAATATTGGAAAGGTGGACTCTGAAACTGCTCTGCCTCCAGAATTTACATGCAGTCACTCAAGGAAGAATGTGCACTGGACACAGGGCTTTCTGGCTGGATGCCCTGTCAATTTCCAACATGTGGATGTCTTGTGTGCACTTGCAGGGAAAGGTTCTCAACATCTTGAGTGAGCGCACAAAGGTGGTGGACCATTGAAGCCAATGGAAAAGAAAACTAGATGGAGTGTAAAACGAGTGTAAAATTAGCCCGAAAATGCCTGACACTTGTATGATAAAACTAAGAACTGTATACTGGCTGATGTAGCAGATAACTTAGAAGGTTTTGCTAGTATGAAAGCTTAGTGCTCTGGTAAGCTTCACACTAGGCAAAAGTAATCGTTGTTTGAGAAGTTATCTGCAGGTCATAGCTCAATGACAGTCTCTCTTGTGAAGCGGAAGTGGCGAAGAGAAGTTTCCTTTGACATGTAGGTGTGTCAGCACCTGTAAATGTGGGTCCTAAGGTAGTGATGGATGCAGGCATAATACCTCAGGTATCATTGCCCCTGGATTTGCTGTTTTTCATGAATTAGTCTTCCTCATCTAAATTATAAAGTGCAATGGGAACTCCCAAAGAAATTCCCATCTTCAGCAATTTCCTTTGCAACAGTAATTAGCAATACTGCAAGCAAATGTGGTAAAGCATATTAAAATGCAAAAATTCCATCACCACACCAAAAGAAACTAATCCAGGAAACTAAATGCAACTAAATATCAATCCATCTTTAAATTAAACTTTGGGAAGTGTAAGTTAGCTTTGAGAATCCAACTCATACCCCCATTTTATATGGGTGAGGTAAGTGTCAAGGACAGGGCTCCACAAACAATGGGAATGTCAGTGTGGGACCTGATTATCATAACTCATCGTTATAAGGAGGCTGATGTTGGCTAGCAGTACAACATCTCTTTACATAGAATTACATAATTACGTAGAATTTAGAGCACAGTAGCAGGCTATTAGGTATGCGTCGACGTTTATTTTCCACACGAGCCTCCTCCTACCCTACTTCATCTAACCCTATTATCATATCACTTTGCATCCCCACCCCCCAACCCATTTCTGTATCTCCTGCAAATTGCAGCACACAGTGACTTCGGCACATGCCCGTACTTGCCCAAAATCCCAACCTGCGTTTATCTACGTTACGCTCCAGTGTTGCCAGAGGAGCTTTGCAATTTTGGGATTTTGTGCCTTCCCGGGACTCGGAGCTGCAATAGTGATGACACCAAAAGGATAGCTCTGTGATCCAGAGGTTCTACCAGGGAACAATGATCACAGGAAGCACATCTTGGGAAATTCCGAGCCATGTGCCTACAAATTCCTGAAATATGCCGCCTCTGAGTGCTGCTCCTCACCTTCAAATGAAGTCTTTAGTTGCAAATGAGACAGGAAGAAAATTTCCCTAAGTGCCTTCCTCTAAAATTGCCGTGACAATCCAGACTTGGAGTCCTTCCTTACTTACATGGGGGTAGAATTAAGGGTTCCCAATCTCCCACCATAACTTCGGTGGAAGATCAACAGACATTCGGAGTGTAAATGGCTATATATCCATTTTTTTTCCCCCAAAGTTTCGGCCAATCTTCCACTGAAGATAGGGCGGGAGATTGAAATAAGTTTTGTACTCAGAAATGTTTTGATTGCTTGCTACGAGTACATGAGGGTTGTCAAAGCAACCAGAACAAAACTTTCTGTAATTAAATCTTAATTGCTGTAGTAATATCAACATGTAGTAACATACATTAATCATGTGATTGCATAAAATCTTGAAGCAATTATTATTTTTTAAAATTAAAGTAAATTTATGACTTTGTAGTACTTTCAGGGGATGTGGGAAGTTTTAACTGTGCACAAGTAAAGCAGAAATTGGCTTGATTTTGTATTGTTTTCAGTATTGCAACATCAATTTTTATGACAATGTACTATGGTCATTAAACATACCAATAAAAACATTTTATTCCTTGCCACCAAATGTTTTTGATGAAACCTAAAACAGGATATTAACTTCGTATTGGTTACATAAGTGCAAGCTAACAGAACTTTTAATTCACCCCTGTGTTACACAGCAAGACAAATCAAACTGAATTTTATTTGGCACTTCTGTAAGAAATTTTGATCTAAAAATGTTTTCCTTTTAGGCAGCTCTTGCTGCTAATATTATAGGGCGAATACGTTAGTTTCCAAAGCAATCCAACACTGTAACAAGATACTATTGGACCTAGCTATGCCCAAATTGGCTGCCACGTTTCCTACATTACAACAGTGACTACACTTCAAAAGTACTTCATTGGCTGTAAGATGCTTTGGGGCGTCCTGAAGTCATGAAAGGCGCTATATAAATGCAAGTTCTTTCTTTTCTTTATAGTAAATTCAATTGATAGATCACACCTTAAGGTAGTAGTTGTTATTGCGATACATAGAAGGCGAAATTCAATTTCAGCGGAGGCGCAAAATGGGCCATAGCGGATTGGCTGCCCATATACACGCCTTCAATGGAAAGGAAAATGGGTGAGGTCCAAAACAGATGTCCGATCTGCTACTTCCCTTTTGTGCCCCCACCAAAGTTTAATTTTACCCCCCCCCCCCACACCGGCCCATAAACTCCAAACAATTTTGCAATTAGAACATTAACACACCAAAGTACTTTGTCTCCTTCTCAAACGTACTATGGCAGTAAACCAGCCATCTTGGCCTAGATTTGTTGCTGGAGTTACGCTCGCTCCCTAATGTAGTTTGGACGGACAGAGGTGGAAACTTCTGTGGGAATCATTCCAGTGACTCCCTATTTGTCACAGCCACTTCCAGGAGAGATTTCCTGGCAGGCATATTATATTGCTGTGCAAATAATAGAACTATGTCATCTGACTTACTTTCCATCATTTGTGCCATGACAACGCTGGACGTAAGAGACTTTTGCCCATCTCTGGTATCTACTGTTGCTATTGGCAGCAGAGACACCTTTTAAAATTTAAGTAGTCAAAAAGCCTTTGCAGATGATAACAGAGTGATCAACTGTATAGGCTCCTGCACCATTTTTAACCAATTTACAAGGCAGCACAGAGGCTGCTGCCCACTCTACCATGTGGTAGGCCTCTTAGACCTGCCGCAGTCAATCTCTGCCTCCCCTCTAGGAAGTCTCCAAGCGGAAGCCAGGGAGCCAACTTAAGGCTGGAAAATCTGTTGAGGTTACCGGTGCATTCTTGCTGTGGACAGAAATCCCGCCCTGCCGAAGGTGCACTAGGATTCTGCAAAAGTGGTAAATCCTGGCCCTTCTCTGCGGGCTGACTTGTAGTGAAATTGCACCTCCATTTTCATTATGGAGTTTAAAACTACAATTTAAAAACTAAGGCCTCAAAGGTCCTGGGGCTGAAAAGGGTGAAAACATTGATTTCAGCCCAGGATGGTGACCCAAAATTTGAGGTGGAACCCAGTTGCACCAAGTTTCTGCCCCATTTAGCTTGGCCCTTTAAGCTCCAGTATGAAGGGCCATGGGCAGTTCTCCCGCCCACCACGCCTCCTACACCTCAAGGAGACGTGTCGGGGGGAGGGGGGGGGGTGAGTTCCTGGGCGTTCCCAGGAAATTCTGCCCTTAATGGCCCGAGTGGCACTCACACTAGCTCTCAGCAGACATGAGTGCCCTCAACAGAACTGGAATAATAATTGCTGAGGTCTTGGGCACCAGGAACATTCGGGAGACTCTTCCCCCCCCCCAAATCTATTAAAACACAAACCTGTGGTAATATGCATGAGAAAAGCAAAGCAGCAGTAGGATAACCCCAGGCATGGTTGATGAGACTGTTTTTTTAATTGGGGAGAGAAAGCCAGACTGACGGATTTGGGGAGAAAGTACATTAAAAACTGAGTTAAAATCATTTAAAAAGTTAGTGTAATTTTCTGTGTATTTCTAAAACAGTGGTATTAAACCACCTTGGATCCATGTTTGTTCTTAGTAAACTTCTTCCAGCAGGAAAGACTTGATTTTCCGTTCTCCAGCTCTGTTGTCTATACGAATGTCATCAGGTGACGATCAGCTGCTGAGCAACACTCCACAGATGGTTATTTTCAGCCTTTAGGTTCTCCCAAGCTGCCATGTTCGGGGAGCAGGGTGGGCGGGGTATTCTAGGAGTTGTAGTTCTGCACTCCCAGAGAACAGCGGAAATGAGTAAAGAACTACAACTTCCAGTATAAATGGCGTCCGGAAGCACATGTGCACCTGACAGTCCATTATCACAATGATTAGAGACTCCACAGGCGCAATGCCCCAACCACAAACTCTACTTCCCTCTTTTCACCTGGGTTGTTCACAGCAGTACATGGGAGATTAATCTTGCATTCCTGGAGACTCCGGGACAATCCAGGACAGCTGACAACCCTAGGCCCCGTATTTACACTGGGACCCTGGCAGGGGGCTCATAGTTGGTTTGAGCCTTTCGGCACAGGCAGCACAGGCCTGTGCCTTTATCCACCTCTGCTTTGATGTGTTGTGAAAGGCCCCTAGCCGTACCTAAAACTTTTCACCAGTTTTGCATACGGTATTGCCTGTGCTTCGTCATGTCATCAGATAATTGTCTCTGTTCTATTACACACCAACTTCATTCACTGAGGATTATTTTTAATCACGTGATGCTTCTTCAGCCAATCAAGATTACCCTTTCAGCTCAAGAGTATAACAGGGAAATTGAGCTCCTAAATCTTTCCCCACAACGGAATAGCAGCAAAGTGACAAGGGCTAAATTACACACCATTATTTTGGTTAAATCAGAATGTGCTCCCTGTATGTTTTACCTCTGTAGTGTATTCCCATTGTAAATCCAATGAACAGACTAATGGTTGATTAAAATGTCAATGGACGAGAAGATGGATACGAGAGGTCAATAATTCATCATACCACCGATATAACAGCTAGCACCAAAAGAAAAAGAATAGTTTAATTGAACAGGGTTTCTACAAATGTAATTTAGGCATTTTTATGAAGTAATTTCAACTCAGACAAATGATATCCTTCTTCTCAACTAATAGTTTTCTACAACTGATTTTAATTTCTACATGTTTCCTTTAATCTTTTTAAATTATATAGTGCGGGAGAATTGAAACATCTGATTTGAATTTGAAATATAATTCATTAGTAAAGTATTAAATGTCCCCTGCCTCATTTTAGCTTTGTGTTGTCTATGCTATCTTTCAGTTAAGGTGGCCTATAAACACCCACAAGTTAATATGAACATGGCTATTCTACTGTGATTGTTTCATAGATAACACACAGAATGTAAGACTAAGTAATCTATGCGGTAGATCTTTTCCACAAAGGATGTTCAAGTAATTTAATACTGACTGCAATATTGGTGCAGATGGACCAATTCTGCAAAATGAAAATACTGGGGGTTAAATTCGATAACCCCTGAATCTGGGCGCAGGGTTTTCGGTGCGCGATTAACCTGCACCCAGTCGTTGAGATGTAGGCAGCACGTGAGATTCGTGCTGCCTATTCATTTACCTGATATCTGTGAGCAGCCAGGCCGAGCTGCACTGTTGAGTGGCTGCTCACCAGCAGGGGAGCCCTGATATCACACGAGTAGCTAGCACCACGTAAAGGCAGCCTGCACCTCTTATTTGCAAAATATATGATACAGGTCTGCAAGGAGCCTGAACGGAGATCAAACATCGCACATGTAAAACACAGATGCAGGTCCCATCCCTATGTTTACACACTGATGAGTTATGTTAAAACATTGAATAAAGGTTGCGCATTACTAAATCCCGCATCCTCCAATCTGCACACCAGACCTCACCAATCTGCTGATCTGAGTTTGTACCAGGCCTGCGAGAGAGTGCTGATGCACTAGAGGCCTTGGTGCAAGAGATGGACAGAAGGAGGGGCATCCTATATCCGCAGGGGGGGGGGGTGCAAGAGACCCTCCAGACAGATGCTCAAGAAGTAGTAGGGGATGAAGTCAATGCCAGGCGCATAGCATCACGAACATGGATGCAGCGCAGGAAGAAGTTCAATGTTTTGACACGAGTGGTCAAGATGAGTGAGATCAACTGTCAAGTGGCGTCTCCTACCAACTGCACTACGAGCCACATCCACAACTCCACACACTACACCCCCCATCACCTACCTACCAACAAACTCTTTCAATCAGTTCTCAACTCTTCCAATCAGATGCTTCCTCTCACCTTCACACATTATCACTGTTGCAAGCCGCACACCCACAACTCACAGGTCACACACACTGGCAGCTATTCAAGCATGACAGGCACATCACCCAAACATCCTGCAGGACGCTCACCGACACACGTCTTGCTTTCTTGCAGCAGAACGTGGTGCATAACAGGAGGCAGCAAGTGGCAGTGGCTCCATGGAACATGAACCTGCTGTCCTCTCTCAGGATGACAGTATTCCTGACCCACCCTTGCCACTTTGCCAATTCCCTTGCTGATACCTGTCAGCTAGCCAGCCCACTCCCTATAGAGCATTGAAACTATTATAGGAACATAGGAACAGGTGTAGGCCATTTAGCCCCTGGAGCCTGTTCCACCATTCAATGAGATCATGTTGGTCTGTGACCTAACTCCATATACCCACCTTCGCCCCACATCCCTTAATACTTTTAGTTAACAAAAATCTATCAATCTCAGATTTAACATTAACAATTGAGATAGCATCAACTGTCATTTGCAGAAGTGCGTTTCAAACTTCTATTACCCTTTGCATGTAGAAGCATTTCCTAACTTCGCTCCTGTAAGTCCTAGCTCTAATTTTTTAGGCTAAGTTCCCTAGTCCCAGTATTCAAGTATAGGAGACCTCCAAAAACAAGTACAAATGCATCAGCAGTCAGAAGCTATAATCCAGCAATTAACCTGTAAATTCTGCATGATCCCTTTAAATAGCACTGGTGGGGGTCCTCCATGCTGTTTACGACCTGTTCAACTGTGCAAAGTTAAGATAGTGGCTGGAGTGTTGAGTTCCAAAATCGTATCTGCCCCTTTAAATCAGTGTTGCACACTGATCTAATGCATATTCTCCTTATTGTACATGCTGCGCACCTCCTGAATGCAGGACTCCCACCGGATGATTATTTACGTAGTTAGGCAGATAGTTGAGGTATTTGAGAGACCTCATTGAGTGGACATTTTGGCAGGGGTGCAATTTTGAAGGATCCTCAGCGTGTTTCCTGTGTTGTGGGAAACACTCCCTGTTGTAGCAGACGTGTTTCAGCCAGCAGCCAGTGGGAGATGCAAAGAATTTTTTGTCAGGTGGGGGGAAAGTCTTATTTATTGCAGCAGGGCACTGTCACTTCAGACAAAGTTTTGGCTGCAAGACCTTTGTCTTTCCACTCAAAATTCTTAATTTATACCCAAAACTCTGCTGTGCAAACATATTTACCTACTTTGCGGACCCCCTCAAACTCACACTGTCAGGAGTGGGGGGTGCCATGGCTGCATTCATCACTTCATCCGAGGACGAGCAACATCACCAGCCTCGCCAGGCACGCCATCCACCTCCGCCACGTCGAGCTCCACAACACAGTGCTGCGCCACAGGTACCTGCACAACAGTAGGGAGGGCAACAACAGAGAGAGCGACGTCGCAGGAGGCACTACCCTCGCCACAGGGTCTACAGACTGCGGCTCAGCTTCCTGGACCTCTCTGAGGAGCAGTGCATACGGAGGCACAGACTCAGTCGGCAGGTAGTCGCGGACATCTGCAGCCTCCTTCATGCTGAGCTGCTCCCGGCTGGCCCGAGCAGCATCTTCTTACCCATCGCTGTCAAAGTCACCACTGCCCTCAACTTCTTCGCCTCCGGATCATTCCAGGGTGCCATCAGGGACATCGCCGGGGTCTCTCAGTCGTCTGTACACAAGTGCATAAGGCAGGTCACCGATGGCTTGTTTCGCAGGGCCTCGCATTACGTCAACTTCCCCATGGACAACCTCAGCCAGACAGAGAGGGCAGTGGGATTCCACTCTGTGGCTGGCTTCCCAGGGGTGCAGGATGTAATTGATTGCACCCATATAGCAATACGAGCACTTCCACATGAGCCAGGACTGTTCATCAATAGGAAGTGCTATCACTCCATGGACACTCAGCTCATCAGTGACCACTGCAAGAGATTCCTTCACGTGTGCACCAGATACCCTGGTAGCTGCCACGATTCCTTCATCATCCGGGAGTCCAAAATCCCGCCCCTCTTCCAAGCACCCAACACCCGCTAGGTCTGGCTCCTCGGGGACAAGGGATACCCCTGCACACGTGGCTCATGACACCTCTGAGGAACCCCATCGCCGAGCAACAGCGTCAATATAACGACAGCCACATCTCTACCATAATTGAGCATGCTATAGGGCTGCTCAAGATGCGCTTCAATACACACCAGACAGAGTGGAACGCATTATAGTCGTCTGTTGTGCCCTGCACAACAGAGAGGGGTGCCGCTGGAGGAAGTCCCATCCTTATCTGCCATCCACATTGAGGAGGAGGAGGAGGAGGAGGCAGAAGAGGAGGAGCAACCCATAGGCAGAACAGCAGCTCACCTGGCTGCTTGTGAGGCCAGGGAGTCACTGATATGTGAACGGTTCTCCTAACATCAGACAATGTGAAGAGTCCAGTCCTCTCCACCTGGACAGATCAGCGCCCCCACCACCACTGCACAAAACAGTCCTGCAACTGCACATAGACCCACTGTAGAGCGACCCAATGGGTGGCATCAAGTGTGGGCGTTCATGATGAACTTCATGAAAGGGCCTTATTACACAAGCCAGTCAAGAATGGCCAAGACGTGGCAGTAGTGGTGACAATAATAATATTTAATGTGCGATTAACAAAAAGCAAATATAAATAAAAAACATGACAAACCATTAAACACCCTTATGCATCCCCTTTGTGCTCACAAAAGCTTCGCCTTTCGCTTACAAGTGCTCCTACGTGGTGCCTCCCCTGTGGCTGCAGCAGAGGTAGTGGCAGGTTGCTCTTGTTCTTGCCCTGACCGATTAGATGCTTTGGGCCTATGCTCTCTGGTTTTCGATGCCCGTGAGGGCCCCTCCAAAGACTGCTCCACCTGCACCAGTGCATGGGTAGACTCGGCCACCTGGAGAGGAGGCAGCATTGCCAGTACTGGTTGAGAGGGGGGCAACGGGTGAAACATGGGGGCGCTTTGAGTGGCATCCCCACTTCCATGTCCCCTTTTGCCATCTTCCCTCCCCTGGGCCAGGCTATACTTCTCCTACCACCCTGCTGGACAACAGTTTGGAGGACATGTGTGAAGCTTGTAAGGCCAGTGCTAGTGTATCTGCCCACCTGTTTAAGCCAGCAGAATGTCATCCACCCTGAGTCCGAAGGGCCGCTGTCAGGGCCTCAATGGACTCATTGGTGAGCCTTGCTTGAAGCTCCATGGAGGCTAGCCTTCCCTCCATCGCAGACATTCCCGCACTTACCTGCAACACTATCTCAGAGATGCCCTTACGTCCCTGTGACAGTATCTTAGAGATTCCCTCCTGTACCTGTGCCACCATTCCACTCATGCAGGAGTTGGATTCCTCCATCCTCTGTGCGATTGTGGAGAGTGCGCGTGGCACCTGTTCCAGCATCTCGGCAATGTGCTGCTGCCCCTCGATGACTCTCCTTTTCACGGCTGGCCCCCAGGGTTCAGCATCTGTGTCCAGCTGAGCAGAGCCTGGAGAAGCATGCTCCCACTGACGCGGACTCTCCACAGCTGCCCTTGCCACCAGTGTCTGCTCGTGCTCACGTGTGTGGTGACTCACCATGTGCGACCCCAACTAACTGAGGACGGGGACCCAACAAGGTGTGTGTATCTGTGCTGGTGGAAGGCTCGCTCAGATGTGACTGTGTTCCCTCAGAGGCCGGCAGGTCCTCTGAGGAATCGTCCTCCGCCGTCACAGCGGTCGCTGAAGGCCCCTGTATAAGAACTGAAGGCAATATTAAGCATGATGACAGATGTTGAGGTGCTGCAGATGGCAAGGCATGTTAACATCATTTGCTATCGTGTGTGCTGAATGTTAAAGTTCTGTCACCAGACGATTGTCGGGTGCCAATCTCGACATCCCTGACGGACAGGCACTCGAGGGTGCGGCTCAGTTCCAGCGACTCCTGCTCCACGTCTGTGACCAGATGTTGCGTCCCCCCTCGCCCTCTCCCGTGCATTCTGGGCTCTCTTCTCCTGTAAGGGGAGAAAGTAGAGAGGCGTGAGTGAGCGATGGTGATGTGGCCAACCACTGAATGAATTGGTTTGGGTGCGGCTGACCGTGGAAGAGTTGCATCAGAGGGTGAGTATGAGACAGAGCCATGACATTGTATGAGGATTGGGTTGAGTGGTGGTGGTGGGATGAGTACTGGGGAGGTGAGGAGGTGGTGAGTAAGTGCAGGTAAGTTGAGGATGAGGTTTGAGCAGGTGTGAGGAGTGATGCGATACAGTAGTGTTGGCAGTGCAGAATGAGTTGTGGGGCGGGGGCGGTGATGTGGAAGACGGAGTGTAGGAGAATCAGTAAGTGTACTAACTTTGGCTGACCTAGTTAGGTCATGGAAGCGCTTCCTGCACTGTATTCAGGTGCGGGAGATGTTACTACTGCTGGTGACCTCCTCTGCCACCTTGAGCCAGGCCTTCTTGGTGGCAGAGGCAGGCTACTTCCTCCCGTCCGCCGGGTAAAGTACATCCCTCCTCCTCCTCCTCACCCCATCCAGTTACACCTGGAATGAGGCATCGCTAAATCTAGAAGAGCCTTTCCTCTGGGCAGCTCCATTGTGTAATTTTGGGTGTTTGCTCCAGGAGCAGCCATTGGAGGACTGCCCCTTTAAATAGGGCTCCTCCAGCTGACAGCCTGTGATGCGGGTGTGCAGTCCATCCACTGCACAGGTTTCCGACGTGAAACCCGGAAGCCACATTAAGTGGCTCCAATTTACCCGCGATCGCACGGGGAACGGACGGATTTTACTGGGCGGGTTACCCACGCGCCCAGTCCCCCCCCCCACCTCACTGCCATCCCGCCTCCCCGGTAATCGTGGTGCCCAGGGGTCTGATCACACGGGGGGAGGGGATGGGCCAATCGAGGGGGTTGGATCACAGGTTTGTAGGTTAGCTTGGTGGGCGGGGGGAAGCTCTCCCGCTCCTCCTGGCCCACAAGCAGTGCTGGAAAGGCACTTACCTGTTCCATCCAGCCATTGTCACCTTCCTTCAGCTGTTGGGTTTACCGAGGCCCGGAACACCTGGCCCTCAAGAGTTAAATGTGAAACAGAGTTTAAATTTGAGGCAAGCAGCCTCATTAAAATATTTTAAGGACAGACCCACTCCAGAGAGCAGGTTAGTCGCTCAACCCCTAATCCGCCTCCGTTAAAACCGGAAGTGGGTGTGTTGGGGTCGGGTTTGCCATTTTTTCATTTTTAACCCCCCCTCAGCCTCCCCCCCCCCCCCCCCCCCCACCCACGTCCCGCTTGTCCTCGGGGGTCAAAATGACCCCCTTTATCTCTCAGATCACAGTGGGAACTATTGTTACTGTGTACTTACTGAACTCAGTTGTGGCTGAAATATCCATATGACCCTAGCTAAGGAATATACTAAAGTAAACGTTGAACGCAATTTTCTGCCATAATTGGTGAAATTCTTTCCCTCAGATCACAGCACAATTTCCTTGGGGCTCCAATGTAAGTCGACCAGCAGTGCAGCGTTACCTAAGTAAAATCAGGTGCGACCCAGATAGCCCAGGAAGCCAGTTTCCAAGGAACCCTAGGACAGGATGAACCTCTGTTTGCCCCAAACATGGCCCATGACGTCAGAAGGGACAGTCCAAGGGGATCAATTTCCCATACCAGCAATAGCAAAAGATAGAGGATGGTTTAGTGTTAGATCTGTTCTATTGCTCTCTGAAGTGACTTTCTAAGCCCTCTTCAATCTCCAAAAAAGTCTGCAAACAAGTTATGTCCTGCAACTCATTTTCAGTTACATTCAGGATTCTAATCCAAGGGTATAATAAACTTTTAATGGTTGTGAACTTTTTACAGTCTTTCAGGGCCAACAAAATAATGAGGGGAGTCTAACTGTTTCAAGATGCATTTGGAAGCTCCTTGCTTTATATTCTGTGGCACTACAAAACTGTGACGTGCTTGCTTATAGAGAATTGGCATAGATCTTTCAAAGGTTTAGTCATACATCCAGGCAGTCATTGGTACACGTGGCTTAAATAAACCTGCACCTTCAAGTCACAGTGTGGGCAAGAGGAAAGAAGATACAGTACCCTCTGTTCAAATGAAATCATGATTATTATAAAGTAATAGATTTTATGAGCTGCATAGGGGTGTAGCTGCCCAGATCCCAGCAGTGTTTTCAGGGGTTACTAAATCCAATAACTGGTTGTAGCTTTGTTGATACTGTTGGATCAGCAGTTACTGGCAAGGGCCAGATCCAGCACATTTCCCCAAACTTTGCAAGTACATTCTTTTGAAGAGCCAATTAATTTTCCAACAGAAAAACTTGTAACCCAAAATTACTGTAATCAAAAATTCACCATTGATAATTGAATCAAAGTTTGGTACAGAGCAGTCCGTTTAGGTATTTTCTTTTAAGCAGAATCAGATGTATATGTATGTAGATGTGTATGTATGTGTCTTTATTTTATTTATATATTCATCTAACTAAACTTTATTAAGAAGTTGTTAGTTATCAGAAAAATTACAGGGGGAAAGCCACATTAGAAACATAGAAAAATTTATAGAAGGTCATTTGGCCCATTGTGTCTGTGCTGTTTGAAAAACAGCTACCCAGCCTAATCCCACTTTCCAGCACTTGGTCCGTAGCCTTATAGGTCACGGCACTTCAAGTGCACATCCAAGTACTTTTTAAATGCGATGAGGGTTTCTGCCTCTACCACCCTTTCAGGCAGTGAGTTCCAGACCCCCGCCACCCTCTGGGTGAAAACATTTCTCCTCAGCTCCCCTCTAATCCTTCTACCAATCACTTTAAATCTATGCCCCCTGGTTATTGACCTTACTGCGAAGGGAAATAGGACTTTCCTATTCACTCTATCTGGGCCCCTCATAATTTTATACACCTCAATTAAATCACCCCTCAGTCTCCTCTGTTCCAAAGAAAATAACCCCAGCCTACCCAATCTTTCCTCATAGCTAAAATTCTCCAGTCCTGGCAACATCCTCATAAATCTCCTCTGTATCCTCTCTAGTGCACTCACATCTTTCCTGTAATGTGGTGACCAGAACTGTACACAGTACTCAAGCAGTGGCCTAACTAGTGTTTATACAGTTCTAGCAAAACCTCCCTGCTCTTATATTCTATGCCTCGGCTAATAAAGGAAAGTAGCCCGAATGCCTTCTTAACCACCTTATCTACCCATCCTGCTACCTACAGGGATCTGTGGACATGCTCTCCAAGGTCTCTCTCTTCTTCTACATCTCTCAGTATCCTCCCATTTATTGTATATTCCTTTGCCTTGTTTGCCCTCCCCGAATGCATTACCTCACACTTCTCCAGACTGAATTCCATTTGCCACTTTTCTGCCCACCTGACCTGTCCATTGATATCTTCCTGAAGTCTACAGCTTTCTTCCTCACTATCAACCACACGGCCAATCTTTGTATCATCTGCAAATAATCATGCCCCCAACATTTAAGTCTAAATCATTTATACCACAAAAAGCAAGGGACCTGGGGACTTAATAGAAAAGTCCTGTACATATACAGGTCTTTAAAATTATGAAGGTAGACATAGAGAGGATGTTTCCACTTATGGGGGAGTCCAAAACTAGGAGCCATAAATACAAGATAGTCACTAATAAATCCATTAAGGAATTTAGGAGAAACTTCTTTACTCAGAGAGTGATGAGAATGCGGACTTGCTATCACATGGAGTGGTTGTGGTGAATAACAGATACATTTAAGGGGTAGCTAGATAAGTACATGAGGGAGAAAGGAATAGAAGGATATGCTGATAGGGTGAGATGAAGTAAGGTCGGAGGAGTCGCGTGTGGAGCATAAACACCAGCATAGACCTGTTGAGCCAAATGGCATGTTTCAGTGCTGTAAAATTCTATGTTCAGTCATCCAGTCAAGTCGATGAATTGTATCAATATTGTATTATACCAGTAGCCAGGGTGCACCCTATTTATGCAATTTGACTACCAATTTTCATTGTATATAAAAAAATCTTTCTCTCTGAACACCTAATTTTGCATTTATATTACAGTGCAGATGCCAGCAACCGTGTTGTGATATAATTAAACAACGCTAGTGCTTCCAGCAACGCAAAGTACATCTCAGCAGTCAACTTCTGCCCGCTCATTACTAACAAACATGAGCAATCCTCAGTAGCATCCTTGGGGGCTGCAAGGGGTTTGTATGCTCAATACTTTTGTCTTTTTTTAACCAATTAATTACCAATAACTAAGGTAGGCACATCAGGATGAGAACAGTTTTGTGAGTGGGGGGTGGCCATACTTTTAGGTTTGTGGAATTCAATTGCTCACAGCTCCAAATCACTCTGAGTCACAGATAAGAGCAGATATAGGTCTGGCCCATTCAAAGCATCAGTGTTCACTAGAGGTTAGCTTACAAAATGAATGTCAGTTCCGTCTCAATTTACATACAAATATGGGGACTGATTTACTGAGCCTACGCTTCCAGTGGGAATGCTCTGCGTCAGGAGCATGCATTTGGAAAATCAATAATGTCGTGCCCTTTTTGTAAACTAAGGCATGGAAATTACACTGCAATATTAGCATGTGATGAATTCATGTATTTAAAATAAGTAGGTTAACATCTCTGTTAAAATAGCAGACAAAGGAAATTCATACGATTGTGTTAAGCTCTCATACACTAATATCGAAGAGCATCATTTCAACTTGAAACAAGGCGGAATAAGATATATGTGAAGTAGCTAATCCAATCTGTATCAGTTTACAGGTTAAATTAAGTAGCTGATTAAATCTACAGTTAGTTGCTTTAAGTAGGTGTATCTTATTAAAATTGACACAGCGTTAAACACCTGTTTGGTTGACAAGCATCACCCTGACCTTACGGTCGCACTTGCCATTTTAATTCTCCGTCCCACTCCCACTCTTAGCTCTCTGTCCTCGGCCTCCTACACTGTTCCAATGAATCTCAACAGAAGCTCGAGGAACAGCACCTCATCTTTAGATTAGGCACTTTACAACCTTCCGGGCTCAACACTGATTTCAATAAATTCAGATCATAACCACTGCTCCCATTTTTTCAAATAGCAGATGTTGGTAATGGTTCTGATGTTGCCATTTACAGCTCCTCTAGACCCATCTTTTGTTTCTTTACTTCATTACCATCCTCCTTTCCTTGCACCATCATCCCTCTTGTCATTTAATCAATCCTGCCCTCCACCCTTTTGTTCTTTCCTCTCCTCCACCCTCCCTCCTTTGCCTGGCTCTGTCCTTGCTTAAAAACTGTTAAACCTTTAACTTCTCCCAGTTCTGACTAAAGGTCATCGACCTGAAATGTTAACTCTTTCTTTCTCCACAGATGCCGACTGACTTGCTGAGTACTTCCAGTATTTTCTGTTTTTATTTCAGATTTCCAGCATCCAAAGTATTTTGCTTTTGATAAAATACCTGAATCTCATTAAGGGATCTTGTCCATTTGTACAATTGCTGGACTTAATTAGAATCATTGAAAGCAGATCTAATTCAGGGCACTCATGAAGCTGTAACACAATTGTATGAGCTGCCCTTATTGTCTGTTTTATAGTCAATGAACAAATATAGTTGCAGGAGACGTACTTGCCAAGAACATTTTGCTCCTATTGATTAACTTAACCTGTCATTTTTTAAAAAATCACTGAACCCTCAGCTAACTTGGGTAGAGAACATGGAACGAAAAATTATACCTGTGACAAAATCAGTGCTCTGATCTAATAGGATAAAGTTATTGGCATTTAGAGTGAAGAAACACTCATAAGATGGCAGAATACTGGGAGATCACAGGAAGTATTTTCTGTTGTGTAGGCTTTTATTATTTAGCACCAACTACACTTATTTACTGCCGAGTTATAAGAGAGTCCTTTCCTGATGTTACGGAGATGGGAGTGGGCGGTCCTTGTAATGGAGAGGATATGGGGTCGGAAGCTCAGCTTGGGGTTAAATATGATGTGGAGATGCCGGTGATGGACTGGGTGGACAAATGTAAGGAATTTTACAACACCAGGTTATAGTCCAACAGTTTTATTTGAAAATCACAAGCTTTGGGAGATTATCTCCTTCATCAGGTGAGTAATGATTGAGAGGTTCTCAAATCGCATATCTTATATTAGGCTGGGACACGATCACACCAATCAAAGGTGTCGTTGGTGTTCAGACAGGTTAGCCACGGAAAATAGTACGTCCCAGTATACTGAATACACAATGGGCCCGATTTTACCAGAGGTGCGGGTTCCCGGCGGGTAGGCCTGCGGGCACGTACCAAACGCGCCCGGTGAAATTAGTGGGTTGCCCGCGCGATCGCAGCAGGCAACCCACTAATTGGATCCACTTACCTGCTCCTCCGGGTTCTGCGCTGCTGATCTGTGCGTCGGGCGGGCTGCGCATGCGCAGTAAGATCTGTCAGCTGGAGGCGCTCTATTCAAAGGGGCAGTCCTCCACTGACAGATGCTGCCACAAAAAGTAAAAATTACAGCATGGAGCAGCCCAGGGGGAAGGCTGCTCCCAGTTTAATGATGCCTCACCCCAGGTATCATTAGATGGGGTGAGGAGGAGGGGGAGGACAGAGATCTTCCCTCCAGCGGGCGGGAGGAAGCGGCCTGCCTCTGCCACCAAGAAGGCCTGGCCTGAGGTGGCAGAGGGGGTCAGCTGCGCCACCAACATATCGCCCACCTGCATACAGTGCAGGAGGCGCACCAATGACCTCAGTAGGTCAGCCACAGTGAGAACACGTAGTCTTTCCCCTACACTCCGCCTGCCACATCACTGCCCCCACCCCACATCTCCTTCGGCACTGCCAACACTACTCTGTCACATCACCCCTCATACCCACTCAAACATCATCCTCATCTTACCTCCACCTACTCACCTCGCCAGTACTCACCCCGCCACTACCACGCAACCCAATCCTCATACAATCTCATGGCTCTATCCCATACTCATCCTCTCGTGCATCTCTCTCACGGCCAGCCTCACTCAACCTGCCACCACTTGTGCTGCAGCCACAGGGCATGCATCACATATGTGCAGTAGGCAGCGTAAGGCAAACGTGCCGTGAGCATGAAGGGGATGCACAAGGGTGTTTGAGGGTCTGTCATGGTTTGTACTTCTATTGAATTAAATAACAACTCACATCACACATTATATTGGCACCACCACTGCCATGTCTTCGCAAATCCTGTCCGGTTTGTGCAATAATGCCCGCTCCTGGGTATCCCTATGAGGACCCACCACTGATGCCACCCAGTGTGTCACTGCAGAGTGGGTGTAGATGTATTTGCAGGGCTCATCTGCGCAGACGACTGAGAGACACCGGGGATGTCCCCGGTTGCAGCCTGGAAGGCTGTGGAGGTGCCCTCACGGGCACTGAAACACAGGGGGCGTCGGCCCAAAGCATCTACCAGGTCAGGGCATGAACAGGAGCAACCTGCCACCACCTCTGCTGGAGCCACAGGGGTAGCACCACGTAGGGGTACCAGGAAACGAGAACCCAAAGTTCCGTGAGCACACAGGGATTGCACCAGGGTGTTTGTCTATTTGTTATCTTTTTATTTCCAGTCTTTGAATGGCAACACGAAATAAAGTCACTTTTTCGCACCAATGCTGCCACCTCTTGTCCATAATTCTGCGGCTTGTGCAATATGTCCCTTCCGTACGCCTCATCATCACGACGACCACCCCGTCCCACCCATTGGGCATAATACAGTGGGTGCAGGTGTACAGGCACCACTCTTCTGTGGAGGGAGCCTGTATGGACCCTTGTCTGCGCACGTTATGACATGTGAACGCCTCACACAGTGTGATGTTAGGAGAACCGTTGGCATATGAGTGCCTCCCTGGCCTGATGAGCTCGCAGGTGAGCCGGTGTTCGGGCCATGGGTCGTTCCTCCTCCCCTCGCTCGTACTCCTCCTCCTCCTCATTGTTGTCCTCAATGTGGGCGTCGGGTGTGCATGAGGCCTCCTCCAGCGGCACCCCTCTCTGTTGTGCCATGTTGTGCAGGGCACAGCAGACAACTATACTTCGTCCCACTCGGAGTGGCGTGTATTGGAGCGCTCCCCCGGAACGATCAAGGCACCTGAAGCGGATCTTGAGCAGCCCTATGGCCTGCTCAATTGTAGACCTGGTAGCAATGTGGCTGTCATTATATCGACGATGCGGCTCGGTAATGGGGTTCCTCAGAGGTGTCATAAGCCACGTGTGCAGGGGATATCCCTTGTCGCCGAGGAGCCAGCCGTTGCCGGTGTTGGGTGCGTGGAAGAGGGGCGGGACGGTGGACTCCCTGAGGACAAAGGCATCGTGGCAGCTGCCAGGGTATCTGGCGCACACGTGTAGGAATCTCTGGCGGTGGTCACAAATGAGCTGGGCGTTCATGGAGTGATACCCCTTCCTGTTGATGAACAGCCCTGGCTCATGTGGAGGTGCCCGTATTGCTATGTGGGTGCAATCGATTACACCCTGCACCCGTGGGAAGCCAGCCACATCATGGAATCCAACCACCCTCTCCGTCTGGCTGCGCTCATCCATGACGAAGTTGATGTAGGTTGAGGCCCTGCGGAACAGCCCATCGGTGCACTTGTGTGCAGACGACTGAGAGACCCCGGTGATGTCCCCCGTGGCACCCTGGAAGGATCTGGAGGCGAAGAAGTTGAGGGCAGTGGTGACTTTGACGGCGACGGGTAAGAAGATGCTGCTTGGTCCATCCGGGAGCAGCTCGCCATTAAGGAGGCTGCGGATGTCGGCGACTACCTGGCGATTGACTCTGAGCCTCCGTATGCACTGCTGCTCAGAGAGGTCCAGGAAGCTGAGCCTCGGTCTGTAGACCCTCTGCGGAGGGTAGTGCCTCCTGCGACGCAGCTCTCTCTGCGGTTGCCCTCCTTCCTGCTGTGCAGGTGGGTGTGCCACAGCACCGTGTTGGGGGGCTCCACGTCGATGAGGCGGACGGCGTGGACTGCGAGGCTGCTGGGGCTGGTGATGCTGTTCGTCCTCCAAGGATGTCGAAGCGGCCCCCATCTGGCAGGTGTTGGTCTAAGGGGTTGTGCACGGTAGGTAGGTGTTTCCTCGCACTGGGGCTGTGGTTCCACGTCGGGGTTTCCTCTGGCTTGGAGTGGGGTGGTGGAGGGCAGGCGTTGCCCTATGTGACGGAGTGGCCTCCTGCGTGGGTGAGGGGTCTCCCCCCCACCCCTGTGGAGTGCACGTGGGCAGCTGCCACAGGCTGCTGGCTGCAACACGTCCGGTTGGAGTGAGACTGTTTCCCCCAGTATGTGAAACAGTCTGAGTTGAAGGTAAAATCCCACACTTCCTAGTAACACAGCTGCATCAGGTCATTTAATGACCTGAACAAGCAAAGTAAATACACTCAAGTGGCATCCCGCTGGCTTTAATTGCCTGCGGGATTCCCACCAGCGGGGCCTGCGCACGCAGCCCCGCACGTCAGCGTGGAACCCGGAAGTGGCCGGGATTGCGGCGCGTTCCGGTCCCGCACCTGGGGATCGGGATTATCGAGGCCACCCCCGCCGAGAACACACACGAAATCCGATGCTAAAATCGGGCCCAATGGGTCAGATTACACAGACAGAGAGAGAAAGAGACCCGAAAGGCAGAGAGAGAGAGAGAGAGAGAGAGAGAATGTCCAGTTGTATTAAAAACAGATAACTTTTTCTTCCTGCTGGTGGGGTTACGTGTAGCGTGACATGAACCCAAGATCCAGGTTGAGGCCATCCTCATGGGTGCGGAACTTGGCTATCAATTTCTGCTCGACGATTTTGCGTTGTCGTGTGTCTGAGGTTGTGAACAGTTTGGGTCAGTCTGAGACAGAGGCCAGGATGGGAAATGGACTAGGTGGCAAGATACGGAGTTTGTGGCAGGGGCTGAAGATGATGGTTTTGGTCTTCACAATGTTTACGTACGAATGTTGCAATAGCAGTAGGCTATTTAACTCCTCATGCCTGTTTTGCCATTCAATTAGATCATAGCTGATCTGTACCTCAACTCCATTTAGCTACCTTTGTTCCAGATCACTTGCTATCCTTACTCAACAAAAATCTGTTGATCTCAATCTTGAAAATTTCAATTGACTCAGCATCCACAGCCTTTTGGGGGATCGATTTCCAGATTTCCACTACCCTTTGTGTGAAAAAGTGCTTCCTGATTTCCCCCACCAAAGGAAATGGTTTCTCTGTATCTATCAAATCCCTTTATTATTTTAAACACCTTGGGGCAGAGTTTCTGCTATGCGTGCAAATTGCGCCCGAAAATTGCGCTGGTTAGTTACAGTTCGAGTTTCCGCTAAAATGCATTGATATAATCATAAACGTAAAATCTTCCATGAGCAGCGTAATTCAGCAACTTAACAGAGCGTAATCATTTATTTTTTCTTTGCATTAAAAAATATTCCTTGATGTATTTAAGAGTGGTAACCTGGTGCAGTTTTATTAATACAGCTGAAAATGGGTTTATCACAAAAAATAAGCATTCTTAAGTGTCTAGTCCTCCATCTGCGAGTAACCTGATTTTAAATCACTGAAAATGACTTTAAAAAACTATACTGAACCATTTACTATTTTCATTGGTGTACACTAGTCAGTTTCTTAGTAAATTAAATATTGTTTAGCATATAAAAATGTTTAAAACTTGCCTACGAGTGCCTATGCGCCTAAAAATACTAGCTTAATTTTAAGACCCCCCTCGAATGGCTGCAAACGGGTGCAATCAGCAGAAACGCGCCATCCTCGTTATTTCATTCGGGGGCGGGGGGATGGGGTGGTCAGTTTCATGGGCAGGGCCGGCTTCAGCGCAATGATTTGTGAACCTATGGAACCAATGGAAACTCGAATTACGCTGGACGTAATTTACATTCAGTGTAAATAGAAATTCCTCGATCTTTTGCGCTGGTGGCTGGACTGCGCTGATAAAACCAACGCAATTGAGTGGAAACTCTACCCCTTTGATTTGATCACCCCTCACTGTCTAAACTCAAGGGAATACAAGCAAATCTTATACTATCTGACCTCATAATTTAAACCTTTAAGCCCTGGTATCATTCTAGTGAATCTGTACTGTATATTACAGCCAATATATCTTTCCTGAGGTTTGGAGCCCAAAACTGAACACAGTACTCCAGATGGGGTCTGACCAAGGCTCTGTACAACAGAAGCATCACTTCCTCACTTTTGTATTCCAACCCCCTGAGATAAAGGTCAACAATCCATTAGCCTTTTTGATTACTTTTTGTACCTGTGTACTAAATTTTTGTGATTTGTGTGCATGGACACTAATCAGGAAACAAACCCCTTGTCCCTACTCTGTCTCCTATGTCCCAACTAATTACCAACTCATGTCACAAGGTTATCTCCAATTCCTTGCACTCTCAATTTTGCTAATAATCTTGTGCAGAACCTTATCAAATGCCTTCTGAATGTCCATATAGACAACATCCATTGACACTCCCCTATCCCACCATGCTAGTGACCACCTCAAAACATTCAAGGAGATTAGTCAGACATGACCTTCAAAATCCATACTGATTCTCTTTGTTCAACTGGTACTTGTCTAAATTCTCAGTCACTGTCTCAAGATTCCAGTAACTTCCCCACAATTGATGTTAAAGACATAGGTCTGTAATCACTTCTTAAATAATGGAGTGACATTTGCAATTTCCCAATCCAAAGACACAATTTCTGAATCTAGAGAGCTTTGGAAAATTATGACTAATGTACGTGCAAGTAAATCCCAGGGTGGTGTGGGACAGAGGAAGGGGGACCGATCGCGGCACTATGAAGTTGGGAGGAGTGGGAGTGTTCCTTCCGGCTCCACATTAAAAGTAACAATTTTTTGTTAAAACTACCTTCTCAGTGGTGCCACATCCACGTCCAGAAAACCTGAGTGGAGCAGGCCCTAGGCCTATTCCGCTCAGAGCAGCCTCATTTCTGGAAAGGGCCCTTAAACAGGCGATAGGCCCCTCATCAGTATATGGAAGGGGCCTAATGCGTGTTTTAGGCGGCTGCTCTGGTGTTTCAGGCGTCCTTGAAGCACAGGTTATTGCACCCTGTAAAACAGGCACAACAAGGAACTATTTCTATCCCATTATCTTTATGTAATAATTGTTGTAGCACCTAGTCTCACCTCCTGACTCCCCAAAGCCTTTCCACCATCTACAAGGCACAAGTCAGGAGTGTGATGGAATACTCTCCACTTGCCTGGATGAGTGCAGCTCCAACAACACTCAAGAAGCTCGACACCATCCAAGATAAAGCAGCCCGCTTGATTGGCACCCCATCCATCACCCTAAACATTCACTCCCTTCACCACCGGCGCACTGTGGCTGCAGTGTGTACCATCCACAGGATGCACTGCAGCAACTCGCCAAGGCTTCTTCGACAGCACCTCCCAAACCCGCGACCTCTACCACCTAGAAGGACAAGAGCAGCAGGCACATGGGAACAACACCACCTGCACATTCCCCTCCAAGTCACACACCATCCCGACTTGGAAATATATCGCCGTTCCTTCATCGTCGCTGGGTCAAAATCCTGGAACTCCCTTCCTAACAGCACTGTGGGAGAACCGTCACCACACGGACTGCAGCGGTTCAAGAAGGCGGCTCACCACCACCTTCTCGAGGGCAATTAGGGATGGGCAATAAATGCTGGCCTCGCCAGCGACGCCCACATCCCGTGAACGAATTAAAAAAAAATACAAATAAACAGAATACCTAAAGGCTAGTTTCAGTAATGGTAAGAAAGGATTACTTGCAGTACTGAACTTTCCTTGAGAACTCGCAGCATTACTCTATCAGTGAATAGTACTCCAGGTGTAATCTCTCCGGAGTCCTATATAATTGCAGCAAGACCTCCTTACTCTTATACTCCAACTCCCTTGCAATAAAGGCTAACGTACCATTTACCTCCCTAATTGCTTGCTGTACCTGAATGTTAACTTCCTGTGATTCGTGTACAAGGGCACCCAAATCCCTCTGAATACCAACATTTAGTAATCTTTCACCTTTTAAAAAATATTCTGCTTTTCTATTCTTCCTACCAATGCTGATAATTTCACATTTCCCCACATTATACTCCACCTGTCATCTTCTCGCCCACTCACTAACCTGTCCATATCCCTTTGCAGCCTCTTTGTATCCTCCTCACAGCTTACTTTCCTATCTAGCTTTGTATAGTCAGCAAACTTGGATACATTACACTCGGTCCCCTCATCTAATTCATTAATATAGATTGTAAATAGCTGAGACCCAAGCACCGATCCTTGCGGCACCCCACTAGTTACAACCTGCCAACCTGAAAATGACCATTTATTCCTACTCTCTGTTTTCTGTCTGTTAATCAATCCTCAATCCATGTTAATATATTACCCCCAATCCCATGAGCCCTAATCTTTTGTAACAACCTCTTCTGTGGCACCTTATTGAATACCTTTTGAAAATCCAAATATACTACATCCACTGGTTCGCCCTTATCTACGCTGCTAGTTACACCCTCAAAAAATTCTAATAGGTTTGTCAAACACTACTTCCCTTTCATAAAACTGTGTTGACTCTGCCTAATCATGTTATGACTACGCACCACCCGCCATTTGATGTACCGTAGATGCGTTGGTGTCAAGAACGCACATCCAGATTATGTTGTGGAGATGCCGGTGATGGACTGGGGTTGACAATTGTAAACAATTTTACAACACCAAGTTATAGCAGCAGAATGTGTTATTTAAACGAGGGTCCTGTGCTTCTTCCATCTCAGCGCACCACTCGTCATGTGCTGAACTCGCATAGCACAACGTGGCGCTAACCAGCAGGAAGGCCCCTACAGTTGCCTGAATGTGGATCCAGGAAGAACAGGAGTACTTCTCTTGACCCCACATTAACAGAACGCGGCCTACTTGCCACCCCCCACCACCGATCGGCCACCCCCACACCCGGCCACCGATCACACAACCTTGGCCACCGATTGCTCCCCACCCCGGCCACTAATCGCCCCCTCCCCGGCCACCGATGCTGATCGCTCCCCAGCCACCGAACGATCCCCCCCCACCCCACCCACCCTCAGCCATCGAGCGTCCCTCCCGGCCACTGATGCCGATCACACAGCCACCCTTCCCACCCCAGACCCTCCAACCTGATACCCAATCGCCCCCAGCCACACTTATCTGAGGACCACTATGGCACCAGCAGTGAACCGATCTTCAGTTACATGGAAATGAGGCCCAAGGCCCATAATCAGAGGCGCCTTGGGCCTCACCGTTCAGGCACAGGAACTGCACCAAGCCCCCAAATTTCTAGGCCAATATTCGAAGCCCCTGCTTCTTACCTTACCACTAATAGTAACTGAAGCCATCCAACAACAAATCACATTTTTTATAGAACTTTTAATATAGTAAGCATTCCAAGGTGTTTCTTGTCTTCCCACATCAATGTGGCTCAGATTAAAAACACAACAATATCAGCCTGTTGAACCTCCCACTGCAATGCTGACCCCATTTTGCAACCTTTTAAAATGACAGGTGTCAGATTGTCAATTTTTATAGACCATTGGGCAATGAAAATCTAATCTTTCACTTGAATGGAGCCTATGATTTATGTGTGCCATTCTATTTACATCAGCTGTGTTACTAAATTAGACCGAATGTTTTTTTCAATATTACATCTTAAATAATAGAGCACAGGTTTGTGATTGATATCAGAAGAATTCCAAGACTGTTACATTTATCTTGTTATAACCATGCTATCTTCCTTGTACAGTGTGATTACAGGCTCAGAGCAGGAATCCACCAGTGTCCTTTTATGACATTAGGGGTAATTTTAACCTAACTTGCCTGGGAGGAAACTGACAGGATTGGATCGGTTACCCAGACAAGTGCCAGACAATGACCATCTCCAACAAGAGAGAGTCGAACCACCTCCCCTTGACATTCAATGGCATTACCATCGCCGAATCCCCCCACCACTAACATCCTGGGGGTCACCATTGACAAGAAACTTAACTGGACCAGCCACATAAATACTGTGGCTACAAGAGCAGGTCAGAGGCTGGGTATTCTGCAGCGAGTGACTCACCTCCTGACACCCCAAAGCCTTTCCACCATCTACAAGGCATAAGTCAGGAGTGTGATGGAACACTCTCCACTTGCCTGCAGCTCCAACAACACTCAAGAAGCTCGACACCATCCAGGACAAAGCAGCCTGCTTGATTGGTACCCCATCCACCACCCTAAACATTCACTCCCTTCACCATTGGCGCACCGTGGCTGCAGTGTGTACCATCTACAGGATGCACTGCAGCAACTCGCCAAGGCTTCTTCGACAGCACCTCCCAAATCCGTGACCTCTACCACCTAGAAGGACAAGGGCAGCAAACACATGAGAACACCACCACCTGCACGTTCCCCTCCAAGTCACACATCATCCCGACTTGGAAATATATCGCCATTCCTTCATCGTCGCTGGGTCAAAATCTTGGAACTCCCTACCTAATAGCACTGTGGAAGAACCTTCAACACATGGACTGCAGCGGTTCAAGAAGGCAGCTCACCACCTCCTTCTCAAGAGCAAGGAGGGATGGGCAATCAATGCTGGCCTTGCCAGCGATGCCCACGTTCCATGAATGAATAAAAAAAAAACACTTTACACCTCGACCGATTTTATTTTCTATTGACATCAGTTTCCCGTCGGGCAGGTTAGGTTAAAATCCCCCCAATGTATCTGCCACTTTGATCAAAGTACAGTTGTGATATTAGGGTCAAAACTATACAGTAGACGGTAGAGCATTTATAAAACAGTGGGGTAATTTACACTGGGTGGTAATCTGGAGAAACAAATCTCTCGCCTGTTGAAGAACCTCTCAATTTTCTTCCTTCCTAGGTGGCTCTAAGCGTTGCCCCCTTTGTAGGGCAATGTTATGGAACATGCAACAAATGACAACAAACCTGGCGACTCTCTCAAGGCTACATTGCAGGACGTCTCCAGATCTGTCCAGACACCAGAACTTCTGTTTCAGGATGCTGATCATTTGCTCAGAGCACTGGCAGAAGCGTGGGTATTGCTTCTCTGCACCCCTGGTCCAGTTCCTAACAGGAGTCATGAGCCATGTGCTCAAGGGATATCCCTTGTCCCCAAGCAGCCAGCCTGACACCTGATCGTTTGGGTGGAAGAGAGGGGAAAAACCAAGCACAGACCTGCATGATGCATTACCTGTCGTCACATGCTAGCTGAACGTTGAGTGAGTGGGAGCCCTTCCTGTTGAGGTGTACTCTGGGCTCTTGAGGTGGATCATGCAAGACTATGTGGGTGCAATTAATTATGCCCTGCGCCTGGGGGGAAGCTTGCTATCCTGGTGAAGCCCAGAGCTCTGTCTTCCTGCTTTGCTGCCTCTATGGGGAAAGTAATGAATTCTTTTTGCTTACTTGATGCAGCAACGCACTGCAAATTGACTGATATTGCTAATGTCACCTGTTGCAGCCTGGAATGACCCTGAGGCTTGGAAATTCAGGGCCACAGGAACCTTCAGAACCACAGGTAATAAAGTGTGTGACCTGGTATGGAGCTGCAGTTGGTGCTGCAACTGAGGACATAGCTGTGTCACAGCCTCCTAGGCAAAGTGGATCCACCAGAGACACCCACGTTGGCAGACTATCTTTGTGCACAAGCCACTGGGCAGAAACAATCCTGCAGCTCCAAGAAATAGCTCTGCATGATTTGTGAATTCAACTAGAGCAGCCAACACACAGAAATAGGCCTAAAAGTCCACAAGGAGTCTAAAACAACGAACCATCGACTTACCTGAATGCAGCTGAGGATCCTTTTAAATGGTGCTGGTACAGCTGTCTCCCCGATTGTTGACACCAAGAACTTGTGGGCAGGTTATAGAATGAACGAATACAGCTCTCAAAGTTCAATTTGACAGAAGGATTCTTAACCAGGTGCAGGACTCTAATTTACTTATATTATTGGGCCCCTGCTGCTTTCAGGTGGGCACTCTGGATGACTAAAAGTCTCCCAATTCAATATGGTGTTTAGTGCAATCCAGCAGAGTTTGGCTTCAGCTGATCGCAACGTGATACTCGGAGGTTTTACGGTGGTCTTACATTGGCAAAGCAGGCGGCCGTAAGTTGAATGTCTCCACCTCCATTCCATTCCCTTTCCTTTCCTTTCCTCATGCTTGTTTTCCACCTTATTCCTTTCCTTCTTGTTGTAAAACACTTCAAAACATCTTCTGCACGAGGAACGCTATATAAATGGACGATGTTATTTTTTTAAAAGAAACGTTGCAGATATTCTAAAATGTGAGGATCTGATTGTGGATCCAGTTGCTTAAGGAACACAGGAATTGCTGGACGAAGAAAGACCAAGGTCCATCTAGTTCGCTTTCCATTATCCTGGTAGTCGCATATTACAATGATAATGGAGTTGTTGACTAATCATAGCAATCAATCTCGATCAAGCCTGTTCCACCATCGAATTAGATCACGGTTGATCTATACCTCAATGGCATTAATCAATGAAAAATCAGATTGATGTCCGAATGATGTCACTTTGCCCTAATTTAATATATTCATAAAGCTCCTGGTCTCTTTCAGATGGGAGCTTCCACTTCCCACTCCAGAGCCCATCAATAGATTGAGTGAGGTGTACAATGGGCAGAAATCAGATGGGACTGACGTCGTCCAGATTTCGTGTTCCGTAATGTCCCGTGTGCACCTCTTTCAAACGATAAAAAAGGCACCAAAATCACTCCCCGAGAGAGTCCATCAAGATCCTGCATCAATTCCAGGAGCTTTATGAATATATTAAATTAGGGCAAAGTGACATCATTCGGACATCAATCTGATTTTTCATTGATTAATGCCATTGAGGTATAGATCAGCCGTGATCTAATTCGATGGTGGAACAGGTTTGATAGAGATTGATTGCTATGATTAGTCAACAACTCCATTATCATTGTAATATGCGACTACCAGGCATTAAATTTATTAAATGCCTAGCATGAAAGTTGCCTAAGGAGCTCTAGAGTGGGAATGAAAGCCTTGTCCCTCTCTTCCTGAGATTCAGTTGTCTATAAGGACCCGCTCCTCTTCGTCATTTGGAATGAATAGGGACTTCTCCAACTCAGCTGTTAAAAGCAGGGTGGGGGGGGGGGGGGGGAGTTCACCGCAACAGTCAATTTTAGGAGAGCAATATTGCTGCAATATTTTATTTTTGCCCTCAATATCTTTGGCAGAACAGAGTCATGGCTATGTGAATTCACAGCAATTGGAGCTTGTGATTTCTTTGGTTTAATGTTTAAGTTGCATTTAGTTTGTACTTCATTGTTGACCAGATGTGTGTCTTTCCCTCTCTTTCCTATCTGCTGGCATCAGATTTAAATATTTTAATAGATCACTTACCAGTAGAATTTGAAGATAGCAACTATTTGCTGTTGGCATTTAGCCCTATCACATGCCCTCAGGACAATCTCCCCCACCTCCCATAGTCTTTAATTTGTACCAAAATTGTCAGTGTAATTGATAATTGTGCAATCTAGACACATGCCAGCATGAAAACATACTTAATGTGAATGATTCCTTCCACCTTGCCCCCTCAAAACCAGGGACATATTAATTTGAACATCTAAGTTTTATAAACTGACAATATATGTTAGCTTTTTTCTTCAACTGAATACTGCCTTTAAGACCTTGACGTACAAATACCTTACATACTGCAGGAAATACAGTAATACATATCAGCTCGTGAAAATGTACAAACACTTCATAACTAATCCCATGAGGATGCCTGCAATACAGAATTGTTAACCTCACCTGTCTCCAGACGGTTCTTTTTACTGATATGATGACAAGTTCCAGAGATATTTGATTTCAATATGATTCAACAAACTAGAAATGAGTCATTTATTGGTAACATGTGATATGAAAATGTAGTTAAATTAGATCCCTATAGAGTATTTAAATGAACAAGTTAATCTATGATTTCATTTTTATAGCATGAAGCACTTTAGAGACTTTAAGAACGATTTCAGGGATATACAATGAAACCAAAACTTCAAAGTACTGCCAGGTTTTTGTAAAACAGCATGAGGGCTGCACAGTATAAAGGCCATTAAAATTTTACACTCTGATTTTACACTTGTTGGGAAATGTAGTAAATCTCAAAAAGTCTAACAATTTTAAACAGTTTTAAAGCTGCAATGGCCATAGTTGTCACTAGAGAGATAATTATTAAAATATATTTTGACCAGAATTGCTTTGTCTGTAGAAGTATTGGTTTAGTTTATTTTGATGCTAAGTTTTGATTTTCTGCTGAGAATTAAATATTACAATAATGAACGAGCACACAATGACTAAAGCAACAATTATTAGCAGGTGAACTTGACTAAACTACGCCAACGAGCCCATTTCTACCAATTTTTAAGGAATTAGATATTTGGGTCCCAAAATTACATGGCTGTTTTGGCAGACTCCTGCTGTAGCCTACCAGAATGGCAGCAATTCACTCAGGACACAGCAGAGTTTCTGGGTTGGCCTTATGCCTGCCCCTACAAGGCCATCGAAATAAGGGGGTTGGGTCAGGGATTGGGACTCCATGAGGGCAATTTTAACTCCCAAGAACAGGTGGGTTGGGAGTGGGTGGGCAGTAAAATGTTTTTGGAGCGGGACCGCATCCCGGCTCCAACGAGCCCACTTCCAGCGCATTTGGATGTGTGCGAGCAACAGACACCTGGAAGTCCCGCTGGCATTTAAAGTCGGCAGGCCGACACTCAATGGGGCAATATACCTCATTGTGATAGTTGAGGCACTTAACTTTTTGTGTATTACAAACGTAAAATAAATTTTACTTTACCTGTTCGCGTTTCCCATCACTTCTGATTCACATCAGGTAAAAGCAGGATCCGTGAGGTGAGTGCCTTTATTGCACTGCTTGTGGATCAAGAAGAGCAAGAATGCTTCATCCAAGCCCAACAAGCTCACCTGGCCAACAGGACCCCCGCGACTGGCCTCCCCCCACCGATGGTGGACCTCTCCTCTGATGCTGGATCCCTCCGGATGATGGAGCCCCCCAGTCCGATCTTCTCCAAGGTCCACCCCATGTCGTCCATTTCCCCCCACCCCTCCGATTTCTTCCAGTGTCTCATCCTTTGCCAGTCTTCTCTTTGCTCCACTGCTGCTTCTCCTCCTCACTACTACTTTCTTTAATTTCACAAATAACCTGCCTCACACTTCTCTTATGAGTCTCCCTTTATTTATTTTTGCTCGTCTCCTCTCTATTTCCGCTGTTTTTCTACCTCTCCCTTCACTCTCTCCCACTAGGTCTCTTTTACAGTAAAATATTCCTCCAATCCCAGTATCCTTTCATCACCGGTACTTTCTCTTTTCCTTCTTGTAAATGATTCCACAATTTATAATTTATCCCTGAATTACCTTTAATCCCAGCCACCAGTTTTTAACATTTGTAGTATTTCCAATAAAGATTGATTCACTGGGGTAGTCGCAATAGGTATTGGACTGTCTGACTGCCAAAAGTCCTGGAACTTCAGGCTCCCGAGTTCACCATTTTTTTTCAGATTTCTGCTCACACATAACAGTGAAACATGTTTTAATATTAGTGTTAAAGCTGCTCAGATATTAGCAATAATGTTATTACCATAATATAATAAGCTACTAAAATACACACATTTTAAAAAAAAATTACACATTGACTTGCCCAGTCTTTTCTTTTTTCCTCATGTTTTTTCTTTAATTTTGCTGTTTAAACTTTAGTCTTGTTATTTCTAAATTATATCCTCTATTTTAACTTTTCTGTTTTTCTTTTGAATCATTTAAAAATGATTTACGGCCCACGATCTCTCTCTCCCTCCCTGCCCTCCTCTCCAATTCACTGTTCCTTTCCCTCCCAACAGGCAGCCAGCCTGTCAATCTGGCTGCGTGGCGCGTGGGAAACCCGGAAGCACAAATACTTACCTTCAATTGAGTTGCGATCGCAGATTGCAACGCACTCAATTCGCTTCCCGGTTTCCCACACTAACATCTACCCACCCGCTCAATTCCCGACGCTAAAATCATGCCCCATAAGTCAGGAGTTCCTGTGTCCCGTCCCTAATTTGGGACTTGGCGTATATATGTATAGGTATACCTGGCGGAAGTGAGGTCCACATGGGGATCCAAATTGGGGTCGAAGCCTCGACATCCGAAGATGAAAAGGCCAAAAAGTGTTGGGGGATTGAAATGGCCCTGTTTGCTCGGGTGCTCAGATTCTTCCTTCCATGAGGAGCCTGGCATCACCCTGGGCCAGCTGGTGTTTCCAGGATTTCAATAGGGGAGCGTACCATAGATACAGCTTCGCACCACTGAAGGCATGCTCCTGCAGGCCCTGCCCCTGACCCCATGAACTTCAACAGGGTCAGTGGCAAATGTTCCATGGTGGGCGGGTTCCTAAAGTAACTGCTGAGGTTGTGCTCACCACAGATCTACCAGGATGTGCACAATAATACATTTGAGTTGGAGCTTAACTTTTATTTATTGAGAAATTAAGGGGAAGGGCCAAGGCGCATTGGAGGCCATAATCAAGATTGAAAAGAGTAAAAGGAAAGACAAGATAAACCAGTAAGTAGTTGTCATGTGATACCTTGGTTTGGTTTTAAAAGTTTGATAATTGTAGGAAGAAAGAAAGACTGAGTGTGGAGCAGGCTCATGGGCATGGACTAATTATTGGTACTTGTTATAGACCCCCAGGTTACTATGGAAACAAATTTCTACTCTTTTAATTAACCAATAAGGAGACACTGGGTCATCCCAGTGTCATCAACCCAAAGATCTAACAAAAGGGGCACAATTAATAAAAAAATGAAATCATAAAAAAAGAAAACTTATCAAATTAAATCAGAATTTTATTGTCGCTACTTCAGTCCCAGCGGTGACCACCGGTCGCGGAAGGCCTCAAGCACACCGGCAGACACCGCGTACTCCTTCACCAGGGCCACCCGGGCGCAGAGAAAGCCGAAGAGAGGCAGACAGCCGGAACAACCGCCCCAAGGGACCGGGTCCAACTTGTACCTGTCGATGGTCACCTTGGTCAGGCCCAGGAACAGACCCATGAGGAGGTCCTCCGAGTTGCCCACCCCACTCCTCACTGGGTGCTCAAAGATCAGGAGCGTGGGACTGGAGTGCAGCCAGAAATTGAGGAGCAGCCACTTCAAATAGTGGAAGAGGGGCTGCAACCTCCCACGTTTCATGTATAAATGAAACATGGACTCATCCAGGCCGCAATAGTCACAGTCCGTGAAGTGGCTTGAAAACTGGTTGTTTGCTACTGCTCCATGCAACACTCTTCACTCCAAATCCCCAATGGAGCAGCGGAAGACTCCCGCATAGAGAGCCATCCATTGGGGTCCCGTCTCCGCCGTACGGCAAGTTGGCACCTATCCAGATGGAAGACGAGGGGGAGGAAGTGGAGAGTGTGCACGAACAGCCCATTCAGGAAATCTCCCCGTGCAGAATGAAATGGTATGGAGGGCATTTCCGAGAGTTGGCTCAAATTGTGAGGTTCAGGATCCCGTGGGAGGTTGCGGGGCCTTGTGCCGATGAGAAATTCCGTCCAAATGGGAGTAAGATTGGTCGGGATCACTCCACGTGCTTGAGCCTCCTCAACACACCTAGTGGAGTCAGGGTTGAGTGCGGCTTTTAGCGCCTGGATGGCTTTGGCCGCGGGGCCGGACGTAGCACCAGAACTTCCAGGCTGCCAATGCCTCTGGCGACATCCAGCCTGCTCCTCCACCATCCAGTATGTCCTTGACTCTGGTCACCTTGGCAGCCAGGGCCCCCTTCTCCGCTAGCCATGTGTCGCAGAGGCCGAACACGAGGAGGTGCAGGTTCCAAAGCAGCGGCTCCCTTAGGACGGCCACCGTCCCTATTGGGGGAGAACTCCGGCTGGAGGCAACCATATTCCAGACCCTAATCAGATCCTGGTAAAATACAGGCAGCTCCTTAGAAACAGGTTTCTAAAGCCTCTGAAGCATGTCTATTTTAATTGGACCACTAGGGGTGACACTGGGTTGCTCCAGTGTTACCAGACAGAAAACATCACCACAAATGCCCCCTCCAGCAGGACACCACTAATACACTACTCTAATATGAGTTCCAAGACAGAAACTTAAAATAAAACTAAATCAAGATATTGTTGTCGAAATCAATTATACAGTTAACATCTTGCACGCGCACCAGTCGCGGACGCTGAAGCATGTGAGCTGTTTGATGGGATACTTTAATTTTCCAGGAATTCAGAGGCATGATGGTTTACCATCTGATGTAGTGGGACATGCAACTGAAAGATTTGTTGAAATTACACAAGACTGTTTCCCGGCTCAGCACGTCAATGAGGAAACCAGGGGTAACCATATACTAGATCTAGTGTTCAGTATGAGCCTAACTTGATATCAGACCCCCATGTGGGCGAACACCTGGGAAACAGTGATTACAATATTATAAGCTTTCATTTGGCAGGTAGAATCAAACGTACTGAAAACCTACAATTAATTCCAGATTTCAGAAGGGTGAACTTCACTAAAATGGCACAGGATTTGGAACAGGTCAATTGATCAACTCTACTGGGTGGGGACAAAAATTGGATGAGGGAAATCATCATCCTGGAGTTTCATCAAGCTTTTGATAACGTAACACAAGACGTTTCTCTACAAGATAGGATCTTCTGGAATTAGTGGTAATTTACCACGCTGGATTGAGAATTAGCTGAGAGCTCGTAAGTAGAAGGTGGTTGTTGATGGATTTGGATCTGCTTGGGGACCGGTCACCAGTGGTGTCCAGCAGGGATCAATGTTAGGACCGTTGCTATTTACGTAGGTATCGGGGGAATGCTCTGCAAGTTTGCGGATGATACCAAAATATGTGAGAGAGTTAGGACTGTTGAGGATGCTCGACTACCACAAGCAGATTTAGGTGGATCCATGACTGGCAAATAACGTTTATCTTAGAAAAGTGTTATCATGTAGGCAGATCAAAAGCTGAACATACTGTTGGCTAGGGTCTGCAGAAGGTCACCTGAGACGTCAGCTGCTGATACACAGGCAGGAACGACTTTTGAACTAAAGTAACCTGAGTTCAGTCCTGGCCTTGGCTGGCTGGAACCGGTTTGAATTAACCAAGTTTTGTGAAAGACAAAGGAACTGTGATAAGACACAAGTCCTTATTTAGAAAAGGAGTAATGAGGTAATGCTACCTAAGTCCTTGGGACAGAGCCAATGAGGAGAAGACACAGGGTAACCGAGCAAGCCTAAACCAACAAAAGAGAGACAGCACAGCCTGAAGAGATAAGATTCGGAATAAAAATGAAGGATCTGGGGCGTGGAGCCAGAGCGAAGACTCCGGAGACCAACCATCGCAGAAGTGGAAGACCCTACGTCAGGGACGTAGAGACGACGTCAAGAGAACGGAACGCCTGGCCAGCGTCAGCTCTCCTTTTCGGGTATTATCCTTTATATCCTGTGACCACTCAGGGAGTGTCAGAGAAACCTAGTGGGTGTGCGTTTATATCTTAGTTTGGGTATAAGACTGTATAACCTGGTGTAAACTGCATGCCTATATCTAACCAGACATATAAGCTATATGTATATGATCTAACGGCGTGAATAAAGTGAATTGAGAGTTAAGAGAGAATTGACTCTTCTCCTATGTGTACTAAGCCAGTAACCGTAACCGGTGACCTCCGGACAACATATTTGGCATCCCTGGGTGGGCCTCGAGAATAAATCTCTCCGTTGAGTCAGCGGGAGACTCGAGCCAAACTGAATTGGCAAGTACACAGAGAACAGGAGTTTGGGTTAATTCATAGCTACTAACATAACATGACGAATAAAGGGAAATCTCCAAGCCCTGGGGACTTGGACTGTTTTGACTGGAAGGGACTCCTCCAAAAATACATAATAGGGAAGTGGCCGCAATACAGGGAGTATGCGGGTCACTTGTTGGGGAGGTCCTTTGGAGAATTGCGCAAACAAAGATATACATACACCCTTCAGGGAAAAGAACTGAAGCCAGTGGAGAAAGACAGCGTTCTGGGCATTATAGTACTTCAATCTCTAAAGGTTTATGACCAATGCTACCAAGCTATAGCAAACGCGAATAGAGCACTCCATTTTGTCCTTGTACAAGACTTTAGTTAGCCCTCAGATAGAATACTGTGTTCAGTTTTGGTCTTCTCACATGGTGGGTGATATTGATGCTTCGGAACGGGTGCAGAGGAGGGCCGCAAGATTAATTCCTAGTTCAAGCATCTTAGCTACCCAGATAGACTCAAAGAGCTGGGTCTCCATACGTTAGAAAAGGGTAGACTTAGGAGTGATTTGATTGAGGTTTATAAGATGAAGGGACGAGATTGTGCTTCTGAAGATCAATCATTTTAGCTGAAAACAATGATTCCTGGGCCCACACAGCTTTGCTGTGATTGGGTCCTCCATGATGCACATGTAGGTGTGAGGCTCCTGCTCACTAGTGCTCGAGCCGTAGCACGGCTCTGTTATACGTGAGCCTGCCAACGTAGGGAGGACCAGGGGTCACTCTTACATGTAATGTAAGGGCAGAACTAGGTTATACGTCAGGAGGTGGTTCTTTTCCCAGAGAATAGTGGACCTGTGGAACAGGCTGCCGGCTCGTGCAGTGAACACTGATTCACTGAATTCCTTCAAGCAAGAGCTGCACCTGCTTCTGGCTGGGGTGGAGGTCACCTCGTGTAAGAGGCAGGTAACTTGGAAACATTGATCAGGGTCAGGGTGATCTCTTGGACTAGTTTCGATCGCCTAAGGGTGTTGGAGGGAAAATTTCCAGATTTCTTTCCCCAAATTGCCCTGGATTTTTATCTGTTTTTTCGCCTCTCCCAGGAGATCATAAGGCTTCAGGTGGGGTGGGGTGCAACCCAACTGTACAGGATAGGCTGGATGGAACAGTGGGTCTTTTCCTGTACATCATTTTTTGCATGTTCGTAAAGAATTCCGCAGGGTTGAGGTCCTGAGAAAGAATGGCCTTTGAGAGGCGGGGCACTTCATTAACATATTTAAATCAGACTCCCACGGTGCAATTGGGAGCTTGATTTATATTTAACAGATGCCGTGAGGGTTTCCTAGGCTCGAAAAAACCAGCAGTGAAATGATGGCGGGAGATGCCAGCTCAAGAATGTAAGTGCCTTTTACAGCACTCCTTGTGGGCCAGGAGGAGCAGGAGTGCTCCCCCCGGCACTTCAAGCAAATCTTCAGCCTCCCTTCTGCCGATCTCGGCCTCTCTCTACCCCCACCACGACCGCAGACCTACCCCCACTCCAGGCCCGATTTCTAGCTCCCTTTCTCCCGCAATGGCTGACTTCCCAAGCTGATCTCTAGCTCCAGCGATGGCTGACCTCCCAAGCCCCGATCTCTAGCTCCCCCACTCTCCGATTGCTGGGGACCATCCCCAATGGACCCCGGCTGCGGTCTCCTGCCATTGGTTTTCCGGCCTGGCAGCTGGCCGAGCGGGAAACGTTAGAGAAAAGTTATAATGAGAACTTGCCGTTAAATTCGACAGGACCCCCGGTGTCCCCGGTCTTGCCGGGTTTTCCCCCGCACCCGCCCCACCTCCTCATCAATATGAGGTTCCAGGAGATAACAATGACAAGGTACATTACCCAACATCCCACCTTGTAAGCAGCGATATCATCCTCTTCCAAGAACTTGTCCAACTTCCTTTTGAACGTTTGCAGTGCGTCTACATCCACTGCACAAACTGGCAACCTATTCCAATATCTATATTTGTCTCTACACATTATTAGATAAACTTTATATACGTGCACACTAGTTCCTCAGGAAATTTTCCAGTTTATTTAAAAGTTTTGACTACGTTCTACATATCAGGTGTCAGAGTCAGGAGTGTCAAAATATGCTTCTGAGAAAAGAATAACCTCCTGCCATCTAATCTAGTTATATGCTTAGGCAGCTTGCATGCATGTCCCTTTGTTCTCCCTTACTTATCTAATTCAAATAATCTGTCCACATGTACACAATCTAGTCCTTTGAAATATTTAAAATGATTAACCTAGTCTCCCAAAATCTACATTTTTCTAGAGTAAAATGATTCAGCTCCCTGGGCCTATCATGATAGCTGAGGGTTTTTAAACTAGATATTTTTCCAGGGCCTCAATATCTCCCACCATGTGAAGGAACCAGAACTGGACACAGTATTCTAGATGGGGACTAATCAAGGTATTGTACATGGACACTGTGATTTTATATTGCATCGCCCTAGCTATGCATCCTAATATTCTATTTAATTTTATTATAGTGAAGGAGTGTGTAAGACAATGTATTTGCAATTTAGCAGGAACAAGAAAGAAGTGTTTGCATTTATATAGCACCTTTCACTACCTCAGGACGTTCCAAAATACTTCACAGCCAATGAAGTACTTTTGAAATATGGTCACTGTTGTAATGTAGGGAAACACTGCAGCCAATTTGCACCGAGGAAGTCCCATAAACAGCAATGAAATAAATGACCAGATCATCTGTTTTAGATGTTAGTTGAGGGATACATATTAGCCAGGACACAGGGTGAATTCCTCTACTCTTCCTCAAATTGTGCCAGGAAATCTTTTACAATCTATCTCAGAGGACAGACAGGGCCTCAGTCTAACATCTCATCTGAAAGGCAGCATCTCATACAATGCAGCACTCCCTCAGTACTGCAGTGAAGTGGCATCCCAGAGTAAAATTACTGTGATTTATACAACTAACAGCATTTGTTTTCAATCACTATAAAACAATCATACAGGAGTTTTGGAACTTATAAACAACCTGTGAGTTTTGTAAACTACCTACGATATCACATTATACTACATAATTGGCATACAGGGAGATAATAAATCTAGCCTTTATGAAAACTGTACTCTATCCAACTAGACTGTGGGACTGGAGGTCAGATATTATGCTGGCTAGGACATTGGTTGCAATCTCATAGGCAGAGGGTTGTCATCAATGGGAATGGATCTGAATGAGGCCTAGCCACGAGTGGAGTCCTGCAGGACAGGTTATCACCTTCGTAAATTATATGGATGAGGGTATTAATGGAACCATTCACAAGATTTCAGATGTCACAAAAATTTGTATAGGAGTTGGGAATTTAGATCAACTGAATAGATTTACAGGCTGAAAGAATAAAAAATGAAAAAATGGGGAACGCAACCCCAACCCACTGAGTACGCGCCTGCCACCATTTTCATGGCGGGGATTTCTTGGCGTGCGAGTGTCCCGTCATGGAGAGGCGGGACATCACTTTAATATATTTAAGTCAGGCTGCTACAGTGCAATTGGGAGCCCGATTTAAATTTAGCCATTGCCGCACGGGTTTCTCAGGGCTCGGGACACCTGGCAGTGAAATGGAGGTGGGAGCTGCTGGCTCAAGAAGGTAAGTGCCTTTTACAGCATTCCTTGTGGGCCAGGAGGAGCAGGAGTGCTCCCCCCGACCCCTCAAGAAAGCCTTTGGCCTCCCTTCTGCCGATCGCAGCCTTTCTCTCGAATGGACTGGGGTTGACAATTGTAAACAATTTTACAACACCAAGTTATAGTCCAACAATTTTATTTGAAATTCACAAGCTTTCGGAGGCTTCCTCCTTCCTCAGGTGAACGATGTGGAAGGAGGAATTCACCTGAGGAAGGAGGAAGCCTCCAAAAGCTTGTGAATTTCAAATAAAATTGTTGGACTATAACTTGGTGTTGTAAAATTGTTTACAATTTCTCTCGAATGCGTCGGAAGTATCACTCCCCCCTTGGGAGCGTCAGATCACAATTATCACCCCTCATGTCCCAGCATGAGTCAACGCCTTCAGGAGAAAAGGGATTAGAATTGGAGGGGAGAAAACAAGTCTGCATTAAAAATGTTATAAAAATAAGTTAAAGATGGTTTTGTATAACATGAAAAGGTTAGAAAGTTATTTAGACTGCTGAAAAATACCAGTGTAATGCAGAACTTTGGGAGGTTTCACAACAGGGGCTCTCCACAATCATGACTTCCTGCCTGATGTATCCTTTTCATGGTTTCCATGTTTGACCTTGATAGCCTCACCAAAGTTGCATTCATGAATAAAATCCTGCAACTTGAGCCTAGCAGCTTTCTCTTTCCCTGTCTGTTGTTTCCCTCTCCCCACCCGATATTGAAGGAACAGTTTCAGTAGGGTCCACCTCCCCTCCTCCTCATCCATCTTCAGTAAACAAAAAGTTAAAGACTGAAAAGTAGAACCTTCTTTACAGTTTATCCATGAAATTCTATCAAACATTGCCCTGTGGTTTTATACATTTCTCTCATTCAGAATTATAAACAAACAGAAATTGGGGCGAATTTTTCCAAATCTTATGTTCAATACAACTCTGAAGTAGTTTAGGGCTGATGGCCCGAGGCGCCTCTGGCTGCGGGTGTGGGACAGGAATTCAGTCCTGGCAGAGTGCTACAAGCCAAGCTCCTGGGCAAGTTTTTCATGTGCTAGAAGCCTATTCAAAGTAGGAGGTGTGACCCCTGTTGGAAAATGCAACATGTTGTAGCCTGCCCTCTGAGCTCAGCTATTTTTTTTGCACCTGGAAAATCAGAGAGATTTTTTTCCACTTCTAATGTATTTTCAGTTGTAATGAGATAGTAGTGAAAATTATGATAGGTATGAAAAATACAGGAATAAATTGTGAAACAGATATAAACACACACTTAAGCTGGATAACCAAGGGTCATACATTAGAAATTGGAGCACAAATTGCTCCCAAAATAATGGAGGAGCTCAACAGCGCTCTCCGTTGTTAGTGGCGAATTGAAGGAGCAAGTTTTAGCATTTGCACCTGCGCAGTGAAACCCGGAAATCCAGAATTCGCTCCTAGTGGTTCGCCAGCGATATGATAGCTTCGAATTAAAGGGCCATCGTACGCTGCAATCAGGGAAATCATTGAGAAAGTGCAAACTTGCTTGTCTGCCCAGCTGGAAAGTAATTAATTACGCCACCAAACAGGTACGCTTAAAAATACCAGGTCTAAACTAAGTTTTAATAGCGTGGTAAGTCTTAATGGCTGCCAAACAACTAAAAATTAACTTTTAAAAATGTGGAATCTCATATTACTCCTTATTTTAATGGTTTTTGGTCATTAAGAAAACAATTTTTTAAATTAAAAATTAATTATTTTTCTTTTTCCAATTACATACAATTTCCCAATTATTTAAATACTAACTTTCAATGAATGAAGTCTGCTTACCTGTTTGAGCAATGCAGCCTGAATCTGTGGGCGTGACTTCTCTTGCTGACAGATTTTGTGCGTGCGTCTTCTCCTCTCAGACTTTTCCAGCATTTGCAACTCACGTTGCTCAGAGGCTGGGTTGATAGCGCACAATTTTTTAAAAGTTCAAATTCAAGCAATGCGACGCCACAGAGCCCGCAGTAAGTCATTTCATTAATTTAATTTGCAGAAGTGGCAGTGAGTGTTGCCTCGCTGCTCTGAGCAATTTCTGGCCCATTATGTTCTTTGTCTGCTATTTTTAAAAGCCATCCTAATTGAATTGCATGCAAACCAATAGGAGGGAAATAAAAAAATGATTTCAAAGGGGAGGAAACTCAATCTGTAAGTGACAATAAGCAGAACAGTTGGGTAATTGGGCATTTAAAACAAGCACGAGAAAACGGCCATTGCATCTATCAATTTGCTTCAAAACAGATGTATTAGCAAATGTCATTTTGCTGTAGGACGATCAACTTGTTCTAGTGTGATACATGTTGTTTCAAATAGAAAAACAAAGAAATCTCGGTGTTTTTGTGATTTGTAGCCTTTTATAGTCATTGTTCTGAACCACTTCAAGAGACTCCATATACAAAGTCTCTGAGCCAAAATGATTGTAAATGGGAACAGAAGTTCTAGTGCTGAACACTGCCAGTCTTATTGCCTTCACATAACAGATGTCAGTCGTAGGAGATTCAAAAATACCACACTTGCTCAAAGTGTCAGGAACAGTGAAAACTATATCACAAAAATACCAGTGATGTTTCTCAGTACAGATGGTGGATGTTGAAATCTGAGAATATCACAAATCCATGAAGTTCCATTCTTACTCACTCTTCCAACAAATTTAAAACATTGCAAAAACTATGCAACTTACTTTGTTGCATCCTCACAATGTCTTTTGAAAATAGGACGGAGACGTGTAACATTTCCTTGGAGAACTCTCACCCCTTCCTGAGGTTCAAAAAGATAGATTTACTTATCTTTACATCCAATAGTGATCCTTCAAAGTAAGGTATACTCAACATAAGACGGCGAGTTGGCCTAACCCACCAGGAGGTATAGCTGGAGAGAGAGTCCTTTTCCACATTCAATAGTAGAATAAATCCTCTATTTGGAATTGGGGTGCTGGTTGAAAAGGCAGCTTTATTACCTGAGCAAAAGGAAATTCGAAAACTTTGGGTTAAGGATGAAGGACTGACATATCTTCAACCATTAGAGCATGGAGCTCACTGACTCCTCCAAATAGAACTAGGCCCAGTGACAATTGTAAGATGGAGGGGTTCTGGTAAGATACCATGACCTGCCACAATTCCCACCTTTGGTGCCCCCCCAATGTATTGTATGCCTGCAAGAAGCAGGCGTAAAGTACTGTCAGAAAGGCGTAGGTGTGCCCACCAGATTTTTATAGGCCGGTTGAAAAAATGGCTGCAGTAAGGAAAGCAGCCTTTGCGGATTAGAGCCAATCTTTTCTTCTGCCCTTTCTTCTGTGAGACCGACTGCTATCGCTCCACAGCTGCTTGCCAACACTGCAATTTCAGTATGTGAACAGCCTGACCCTATGAATTCTGATGGCGCTAGGCACATAACTACGGCGTTCCACAAGTCTCGCTCACCGTTGTTATGGCGACGGATGGGACGGTGGGTTTTCAGGGACATAGAAACTTAAATTATTCACAAGGAATCTTTAAACTTGTTTAAAATTAATAATTTAATATTGGAAATCCCCATAAGAAGCTTTCCCCTCATCAGCCCACAGTTAGCCGGAGTTCTTCTTCAGTCCAGAGTTAGAAATTTCATCTGATCCTTGAGTGCAAGGGCTTTCCAGCTGCTCTGGATGAATTTTGTGTGTGTGGGAGACGTGTAATATAGTTATAATTTTTACCCTGTTCCTGTGGAATTACAATTTCCAGAGTGCACAGTTGCAACTGTACAACATGACGACCAGGTAGAAAAAGGATCCTACAACTGGCCTAGAGATTTCCAGTTCCTGTTAAGAAATTCTATGAGCGAGCTCCCAGAAAGAGTCAGAGAGCGAGAGGAGATGGAGATCATGGGAATGGCAGTTTATACTCTTTGGTACATAAGAACTGGTCAGAAAATTTATAAATAACAAGTCAGGCATGAGCAGCAAGGAAAAATCTTCCTCCAGCATTTAATTCAGCTTAAATAAATATCCTGCGCTAAAAGTATAATGTTTGGGATGAGGCTTTTATGGTTTGGAGGTTTGCACTGGGGCAGGAGTGAATATTTACGAGGTGCTTGGAGGCCGAGCTTGGACATTGCAGCTTAGACTACAAGAAATCTGTTAGTAATTTATAGAACAGAAATAACCAATAACTAGATATGCAAAAATTTGACCAGTTGGGTTGAAATCAATCTACAACTCTTGGTGATACAGTTTAAAAGGAATGATTCTTTTGATGTAGTCAATATTACCATTGCTGAAAAATGAATGATTTCAAGTGTATTTGTAATATTGCTAAAATATTACGGCACCACCATCATTCGCTAAAACCAACTTCATTAAATTTCTGGAGACAGATTTTCTTATTGGATAGCTCCGGGCTCAATGAATACAAGGAAAATGGCGGCGCACGCCTGGAAGGTGGCCCAAATCATTTAAATGAATGGATGGAAATTTGGGTGGGCTCCGTTAGGGGTGTGGGGTCCTCCCCGCCTGACATTCTCTGCACTCAGGCTGTTCAATAGCCCCAGGCACAAGAACATGAAAATCTGCCTCCTACCCTCCAAACAGAATGTGAGGGCACAGAATGTACTCTGGGTGGGGGACTTCAACGTCCATCACCAAGAGTGGCTCGGTAGCACCACTACTGACCGAGCTGGCCGAGTCCTGAAGGACACAGCTGCCAGACTGGGCCTGCGGCAGGTGGTGAGCGAAAAACTTACTTGACCTCGTCCTCACCAATCTACCTGTCGCAAATGCATTTGTCCATGACAGTATTGGTAGGAGTGACCACCGCACAGTCCTCGTGGAGACAAAGTCCCATCTTCGCACTGAGGACACCATCCAACGTGTTGTGTGGCACTACCACCATGTTAAATGGGATAGATTCAGAACAGATCTAGCAGCTCAAAACTGGGCATCCATGAGACGCTGTGGGCCATCAGCAGCAGCAGAATTGTATTCCAGCACAATCTGTAACCTCATGGCCTGGCATATTCCTCACTCTACCATCAACAAGCCAGGGGATCAACCCTAGTTCAATGAGGAGTGCAGAAGAGCATGCCAGGAGCAGCACCAGCCATACCTAAAAATGAGGTGTCAACTTGGTGAAGCTACAACTCAGGACTACATGCATGCTAAACAGCGGAAGCAACATGCTATAGACAGAGCTAAGCAATTCCACAACCAACGGATCAGATCAAAGCTCTGCAGTCCTGCTACATTCAGTCATGAATGGTGGTGGACAATTAAACAACTAATGGGAGGAGGAGGCTCTGCAAACATCCCCATCTTCAATGATGGCGGAGTCCAGCACGTGAGTGCAAAAGACAAGGCTGAAGCGTTTGCAACCATCTTCAGCCAGAAGTGCTGAGTGGATGATCCATCTCGGCCTCCTCTCTATATCCCCACCATCACAGAAGCCAGTCTTCAGCCAATTCGATTCATTCCACGTGATATCAAGAAACGGCTGAGTGCACTGGATACAGCAAAGACTATGGGCCCAGACAACATCCCGGCTGTAGTGCTGAAGACTTTTGCTCCAGAACTAGCTGCGCCTCTAGCCAAGCTGTTCCAGTACAGCTACAACACTGGCATCCACCCGACAATGTGGAAAATTGCCCAGGTATGTCCTGTCCATAAAAAGCAGGACAAATCCAATCCGGCCAATTACCGCCCCATCAGTCTACTAATCATCAGCAAAGTGATGGAAGGTGTCGTCAACAGTGCTATCAAGCGGCACTTTCTCACCAATAACCTACACACCGATGCTCAGTTTGGGTTCCGCCAGGACCATTCGGCACAAGACCTCATTACAGCCTTGGTCCAAACATGAACGAAAGCTGAATTCCAGAGGTGAGGTGAGAGTGACTGCCCTTGACGTCAAGGCAGCATTTGACCGAGTGTGGCACCAAGGAGCCCTAGTAAAATTGAAGTCATTGGAAATCGAGGGGAAAACTCTCCAGTGGCTGGAGTCATACCTAGCACAAAGGAAGATGGTAGTGGTTGTTGGAGGCCAATTATCTCAACCCCAGGGCATTGCTGCAGGAGTTCCTCAGGGCAGTGTCCTAGGCCCAACCATCTTCAGCTGCTTCATCAATGACCTTCCCTCCATCATAAGGTCAGAAATGGGGATGTTCGCTGATGATTGCACAGTGTTCAGTTCCATTCGCAACCCCTCAAATAATGAAGCAGTCCGAGCCCGCATGCAGCAAGACCTGGACAACATCCAGGCTTGGGCTCATAAGCGGCAAGTAACATTCGCGCCAGACAAGTGCCAGGCAATGACCATCTCCAACAAGAGAGGGTCTAACCACCTCCCCTTGACATTCAACGGCATTACCGTCACCGAATCCCCCACCATCAACATCCTGGGGGTCACCATTGACCAGAAACTTAACTGGACCAGCCATATAAATACTGTGGCGAACAAGAGCAGATCAGAGGTTGGGTATTCTGCGGCGAGTGACTCACCACCTGACTCCCCAAAGCCTTTCCACCATCTACAAGGCACAAGTCAGGAGTGTGATGGAATACTCTCCACTTGCCTGGATGAGTGCAGCTCCAACAACACTCAAGAAGCTCGACACCATCCAGGACAAAGCAGCCCGCTTGATTGGCACCCCATCCACCACCCTAAACATTCACTCCCTTCACCACCGGCGCACTGTGGCTGCAGTGTGTACCATCCACAGGATGCACTGCAGCAACTCGCCAAGGCTTCTTTGACAGCACCTCCCAAACCCGCGACCTCTACCACCTAGAAGGACAAGAGCAGCAGGTACATGGGAACAACACCATCTGCACGTTCCCCTCCAAGTCACACACCATCCCGACTTGGAAATATATCGCCGTTCCTTCATCGTCGCTGGGTCAAAATCCTGGAACTCCCTTCCTAACAGCACTGTGGGAGAACCTTCACCACACGGACTGCAGCGGTTCAAGAAGGCGGCTCACCACCTTCTCAAGGGCAATTAGGGATGGGCAATAAATGCCGGCCTCGCCAGCGACGCCCACATCCCATGAACGAATAAAAAAAAATCCAACAGCTTTGAGAACAAAACTCACCTACCAGGGTTGCATTTAAACATTCAAGCAACACACCCCAGCCAGCCACAAAAAAAAATTCTGTCACTTAAAGTGAAATAAATACTGCACCACGCTGAGTCCTTGTGGAAAGAATTAGAAAATGAAAAATAGTAGTAGCTGTCCTGTAGTGTTGCTCAATGGTACCCATTCTTACCTTTAGCCCATTTAGGCTGCAGTCTAAATGCGGTAGCAGTTTGTCCATCACTGTAATAAGCAAATTTACTGGAGCAATATCTCACATGGCTGACATAAGGTAAAAATATTAGACGCTGTACTGATATTGTTGTGAAAACTGTTGCTAATGTACCACTGCCCAGGGAAGTTTTTCCCAACTTTAAATCTCCAAAGACCAGCAACTGAATAGATGGTCGATCACCATGATCCAGCCCCAGCCAACCGACTGATTCTGACAGCAATGTCTTAAGTCAGAATCAAAGCACCTCAGTAACAATCCCCCTCAGGTCCTAGCACAAATGTTAGCCCCCCTCATCCCAAGTAACACCCTAATGTCTTAAACAATATAAAATGTTGGAAAAAAGATTGCTTTTCTTCTTCTTGTGCTCGGGCATTCTAGATCGCCTGGGCGTTGTGGATAGAGGAATATTGCGTGGAAATAATCACACACTCATAATGGAACCCACCCAATAATCCATCCATTTAAATTTATGTCTCTGCAATTTGGATGGGCTACGGTTATTGCATATATTAACACACATTAACATGATGTATTTGGAGTCCGATTTACTGGACCCTGTAAAGTTGTGCTGAAGATCCTACAACTGCTTTTAGTTTCATATTTCGAATATCAGTAACCCTTCCAGGAGTTCTTTTTTGGCTTGAAAGGTAGAACCACAATAGGCTTCAAAATGTCAGAAAAAGCAGCAGATAGTTTCAAAATCAAAATTTTCTGGGGATGCCCAGGTTCCCCTAGAAGATAAACCTGTTGCCTCCAGCAGTCATATCCTCCTCCAGTAATTTCTAAATCCACCACTGCTGCAATTTGAGTTTTCATGTACTTCAGGGTATTTTTTTTCCTTACGATAAAAACAATGGAATATTGGGTATATCTGCAGCTTGAGTGATGACAAGCCATTATCCCACTGCACTTTAAGTCTAACTCCTCTTCTTCACATGTCATGAGGCCTATTTTTAGTTGGTCAGCTTTTGTTTGTTTTTTAGGTTGGTATGTATGGTTCTGTAGTTTCCGTGTCTGAGAGTTCTGCTCTGAACGGGTTTCTGCAATAATAGCGCTGATGATTTCAGTTCCTGAATAAGTTGCTACAGTAGAGTCGGCAAAGTCTGTTACTGAATGGGTTCCTGTAGTTACAACAGGCAGTGAGTTCTTTGCTGAATGGGATTCTAAAGTAACATTTGTGCCAATGAGTTCAGTGACTGAACAGTGTACAAGAGATCTGCAAGAGCAAATGACAACCTTTATTTTAATCTGAAGTCGCTTTGAAACTATAAGCCATTATGGACCAAACCGATTTCACTCAGGAATGAAGAACATGTACAAAATTGTATGCATTATAAAAATATGCTAAAACAACCTCTCAGTTACTTAGCTGGCAAAATTATTTGCCGGCATATGAATGATAAATTATATTTCAATTAATGGCTTGCTATGGCAGTACTAAGTGATGATAATTTACACACCCCTTTACATAACATTTACCACAGAGAGCTTAGAGGGCCAGTACTGGGATGCATTCAGATCAGTCATAGCAACATACCCCAAAGGCTGGCAAGCCAGTTTCCAGCTAATTCGTTCAAGTAATTATTATCCTACTCACTCATATTTCAAAAATACTTTATATCTTGGTGTCAGACGTTCCGTCACAATTTGTGATGCACTGCTCCACGTAATAACGTTTCCCTATCCTTTACACATTTGTCTCACAGATTCCTGCGATTCAATACTTAGCAAATTATTCTAGATTCTGATGACTTTGCTCTAAAATACAAGCTCTAAAACTACTTAAAATATCACGAGTCACATTTCACAGAGAACGTTCTTGAGTTAAGCCAATGTTTTGCCTACTGAATACAAAATTTTGATTCAGCTCTCTTTTTTTCATCTTTAAACCATGCACAATTTACATTATTATGAAACAGTGCAATATTAGTACATCACGTGAGTGGAATGGGAGAAAAAATATGCCCTTTTAAACCTGAGCAAGATATCTGCTTTCTTATGCTGGAGAGCGAAAGCCACCCTGTTGAACAGAATTTTCTCTGGCGTTTGTTCAGATAGCTCACAATATTGCCAATGGCAACTTGAACAATTCCATAGCCTCCACCTCCCCCAAAAAAGGTATTTTTTTAAAAAAGATGTTTGATATTCACTCTAAGAGCTGCAAGAGAAAAGTCTACAAAACTGTACAGGAATTGATGTGAACTGCACTCTGGGGTGCTGGCAGGTTTGTAAATTCAGAATCCAGGCATTTTTTTAAACAACTGTTGCAGTACAACTAAAGGTTGACATACAGAGAACTACCACATCACTGCGTTACAGGTGTAACCGGACTGGTTACCTGCTCAAGGTCAAATGCAATTTTGTTTTTAATCTGTTCATATAAAATACAGGAGTATGCTGAATTGCACATTTACCACAGGCCATCATACAAAAATGCCAGTTAATGTATTCGGTTATTTTCAAGAGCAGTTCAATAAGCTGAACAATTGTAAAAGTATGCAGGCAGCTGGTTTAAAACTAGGCTAAGAGGAGAGGGGAATGGGGGAGGCAAGAGGCAGGCATTTGGCAAAACTGGCATGCTGGCTAGAAACTTGTCAGCAATAGTATCATCATTCCGCTGCAACAAATACTTTGGCATCAGTGAGCCACTGGACTGAGCTACATTACATGCAGTCATCTACCATGCTGACTTGCTTAGAGGGAGCGCAATAATGTAATTGTGCTTTCAGGTTCCAGACCTTTAGACATCCTTAGTAATAAACTAAAATTGCAAACAAATAAAAAAGAGAGCAAAAAACAAATGAATAATGAAAAGAAAACTGCACGATTAGAGAAGAGGGGGCAAATTCAAAAATACACAATAATGCTTCGCTCTGGCACTTGCAGACCTCGACGAGAAGAACATGCTAAAATTCTATTTGTATTCTTTTAAAAAAATATGAGAAGCTATGTCCATGACTTCGGCAAAGTCCGAATCCATGCAAGTCACTGAGGGGCAGGGCAGGACCGGTCCCATTAATGACATCTTCAGAGCAGAACAGGAAACTCTAGCTGAAGAACAGCCACAGGAACAAGTGATGGGTTGTTGTTAGGCCTTTCTCATCATGAAGAACTCAGAGATGCAGTCATCAAAGTGAAAAGGGGGACGAGAGGAGGAAACACATGAACTCAGAGAAATCTGTGGAAAATAAATTGTACATTTTGTTAGAATATATATCACGTGATTAGGTTTCGACTCTTCAGGCAGATTAGGTACATCATTATACTGTTAGGACAATAACAACTTGCATTTATATAGTGCCTTTAATGTAGAAAGATGTCCCAAGGTGCTTCAAAGAGGCGTAATCAGACAAAAACGGACCCTGAGCCAAAGAAGGAATGACCAAAAACTTAGTCAAAAAGGTGGGTTCTGAGGAGGGTCTTAAAGGAAGAGAGGGAGTTAGAAAAGCAGAGGAGTTTAGTAGGTCCTACAATCTGAATTTCCTAAACGGCAGAAGGCAAGGCTACCAATGGTGAAGAGAAGGTGGCGGGGGGGTGGCGGTTGTGCACAAGAGCCAGAATTGGAGAAATGCAGATTTCTGGGGGGGTTATGGAGATAGGGCTGAGTGAGTTATGAAACAATTTAAATATGAGGGTGAGAATTTCAAATTGGAGGCGCTAGGAGACCAGGAGTCAATGTAAATGCGAAAGGACAGAAGTGTTGGGTGAGCGGGATTGATGCAGGATAAGACATGGGCAGCAGGGTTTTGGATGAGCTAAAGTAATGGAGGGTGGAGGATTGGAAGAATCAAGTCTGGAGGTGACAAAGGCACGGATGAGAGTTTCAGCAGCAGATGGTTGGAGGCGGACGATGTTACAGAGGTGGAAATAGGCAATCTTCATGATGGAGAAGATATAAAATCGGAAGCTCAGCTTGGGGTCGAATAGATCACTGACGTTGAGAGCAGTCTGGTTCAACCTGAGACTCTGGCTGGGAAGGGGGATAGAATTGGTGGCAAAGGTACAGAGATTGTGGTAGCGACTGAAAACCATGACTTCAGCCTTCTCAATGTTTATCCGGAGGAAACTACACCTCATCCAAGACTGGATGTCAGACAAGCAATCTGACAGGGCAGAGGCAGTGGATGGTGCCAGATAGGGGGCTGGAGAGAGGACAATCAGTGCTAGAATTCTTTAATGCGCCAAAAAGACAAGATTAGGTCTGAATGCTAACCAGATACTCTAAGACTGACAACATCCAGAAAAGGTACTGGCTAGATCTTATACCTTTCAGAAGAACTGTAAGCTAAAATGTTTTTCAGCAACACAAAGTTCACTGTGCATCTCTCTCAATATATTCATGTCATTCTAAAAGAGCTTTCTTTTCCCATTTTTCTCCTCTTACTGCTGTTCACCGAAAAACATCCTCTTCTAAGAAAGGTGGTGTGCGGGGTCATGGACTGTTCTATGCCCGACATTAATATTGCTCAGCTGTGGACAGTAGGAGACAGGACTGAAATGAGCTGGGCTAGATGATGTCAGGGAATAACATGGTGGTCAGATCCTAACTGACTGAGACCTGCTCTTCCACCCATCTTCAGAGAGGCCAGTGGGGAGGGAGGGAGAGAGAGAGAGCGAGCTTCTTTGATGACATAGTTGGTAAATAAACTGCCCAACTGGTGCGCAAACATACCGACCTGGAAGTTTGCAGGATCAATCCCTAATCTGTGCTAAATTAGTCGATCTCATCCATGGAGACGGTAGGAACATTACAATTGATCTCAGTATTCCTAGGCTAGGGAGGAGAAAAATCAGCCAGAGTTGTTCTTCTGATCACCATCCAGTGACCTCAACTGCAAAGTTCACGTTTATGGGCAATGGACAAAGATAGAATTGGACTTTACTGCAATACTATCCTTGGTCAAATAGTCTGCCGTGACTCACTATCTAGGTTCATACTTGAAGAATGGCCATTCAAATGACAAATGAGAGGGCAACTGGTCTTTGTGCCCACTATGTGTCTAATAAGTCTGTGCTTTTAGGAGAGGAGGTGAGAAAATTGGAAGGAAGGGAAAACGGTAAAAAAAAGTATTAATATTAAAAGAGTTACATGCGTTTAAAATAAAATGCCCGATAAACAGTATTGGTGCAATGAACATTACTAGTTTTGGAATAAAGCTACATAAATGTAATTCCAATTATAAATCGATGCACATGAAGTCAATAACTTAAGATCTGATGATAGCATTTTAAATCAACTTTCCAAGACTATATATGGGTCTCTTTAGAGGAAAGATTTTTTTGGGTCTACACCCACGTGAGCCAGTGCACCTGAGTTCAGACCCATTAAAATCTCCTCTTAGATGTCTCAGGCTGTACACTGAGTCCTTTATGTGACATATTTATCTCATTTGTCCTGCTGAAAGATCACCTTCAAATTGTTTAAGGTGGAGATTTTTTTTCTCCTCACCAGTTTGTGACATCCTGTTTAGTTGAGGTATTTATGTTCATTCCGGGGGACTAGGCCTTAGTACTTACCACAGGTTTTATTTAAATGTTATCCAGCCTTTGTGTCAACGAGCTGCATCTGAACATTAACTGGTATGGGAGGACCTGCATAACCACCCTTGGACTGCATTTGGTTCTGAATTGAGCTCACCTAGAGACAGAAAAAGAAGAGGTCAGATGCAAATTGACTTTTTTTGACAGCACTTGACCACCACAGCTGCCCTTGCGTGCCGTGAGAAGATGCCCACCAGCGGGTTCTCTGAAACTTTCACAAACCCCTTACTTAGCAAGTGTCCCAGCGTGAGATTACAAGGGTGATGCTGACAATGACTAACTGCTTTTGTTCCCATCTCATGGTTACAGCTGAAATCAATGGCACAAAGGCCAGAGATTTCATTAACCTCTGCTGAAGTCCTAAAACATACAATTGGTCGTTTTGAAGCAGAAGATAAATTGAGTGCCTCGCAGCTGATGTATTCTGCAGTATCCTGAAGGGATAATGTCTGTCTTTCATAGGAGTTCTTCATATTATTTGGTGTTTGATTTACCTTTTGAAGGTCGAAGGACGTTTTGACTTTCTCACAAGTGAATGAACAAGTGGAATGCGCAGTCACCTTGTGTGATATTCTGTTTATTTTAAAAACTGTTATTGATTGTCTCAGAACATATACCTCTGGAGATAATTTGCATATATCTAATTAGGTAACTAATGAACCAGGGAGTATCTATGATTTTGTTACAAATAAGGCACTGATGTGTAAATGTTAATTTCTAGTAGAGAAGTTTCTCAGTGAGATGAGTATCTTTCCAGGAATAATAAGTTTTGTGGTAAATCAGGATTTTCTTCATTTTCGTGAAGCCATTACACACAAATATTTGCACTCCATAGTTGAGTTATCAAACTTTCCATCGGTTATACCAGGTAAGTGGCACTTAGCTGCTTGAGAGGTGCAAAAGGAGCATTATTACATGTGATGTGATTGCCCAGACAAAACAGGAGAATTGTGCCTAGCCATCATAATTGGCAGTTGTAAAAATCCATACAAAAGGATTATTCTGTTCTCTGCAAAAGAGAAAAATGTCCCTATAATCTTTTAAAAACTTTTCTCTTGTTATCTGAGACTGTCTTGACTTCCCAGTAACTGCCATGGGTCCAGAAGAATACCAGCGTTTGACTCCAAGTCAATCTATACATACATTTATTGTGAGTTGTACAGTGGTTGTCAGCCAATCAGAGCCATTCTGCATCCCTACCCACATTTTATAAAAACAATCAGTGTGAAATCTCCCTTTTGTGAAAAATTACTTAGACCCTCTCTAAGCCTCCAATTTTCACCGAGAGGATTATCAATGGTTTTTCTATTGGTGAAAACTGATGTTTTATAAACATTATTCTTCCCGCCACGTGGTCTCTCCTCTGCCAAGCACCATTCCCCAAACAATAGCTCGGGCAGGATAGCTCTTCCCAAGCCTCCAGCATTGGCACTCTGTGATGAGATTTAGGAGGTGTGCAGAAGCAAGTCTTGGTCAACTTTCCACCAGACTTCTATTTTTATCTTTCCATCTGCTTGGCTTATCTCCCACACAAGCCCATGTATGAAAGGGAAATCTATGTACCTATCATTGCACTCTGGTACAATGATGCACTGTACTTCCACTCTGCATAGTTGCATCATTAGCCATAGTATAGCAAAGAATGTTAGTGAAGGATTCCTGCAACTGGGATGCTCACAAAATTAACTGCAACACAGATGTAGCAAGGAAATATTTCACTAAAATACTGCAGCCTTCTTAAGGGTTACAATTTTAAATTATGCATTGTAGCGGTAAAAAGAAATTACAGTTCAGATTTGTACTTCAGAGGCTAGCTTGGCTGTGCCTTCTGTTTCAAATTCACTGGTTGTTTTTGCAAGCTTGGGAAATGTTAATTGTAAACATGAAATCCTTATTGAGACAGCACTCAGCATTTTACAGAGCAAATCCAATCCAGAAAACCTAACACCAACTTACTGTTAGTTTCATCCGGAAGGAAAAGAGGGAATCACATTACAGCTCCAATGGAGGATGGACAACATTTTCACATTTTTCCCACAGCCCAGTAGTAATAAAACCCACCAACTTCACCTCTTTGAGTGTCTGTCTGGCAAAGAGCAGAGGGCAACATGTGCCATTTTTTTTTGAGCCGGGAAAAACAAAACTTTATTTCTTGAGTGTACAGGGAATGAAGTTCTATAACTCTAACTTGACTTTCAGGTCAACATTTTGACTCACTTTTCCAAGCATGATTAATATGAGCCATATTTTCTCCTGATCAAAATGAATAAAGAACATGCTGGCTTTTTATTATTCAATCCTTGAAAGTTATAAGTAGTTAGGGTTTAAGAAAAAGTGTTACAATGTTCTTATCTACTTCAGAATATGCAAAATGCTTTATTTCTGTTTCTAAAAATCGCAATTATGCTTTCTGGTGGTCTGACGTGAATCGATAAAGTTCTGTCAGAAAAGGAGAGCATGAGTTCTTTAGTGGCACTCTCTAAATTGTAAATTGACAACACTTAAATTGCTTCAGCTATATTATTTATCATGAAGCAAATTCAAAACATGTATACTTGAACTGTGACTGAATCTTAGGATGTACAAATGAATTTAAATTTCAAACTGAATCCTGACATCATGGCTGTTGTAACATGAGTGGTCTAATGCTGTGTTTTATCTTTTGCAGACTTGCTTTGATCTTGACAGCTGATGTACTAATGTATTGGTTGATGAGTGACTGTACGTCTACTGTTGATTCCCTAGACTGCGTGTAACTATCTTAGCTGGACCATATTTTATTTTTTAAGTTTAAAAAGTAAGTTACTGCACCTCCTAGAGGCTAGTTCAAAGCGGCACAGCCAGGAACCTGGGAATAGAATCGAATTAATGCTTGGCCAAACATAACGTACTAGGTAAAGATTTAATCCTTTGGCTGATGCACATAATGATCTAGCTTATTGCGCACAACATCCTTTGCCACTTACACTTCCCACAGGAACTTCAACGTAGAATGAACAGCATTTTAGTTCCTCATACAAGATCACTTACAGAAGGATTAAATAGTGCTTCATGAAAGCATACCAGATACTAAAAGCAGTCTGAAAAGGGGAACCATTACTGTTATCATAGAAAAACAGGATTCAACTGGTTGCTGCAATACCAAAAAAAATTGAATTGAACTCTATTTAATAAAACAAAAAGTATATAATTGAGTATCTTGGTCCTGAGCTAACCCGAAGCAGAGAACTTCTAAATTCACCCATTTGTCATTCTGCTTCCAACACAAGTCTGATTGCTTAAGGACCCATTGTTGCCAATCAGGTTGATACCAGTTTCCAGCAGTGCTGTGGTAATGTACTGTGGTTTTACTGGACAGTTATGCTTCACATCTGGTGCCCGTGTGAAACAGTTTCACATTCCACTGGCACAAGACAAGACAAACTGCATAACTGCAGTTTAGGTCTGCTGATGTCACATCAATTTGGCATTAATCTAGTAGCATAAGGCCACCTGGAGGAATTATCCTTGCAGTGTTTGGTTTTGCAGCGGATGCAGAATGAATCGCTAACTACCCATAAAGTTCTATTTAAAACTATCAGGCAATCATCTGAACTACATTTAATCTTAAAATGTAACTTTGTCAGAAAAGAGCTGAGGGGATAGTCAGCTCTTTTCTAACTCTATTTGTTTACAGACATGCAGAGGACTATCCTTTATGAGAGCGGTAAACTCCATGCTATCTGCTTACTGCTCCAAAAATACTATCAGTGCCAAACCAGCACATGCAGTATAACTAGAATAATAGACTATTAAAGCATTTATGATCTGTTTTTTCTTAAAATAAAGGATTCTCTTTCTCCTTTCCCTCCCTTTTTCTTTATATTTTAAATGTTGCCCTTTGGTGACTGACAGCATTAATCCCTGCTTGTATCAGTTAGAACACAGCTGGCAAAATTGTTCAGAGCCCTTATTAACTTCAGGAATTAAATGAGTACTTCCACATACAGTGCTGATCTACACCCCTTTACAATTACCAACAAGGATATCGGCCAATAACATCCTTAGCTCTGGCTACAATTCTGACTGTTGACTCACATTCCAGTCTTTTCAATTGTAGCTGACAGTAGCCACTGAATGAGACCTAACTCCTAACCAGCTGTCATCAGAAACAAATACGAAGGGGTTTAAGACAACTGTTTAGTCCTGGTAAAAGCACAAAACGCAGAGTGGGCACTGGCTTCATTTCCTGTTATTTGAAATGTATGTTGAGAAGCTTTATTGGGGAGGGGGGAGAAGAGGAAGGGAAAAAATATTTTCCTTGATTTTTGGCTTTTCTCAGGAGTGATCCTCAAACTTTTTAAAATTTGTGTACTCATACTGGAAAAGGCATAACAAGGGCAGAAATGGGACAGCATTTAACACTGTTCATGTTTGATTCAGGTTAAAAGCAATCCATCTTAGCTATAATGTAACACCATTCTTCATATACCCTACTGTGCCAATCCTAATACTAATTCATATCATTTTGTGAATCAGACTTGTAAGGCCTCAAACGTCACAAACTCATTAGACATCATTAGAAAATACAGACTTCCCCACAATCTGAGTTAGACTTCAACCTTTAAAATAGAGTTGTACAATGTTCTGCACAACAGCTTTTAGGTGATAGGGCTATAACCCTACTTCATTTTACCACTGCTTTTTCCAATTTGTCACAGATATTTACTTGGAAGACATTATATATTTGGGGGAAGAATAAGATCTAAATTCACAATAGGTATGGATGGTATAGGGCTTTAGCACACTGGCCTTTCACTTCGAACTTGATTTCGAATCCTGCCCAAATTGATCTATCAAAGCCTCATTTCAATATCTGGCTGTAAGAATCATAACTGAAATCAGTTTGGTCACTCTTAACTCAATTCACAGTGAGCATGTTACTACACCACAAAATTATTTCTAACTTGCCATAAATTGGCACAAAGCACAAGCATAGCTGATATAGAAAATAGAAATGAAGGAACTCTTTAATAGATTAGATAAGTGGGTGAAGGAAAGGGGAATAAGGGGATTTAGAGACTGAGTGGGCAACATGGGATTAGGACCACTGCCCATGTGGAGGAGAAACACCAACACGGACTTGTTGGGCTAAAAGGCCTGCTTCAGTGTTGTAATTTCTAGTAATTCTACAATTGGGTTGAAATCATGTCATGTGATATTATTGACAAAGACATTGCTGCGCTCATATGAAATTCTTCGGTCCACTATGTTTTTTTTTACAAAGATACTAACCCAATTAGAATAATGCCTTCATTAAAATAGCAGACATATTCTTGCTAATATTGCACAGCAGAGTTTCAACCCATTTATTGGGGGGAGACAGAGTTGGTAAATACACTGCCTACAGAGCAATTGAGCAATATAAACCAGGAAGGTCCCAGGTTTGATCCCTGGTCTGCAGTGACTTTGGTGATCCTGGTCACGGAGATGGTAGGGTACTACAATTGACCTTAGTAGCCCCGAGCAAGTAAGAGGAAAATCAGCAAGGATTTCCACTCCTAATCATCGTACAACGACCCCTGCTGGAAAGTGATAAAGGGAGATGGAGCAAAGGCGGGTAGATGGAATTAAGATACAGATCAGCCATGATCTAATTGAATGGCGGAACAGGCTCGAGGGACTGAACGGCCTACTCCTGGTCCTACGATATTGGTTGAGAACAGAATCAGTTTGGCTGTGACGCCCCCAATTTTCAGATATCTGTCAGCACTCCATTTCTTAGCTCACACATGAAGAGCTCATGGATGAGTTACTGTAGAGGTGACAGCGCATATGGGAGCATATGCCCAGTATAAATCTGTTTTCAGGACAGGAGAAAATTATAAAGGGGGAAAAAAAAATCAGCAAAATTATAATACCAAGAGACAATTATATAAAGGATGGTTTAACCTAAATCAAAAAACTGTCCAATCTGCTTTTTACAGCATTATTTCATAGGGAACAGCTTGTACTCACGGAGTTCATTCCACTATTGAATACATCTCCTGATCCTACATGGGCCGTGTGAACAAAGTTTGTCGGCTCTCCTATCATGCTTCGATCAATCCGCCGTCGCCTTTTCTGAAACAGAAGAAAGGGTCGTCAGAATTCCCTCTCAGTCACACAGGTCGGTGAACCAAAAAAAAGGACAATAGCAACGATGTTGTTCCAGTTTCCATTAAAAGTACAGCTACTGTACCTGCTTCCATCAGGCAGGAACATTATCATCCCTTTACTAACCTGATGAATGTGTGCCAGTGTTTCTGGTATTTGGCTTGCACTCTGTACCATTATAGAAACAAAGTAACTAATGGCTTCCACTTAACATTATAGTATATAAATCCAGCCAGTTGTTTGTGTGGCTTTTACTTAATGGGGGCCCAGTACATGTACTACAAGTTTACTAAATCTACATAAATCGGTATGGTACAGGATACTTGAGACTCGATCTCATACCATAGAACTGCAAGATATCAGCCCCGAATTTAACTCGGAGCATGTTCAGGGCGGGAGGGAAACCCCCGCTGGGAGTTGAGCGTGATGCCTGGATCATTTTAACTCCCGGGCCTCATTTGAATTGTTCTGAACTATCTCCCGCCCGAAATAGGCAGGAAGGACGTCAAAGCTGGCGGGCAGGAGCGAGGATGTGGGAAGAAGCCGGATGCCGCTAGGAACCCAAGGAAACAGGCCACCGGCATAAGGTTAATGTTGGGGCGAGGGGGTTCCAAAAAGATGTTGATGCTGGAAGGGAGAGAGAAGGCAGGGTCTGGTTAAGCTCAAGGATAGCTTGTGGGACCTGGAGGATCACTCCTGATCCTACCTGCCCACAAGGAATCCTCACAGAAATTAAAACAAAATCCTTACCTTGGCCTCTTCTGGCCACTCTGCTGCCTCCTGCCAGGTTTTGCTGGCGGCTTCTGCGCCGTGCGGACCTCCTGATTTCTGGAGTTAGTCATATTGCACGCCGATGACGTAATCGGGCCTCGACCTCAGCATGTTAAGTCGGCATTCCCGTGCCTGAATTCTGCCTGGTTAAAACGGAGGTGCTGGGAAAACACTGGGACCCACCCACCACCATTATAACGGCCAGTCCACCCTGCTCATGCCAGGCAGGTTGGGTTAAAATCAGGGCTACAAAGTCTGATCTTGCTAATAAAACTATTAGCTAACGCAGGTCCTCGGCTACGGCCTCCTGCCGCGCTCATCCAACTCCCGCCCACCGGCCTGACGTCAATGATGCCAGATTCAGGCCTGGTGTATTTAAATGGAGCCCGGGTGTTAAAATGGCCTGGGCCTCACATTGGCAAGCCAAGGGAAGCTTGACGCTCGCCCCGAGTTAAAATCGAGGTGAATGTGTCACGGCCTTTCAGAATCAATTTTTAAAAAAGATTATAGGGATTGTACAACACTCAGCAGCACAGTGACCCGACTCACTGAATTACCAATCCCAGTCTCATGACTGTGCTCATAGGCCAGGCTATTTACTGTTGGGAGGGAGTGAAAGAAAGAACTTGCATTTATATAGTGCCTTTCATGACCTCAGGACGTCCCAAAGCTCTTTACAGCCAATGAAGTCCTTCTGAATTGTAGTCACTGTTGTAATGTAGAAAAATAAGGATTTCTCTGCAAGCCACTTTAGTGCACTTTCTACAGGGTGAGCTACAAACCTTATTGGCAGGAGGTTTTGTGAGCCGGTTTCTAACCTGTCCATTCACAGTTGAACATGGAGAGCAACCAACAGAACAATGAAGAAAAGAAATGATACACCACCATCTTCCAATTACTCTCTGTTCTCAAATAATGCAACAAGTTTGGGAAAGAAACCACATTTTAAAATGCAAATAAATGCTTCTTTTTTTTAATATGTTGCTTTACTTGAAGGAAACCCTGGCCTTAAGGAAACTCTGCATAGACATTGGGAATCTAGGGTAGGCAGGAAGACGCAGCAGCAAAATTTTAAAAACATTCTCCGTAAGAGAATCTAATGATGAGCAAGGAACTCTGAGATTGACATTTTCACCGATGTCTCCCAAAGCCATCTCAACTGAGATTTCTGTCAGTTACAACGTAAAACAGTTAGCAGTGCATTCATAAACACGGTAGAATGAGACCCTTCATTCCAACAACAATTTGCATTTATATGGTGTCTTTAACTTAGAAAAACATCCCAAAGCACTTTGCAGAGGTGCAATCAAAAAATGGATGCCAAGCCAAACAGAGAGATATTAGGAGAGGTGACCTAAAGCTTGGTCATAGACACAGGTCTTAGAAAGATCTTAAGGGAGGAGAGGGAGGCAGAGTGTGGGGCCTAGGCGGCTGAAGGCACAGCTGCCAATAGTAGAACAAATGGAGAGGGAGATACAGAAGAGGCCAGAGTCAAAGGATGTGGAGTGACGGTCAAGGACATTCAGCCACTGATCTTCGGGTCAGCGTTCTCCAAGGCGGCCTTTGAGACACACGACAACGCAAAATCGTCGAGCAGAAGTTGATAGCCAAGTTCCGCACCCACGAGGACGGCCTCAACCGGGATCTTGGATTCATGTCACGCTACACGTAACCCCACCAGCAAAAAGGGGAAAAAAAAGTTATGTGTTTTAATATTCTCTCTCTCTCTCTCTCTCTCTCTGCCATTTGGGTCTCTTTCTTTCTGTCTGTGTAATTGACACAATGTATATCCAGTGTACTGGGACGTGCTGTTCTCCGTGACTGGCCTGTTTGAACAACACCACCACCTTTTGATTGGTGTGATGCTGTCCCAGCCTAATATAAGATGTGCGATTTGAGAATCTTTCACTCATTCACCTGACGAAGGGGATAATCTCCGAAAGCTTGTGATTTTAAAATAAAATTGTTGGACTATAACCTGGTGTTGTCAGAGTCAAAGGAATGGAGGTTACGGAGATAGGGAGGTGCTAGGCCATGAAAGGATTTAAACACTAAGATCAGAATTTTAAAATTGAGACATTAGGAGTCTGAGAGCCAATGTAGGTTAGCAAGGACAGAGATGAAAGGCAAGCAGGACCTGATGCAGGATAGGATAGGGGTAGCAGAGTTTTGGATCAGCTGAAGTTTACGGAAGGAACATTTTAAAATATTGTCTGTAGCACAAGACCATAAAATTATAAGCAAGTACATCGGTAGAGAACACAGCAAAATGCATGGATAATACATACCTAACTATCAAATTACATGCCAACCATCTGCATTTTATGCGTACAGTCGATGTTCCGGATTTAGTGGACAGGATTGTCCTCCCAGTGACAACATTCTGATGGTACCACTGAAATCACGACCCAATTTTCTGGGATTCATACTGAATATTTGGTTCCTGACAGCATTACTGCCAAGAGGGAGCAGGCCACTGCCTGGCCCGACAATGTAGATAAATCTATATTAAGGAGGAATTTTACTGCAATGCTTGGGATTTCCAATTCAGGAGGGCTATGAAGACAAAAGCTTCATAAATAATTCTAAATTATTAAACTTGCTCAACTTTTACAGCCTACAGCATGAGACAGATTGCTTCATGCGTACAATATAAACCTTACAATATCTGACATACAAAACACAACCTTTGCAGGATTTAACAGGCTTAGTTGCCATATTGCATAGGTCCCAGTGAGTCACACAAACCAGGAAGGTGTCAGGTCTGATTGCCATTCTGCACCGAGTTAGTTAGACTCAGACAGAATTGTGAAACTGGTGCAACAACTGGCCTCAGCAGCCCTGATCTAGTTACTGGGGAAAAAACATATCAACCAAAGTTCCTGTTTGTGATCGCTATTTATTAACTCCTGCTGGAAAGAGTCAAATGTCCAGCACTCGGGTGAGATGCTGCAATGCTGTATCGCAGCATGAATCCACCTCTTCACAAAAGGAAGGGAAAAGAACGGAAGGACAAGAGACAAAAAGAAGTGTAAAAACCCACATCAATACTTCCCTGCTGCACCCACGGAATTGCCACAAGCAAAGCACATTTTCCTTAGTAAGCAATTTGTGGATTGCTACAGTTATACTCAGCAATGTCTTAAGAGGGAAATCACAAACACTCTCAAAACTTGTACAAATGCAGCGCAGATGGCCAGCTTGTGGATAGGCCTTTAATTGTGGACTAAAGAATACCAGATGGATTTTTTAAATACAGTATTCCTAGCCTGGAAAATTAAAGTGCAACTGCTTATTGAAAGTTGAAATATGTATTTATTTGGATTTTGTTTCGCCTGTGGATTCCATTCACAAATTATTTCACAACAGAGGGTCTCCTTACAATCACATTATTCCCTACCTTTTTCTCTATATGAATTTTGTAGTAAACCTCTTGGAAAGCAGAAAGAGGGTTTCAGTTCTCTAACTACAGCATGCTTTACAGCCATTTGGTCTCCTGGCCGGCCTCCCATCTTCCACCATCTGTAAACTTGAGTTCATCCATAACTCAGCCGCACGTATCCTAACTGTTCACCTATCACCCCGGTGGTCGCTGACCTACACTGGCTCCCGGTCCAGCAATGCCTCAATTTTAAAATTCTCATCCTTGTGTTCAAATCCCTCCATGGTCTTGCTCTTTCCCAAGTCTGTAACCTCCTCCAGCCCTACAACCCCGCCCCCGCCCCACCCTGAGATCTCTGTGCTCCTCAATTCTGGCCTCTTGTGCATCACCGATTTTCATCGCTTCACCAGTGGCCGGCCGTGCCTTCATCAACTTAGGCCCTAAGTTCTGGAATTCCCTCCCTAACCTCCCCGCCTCTCTCCTCCCTTAAGTCGCTCCTTTTGATTGTGGTCACCTGTCCTAATATCTCTATGTGGCTCAGTGTCAAATTTTGTCTGATAACATTCCTGTGAAATGCCTTGGGACGGTAAAGGTGCTATATAAATGTAAGTTGTTGTTGCAGGAAAGTTAGTGATGCATCTGAATTTAAAGTATTTGAAAAAAATTTGGAAATTCTTATTCACCTGCAGGTGAATAATTTATATAACCAGACATGAGGAAAAATGGAACTTTGTCTTAAACATTATTCCTCTGTCGAAGCAAATCAAGTCCTTAATTCTAATATCTGGTCCTAAGGAACCAAATTGAAATATCCAAAAATGGATGCACTGCCAAAAACAGAGTTACTCATGGTCATTCCTTGCCTTTCCAGATGGGCTTGCCATTTCAAGAGATGGAATTCCTATCCCCTATTGCACATATCTGGAAATCTGTGCCCTTCTGCGCTAGGAGGTGTGTACAAATTTACTGTCTTCAGGATTATGAACCAATTGGGCTCCTGCAAGATTATTTGAAAAAAATATAAGACTAGATTAGACCAGTTACTACAATTAAGATTGACACAGTGATAAAGACAGGAAGACAACTACTGAACTCAACCCAACCCATTCAAGTCTACATGCTTGTAATTGCGGAATAACAGTAGAACTATTTTGTTTTAAAAAGTGTTAAAATTGGCTGGACAAGTAGATACTCATGTTTTTGTGTGACGTGGTGTGGATGTATGATTAAGTTTTTGTGCAGAGCAGCAGTAATATATCTGTTGGGCCCATGGGCAGTCAATCTACTGCACGAAGCACTGCACACTGGACTCCAACTAAGAATAAGTAGCTCTGCTCACTTATTAGAACCTGAATGGCAGTACAGCTGGCCACCTGTTTTTCTTAAAACCTTCAAAACTTCTTTTTTGGTATTCTTCCTATCAGCAGCATCTATACTGTAGCTGTACAACACTGTTTACTAGCACAGGACCATCCCCACCACAGGGCCTCATTACTGCCATACATTTCAGCACTCGATGCTCATCTTATATCAGACCTTTATCATTAGATTGCTGCCAGGAAGACAACAACTTACACCAAAACTGCAGTGTAAAATGGGCAAGACACACTGCTGAAAGTGGGTGATGCAACATTACAAAATACATTCACTTTCCTTTCTTGTGGAAATACCTAGAGTGTAATTCCTATGGAGGCTACAGTTTACATTCTTGTGTGCAATTGTCCTCCACTTTTTCTTTGCCCAGGGCTTTGCATCATAAACACTCCTGACTGCAGAAGAAGGAGTCGAGTTTCCTAGTGGCAGAGATGGCAATATTGCTAAAAGACAGCTGTCGCTGACCAGTTACACAAAGTGACTTGAGGCTGGGTATTTCAATTCAGAAAATGTGTTATTTCTAAGTAAAGAAAGTCTTGCATTTATATGGCGCCTTTCACAACTTCAGGACACCCCAAAGTGCTTTACAGCCAATTGAGTACTTTTTTGTACAGAGAATTATAAGAGTGTTGAAATCATTCATGAGATCTATTGAAAAATCACAGAACCAGTTTGGACTTTTGAGGGAATTGGTCAGAATGCTCTTATAACTCAATGCCTATCGAAGGTTATTCATTGGCACTCCTGATGTCATCTGCTATTTTTAATATCTCATCATTTTTTCCAGAACTGCTTTTTGTGCTGATATCTTAATCATTGCTCTTTGTACACTGCTTTCTTATCCAATTACATATCCTATTTAAGTTCTGTTTAGAAACACACTAAGAATCACACATCTTAGAAATATTTTAATAGAGGGCTGCACAATATAAATGATCTGTTTCAACAAGGATGTTTACAGCAACACAGAACAAGCTCAGTCAATTAATGTTAGTTATTAGTCTTGATGAGCCCTGGGACTAACATTAGAAATTAACTCAATTATCCAAAATGTGCAGCTCTAACTGACAAGTATACACTGCACCAGAAGCAGAGTTCAGGGAGCTGCACAATACTTTCTTGAAGTAGAAAAATAAATGGGAATTCTATGCTGGCATAAACTTTTACACCTTTCCAGTCTTTGACAGTAGATTTTATACATGAGTGTAGTTGCATTTACAATTCTGGCAGAATTTCACACCGAAACAGTGAGGGGCAGCATTCTGAAGTTAAATATAAATCCCATATTGGAATGAAGCAGAGGAAGCTTTACTCTGCCTCTAGCCTATGCTGTACCTGATACCAACCACGGGTGTCAAAAATGGAATAATATTATGTTGCTCAGCATCAACATCCTTCATCTTGATGAGCACAACAAGTATACAGCATCAGCTCTACAATGAAACCCTGTTCAAAGCTACTGACTTGAAGTGGTTGTGAAGTGACTTATTTAATGCAACAGATTTATCACCCAACTTTTTAGTTCTGATGATTAATTCTATAAATAGAACAATCCAATAGATAAGGTGGATCCCTTGCTAAATAATTATTAAACTCCTTGACAAATTTTGTTATTAGGAGGCATCAGTGGAAAGCTCTCCTGATTTCATGAACATAATAGTTATCAGGAAATCTGGTCAAGAGATCCTCGATTCATCAAAGTCGTTCATGTTCTCAAAAATTGTTGACAAAACACTGGCTAAAAGTAAATAGGCATGAGCAATTTGCTCTATTTTATCAACAAATTCAAACTCAAACTCACCAATGTTAATATCCTCAACCAAGATATTAACAAAGACAGACAGATAGATAAGCTGCTTATATTATTGATACTAGAGAATCTCCGTCAATGGAAAAGAAAATCGGACGGGTTATAAAAATAGGCTACTGACCTGCTGTCATACATTTCCTGCCCAGCGGGAACTGTTAGAATTGAGCCCAAGGAGTTATTAGCTTTTATGTGAAACTTTAGTTTGAAACCTTCTTAAATTCACCTTCTAGTTTGTATTCAAATCATTTTCAAAACCACGTGACTGAAATACTGTTTTACACTTGACTTGACTTTTCATTAAATAAATTTATAGACTGGTTTGACATTTTAAAGATAAACCAAAGCATGCAAAGATGTGCAATAAGTAGGACATTGTTACAGGCACTTCAAACACTGAAAAATTTATTGGGGTTGAAAATCTGTGGGCGCGACATCCCAGCAGTTGTGCCAAGGAACACCCATCTGAGACCTCTGGCACAGACCCTACCAAAATATGTGGGGTCAGGGGGAGGTCATTATATTTAAATATGCCCGGTGGGTGCCCACACCACTAGGGGCACATTTTGAGCACCCATCAGACAGGGTAAGCCACATAATGCAGTGGAGGTTTGGGGTGCTGACCCTCTCCAAAATATCTTGGAGTGCATTCAATGGACTCCTTTAAAAGTGGACTGAGAAAAACCTTAAAAATTTTAAACATCTTTGGATGTCCAGGCTATATACAAGGACCAGAGGTGCACTCCAACATTCCCCAGTCAGTAAGCCAGTACGTCCCTTTAATGCTCCACCAAGTCGGGGGATGAGGAAACTCCCCCAAATTAGACCCTATGGAAATTGGTGGGGAAGACTGGGACCCAGCCCTTCTGCCACACTCTCGCCAGGCTTACAACAGGAATGCGCCGGAATGGCTGTTGATTTTCGGCCTCATTGTATAGATAATTTAAACCATTCTCCATTATTGGAGTTTAATAAGTTAATCGACCCACTTTCCTCATATTTGATTCATATGCTCCCCTCCTTTTCGGTTGTGATTTGTTGCTGTTTTATGACTATGAAATTTAAGTTAATCAGGTGCAAGTGGGATACACACTTTGCATATCAAGTGTGATGCCTGAACGTTGAGTGACCAAACAAGCGGTCCTTAAAGGGACAGCCGCAGGCTGTTCTGAAAACACACAAACAAATGCTGTGGCACTGATTTTTGTGGGAACACGAGGAGCACGAATGCTCCTTGTAGACCCATAAAAATGTTCCCAACCGCTGCCATTCCCTTCGCCACCCCCCGCCCTTTCGGGTCCGACTTCTGGCTCAGCTCTGTGGAGGAACTGCCAGATCTCCCACCCCTCCTGATCGGCGGGCTTCCCCATAGCTTTCATTCAGTGCTGGCAGTTCGCCAAAATTGTTCCAATGAGTTCTGATCGCGAAAATCGGTTGGGCCTTGCACCGATTCCATCAGGAGGGCTTGCAAGGCCTGCCTCCCGCCTGATGGAAATGGACACACAAACGTTCACCTCCCTGTACATATTACAGACTATGAGATGGGGATATGCTTATTATGCAACACTTCTCCAGAGTGAAGCCAACGTGGTCAGACCCTGAATATATGTGGCATTACTGTCACCTAAGATGGCAAATAAGCCTAGTCGTCAATGAGCAGCTTCTCTGCCCCCAAGTAGATCTTCAAGAGTGTGGAAGGTATGAAGCTGCTAGTGATGTGTGGAATGGATAAAGAGTCAAGGACATTGTGTACTAAAAACATTGGGACGGCCTGTAAACACAAGAAACCTCAACTCAGACACAGATTAATTTGTTTAACGCACTAACTACTTTTACATGGAATGCCCCTTAAATCATCTTCACTCGTGCTGGTGAGGTCAACATGCTATAAAAGCATTGATGCTTTGGAGACACTTCTTCCTGTTCAATTCAAATGGTGAGTGGAACTTCTCAAAAAATATATGTGGTTGTTTGTCTCACTGTGGTTTTACAGGAGAAAAAAAAACAAGAAGTAAAAGAAAAAGAACACACAAGTACAATTACAAGTAACCTCCTGTAACTGCTTTCCAGACAGTAGCTCCATCAGCTTCTCACTGAATGGAAAACCCTGCATTGAGTGGGTTGTGCTGGACAATACCACCAGCTAGTATCCAGCACAGGTAAGTTCTAGAGGTGCTTCAGGAAGCAAGCATTATTTTACTGTGTTTTCAAGACACTTTTCTGATAGTTTTACAATTTACCGTCAGGATACAGGCCACTTATAAAGATTGAATATATGCCATTCACACCGAAGAAACCCACAATAAGCACTGTCTTCAATAATTTACTTTTTAAAAATGTAATTAAAAGTTCCTATGTTTTTTCTATTCCAACATCCGGGTTTTCTCCTTTTCTGTGGGCAAGTTTTCAGCCTCCCATTGATATCCCTCCCCCTGCTCTGACAAGACGAAGAACTCACAATGTGGGGGCAATAACGATCGTGAATGCAAACCTGCTTTCAATTGTGCCACAGCCCAGTGGCTTAGTGTGCCATCTCAGTGCACCAAGCCCCTATCATTTACTTCATAATAGTTTAATCATTTGACTGTAGACACTATGAGAAAACACAGGGAAAAATAACTGCTCCACAATCTAGAGGTCAATCTTCACAGGCATTGAGTAGCAGTGGAAAGTTAACATGATGCAGTTTTACATGTTTAGACAGTACCAGGTACATCAATATTCTTGAGCTTTCCGTACCTTTCTGGGGGGGGAAAGAGGGGGGAAATTATGCTTATGAGCATTCCTATTCATTGCCAGTCTCATATGTGAGGTGATGATCTGCTTCCTTAGGACAGTGATCTCATGACTACATGTAGCAGTATCTCTACATATTACTGATATATGGGTTGTTAGAGCATGGAATGCTTTGCCAGAGAGAGGGGTTGAAGCAGAGACCACTGCATCTTTTAAGGGAAATTTTTTTTTAAAAAGTGTCAGAGGAAGATACAGGGCTATGGGGAGAGCACAGGGCAGAGGGATTAGTTTTAGATTGCTCTAGCAAAGATCCAGCAGTGACATGATGGGTCGAATGGCTTCCAGCAGTGCTGTAAATTTCTATGGTTGTCTTGCTTTGCAAAAAAAGAGAAAACCTTCCCAAATCTCACAGCCAGGTGAAGGCAGAAAGAGTAACACAAAAAACGAAAAACAGAGGAAAAGAGACATGGAAAAGTGGGCGACAAAGAAGAACAATATATTAATGCCTTTTTGCCGTCTCCGACAGGCCACTTGATGGATGCAACTTGCCACTTTTAGCCATGTTTATGTTTTTAAGATGAGGCAACGTCCTTGGTACGTGGCTTGTGACTGAAAATCTCTCACCTAAGATCTGTCCAATGTCAACAGTTCTAATGAAACCAAGCTGGGCACACTGCAATGTGTGTCCTCGGGCTGCTACAGCTCTGGTAACTTTTAAACATCAATGTGTTGTGCTCGACATGCTTCTACATACTCACAGCGTAATTAAGGATTTTATATTGCTGTAGGGGATGGGAGTTCCACAGTGTATCTCCACAAATCTCAAAGAAGAATATAGTTCATCAGTGCAGTTCAAGTCTGAGGCAGTCATGTTGAAACTGTATAGTGTTCTGATCAGGCTGTGTCTTGAATTCTGCAGTTCTGATCAGAGACACAAGTCAGACATTCAAACTCAGAAGTATTGCAGAGAAGTGCCACATGACTTGATTCCTCCTAACTCACTCCTCTGGCACTAGGGAAGGTTAGAAAAACTGTGACCCTTCAGTCTGGAAAGGAGACAAATGATAGGGGATCTTACAGATTTATACCAGGTGGAATACAGAAAGGTTAACCATGAGCACTATTTCAAGTTAAACCATGACTAAAGGACAAGATGACATAGGGACAAACTAGTTAAAGGCAAATTCAGAACTTAGGTTACAAACATTTCTCTGTGCAAAGGGTGATTAACACCAAGAATAGTCTTACAGGTAGGGGGTAGGATGGCAAAGACAAAATCTCAAATCATTCAAAAAGCAGTAAGATGTTGTAACGGGGTGGGTGGGGGAGGGGGCGTCACAGGCTTCTATGGGAAGCTATGCTCGATGGGCCAAATTGCCTTCCTCATCTATACTTATCTTTGCAAACCTTTGCCACAGTTATATGTTTTATGGAGACAGAGCATCAATCCCCATCCCCTGCCCCCCCACCCCCAAATCAACTAAATGTTGTTTTAAACCAACTCCCTTCGGAAAAAAGCTAATAGGCTCCCTTGCTAGCTCAGTAAGTAATTAAGCCATACAGAGTGGGAAAGTTCCAGGCTTGTTTCCAGACTGTGCCAACTTAGCTAGTCTCAGACAGGCAGAGGTAGGAGTGCTACAAGTGGTCTCAATACCATTGGGTTAGGGAGGGGAAAGTCAGCCAGGGTTCCTGTTCCTGATCATCGTACCTCAGTAAGGAGCCACACCTTCAAAAGAGTAGAGGAAGGCAGAAAACTGGTGAGGAAAAACAATTCTGACCCCTCACCCCCAGACATTTTGAACAATTTATCCTTTTCGTAATGGAACAATAAAATTGAATTTCTTTCTATTGCCACCCCCCACTGCGTGCATGTTGGCGTTTTGCTTCATGAGATTCACATAACTAATTTTTTTTTGGAAGACTCGTGTATTCCCACACTTGCTGCCAAGTCCGTAAGTGTGCTGTTGTGAAGCTCAACATATTGTTTTCTGTCAAAATTCTGATTTATATTGACCCTGGGAGATGTGTGTGTGTGTGTCAGTTAAGTTTACATCGACTGTGAGGAGCCTGGATTTTCTTCCAGCTGCAGCAGGTATAAGTATGTGGCAGCCTGTTTCACAGCAGATGCTTGAAAACAATAAAATCACTCACAAGTACTTGATGAGATTCAGCTACATTCAAAATGAAGCGGTAGAAATAGGAGGGGGGGGGGGAATCCCTTTAGGCATGGAATGTGTGTAATCGATCCATCTGCACAATTAATGCATCAGAGAGAAAAAAAAAGAGGCTGAGACAGAGAAATCCCCCCCACCCCACCAATTCTGGAGCTTAATGGATAGTGTGAAGGCGGCTGAGCGAAACAGTATATTAGAAGACAGGTCTTGGCCAGCACTGAAATTCAGTATGATAAATAAGTCCACGGGGACACTGGATAACTCAAAAATGATGTTGGCTCTATAGGATAAGCTTTGCACTGGGAGCAGAGCCTCACATAATCAGCCCTTGACTCTATGGGGAGAGTAAGCTTTCCAGTACCTTAGTATCAGGCAATGAATAGCCACTGCTTGTGTGCGTGTAATTTACATAAATTGAGGACAGGCTGACAGAAATTGTCAACCATTTCATGCTGGAAGCTAAGGAGGCTTGTTAAGAACAACTTAAACAGCCTTTACATAGCTCCATAAACAGCTGCAGGAGTCTCATTTTTAAAGGGGTGGAACTCCAGAATGCATTTTCTCTTCAAATGGGGAAATGTACTCAGCCATCAATCTGTTTATCAATTTGGGGGGGGGGGGGCGGGGGGGGGGGGGCGGGAGCTGCTCCAACTTTACCTTTACACACTCACCTTTACCATCAACTAGAAGCATGATTTCACGTGCAAAAGGGTAAACAAGTGATGGGTACAGTACTAATTATCCATTTCAGACTTAACTCTGCAGTGTCTTCATCAGAATCCTTACAGATCCAACATTTTAATCAACGTGTTGCTGTGAATCAAACAAACATCGCCCCCCCCCCCCCCAAATATTTACGGGGAGGGCACGGGGGAACGCAGGGAAAAACCTGGCAAGGCCGAGGACGTGGAGGTCCTGCTGCATTTGGCGGCAGGACCTCATTATCATTTTTTCCTTCCATTTTCTGCCCGACAGCCAGACAAATAGACAGGCTGGCTGGTGGGCAGGAAAACCAGCAGCAGGAGGCCACAGCCAGGGACCCTTGAGGACAGTCCCCAGCAATTGGGAAGGGGGAGGAAGAGATCGGGGCTTGGTGGGGGTGGGGAGGAGGGAGAGAATAGCAATCGGGAGGGAGGGAGCCAGAGATTAGGGCTTGGTGGGGGTGAGGAAGAGATGTCGCCAATCGCAGCAGGGGAGAGGCGCCGCGATCAGCAGAGGGGAGGCCTAAGGCTTCGGTGAGGGGGAGCACTCCTGCTCCACCTGGCCCACCACGAGTGCCATAAAAGGCACTTACCTTCTTGAGCCGGCAGCTCCTGCTTCCCTTTTACTGCAGGGTTTCCCGAGTCCTGGGAAACCAGGCCGGCAACTGTTAAATTTAAATCAGGCTCCCAACTGCACTTTGGGGAACCTGATTTAAATATGTTAATGAAGTGTCCCGCCCTTGCACGACACCCTGCCTGCTGCCGCGGTGGGTTGGGGGTCGCGTTCCCCGCTTTTAAATTTTTAACCCTCCTCCGATTCTCTCCTGACCATCGTTTGGGGAGGTAACATCAAGGCCCACCTCTCTGCCTATTATTTTCATGCTGTGGAGATGCCAGTGATGGACTGGGGTGGACAAATGCAAGGAGTCTTACAACACCAGGTTATAGTCCAACAGTTTTATTGGAATCGCAAGCTTTCGGAGCTTTCCTCCTTCGTCACCTGAAGGTGTTGGACTATAACCTGGTGTTGTAAAACTCCTTACATTTGTTATTTTCGTGCTCAACAAGGTCGGATACACACGAAAAACAAAAATGCTTAGTGATATCCCTGTCATAAGGATGTTACATCATCAGAAAAGGGGCTAAATTCTTTCACCCCAATAGGTTTCCTCTGGGGGCCACTTGTTAGTGACACAGTTAACCATCAGAGAGATTTCTTCCACTAAACATTTCTAGCAAAACGATGAACCTGTTTCTTTTAGAATTAACTTATGATTTAACTTATGAGTAACTTATAATTTACGAGCTAGAAATAGCCAATGTGAGAAATCTTCCACCAGGTTAATGATATTAACTCAGTGTCCATAGGAAATCTACAAACACTTCCCGAATACCACCTCAACAGCCCTTTTCTTTTGATCCAATGAACACAAGACCAAAGCAAACCTAAGACTCCATTAATAATTAGCTTGTAGGCAAACACAGTATACTGGTGACATATGTTGCTCTATAACCCATAATAATCTGTGTAATCGGTTGTTGCTTTATGGACATTCACTGGAGAACTACATTTGCTAAATTATCTTGGCTACACCAAAGTTTGTTCACCTCACGGTTTATCTGGTGTGTTTTGAGTAACTTCTAATTTTCAGATAAACTACCTCTCCTGTGATGCACCGATCCTCAGCCATTGCTCCCTGGCCTTTAGTGTGGGATATTTCTCATCAGGAATAGAAATCAGCTTACCATGGCTGCAGCTATTAGTATTGTAAGGACTCTATAGGTCAGATGTGGCCAACCTTTCAAAGCTCAAGAGCCAGAGCAAGAAATTGTATACTGACACTGAGCCACAAGTGTTAAATCCAGCATGTTCACTAATATTCTCACTATAACTACAAATAGTACACCATGCAAAAGACTTGAAACTTAGTCGACTAAGTTAACATGCTTTGTTTCCAACTATTTTCTTGAAATCCAGGTTGCATTTTTACGCCCTGCTCCTCTCTCAGTCCCTTCCTTTCTAATTCTCTCTCTGTCTCTCATTGCCTATCTTTCATTTTTTGTCCCCCATCGGTCACCCCTCTCCTTCCCTCATTTTGCATATTCCCTCTCGGTTCCTCTAGGTGCTGTGTAAATGCAAGTTGTTGTTGTTGTACTCCTTGCTTAGTTTACTGAAAAAGATACAAAATGCAGGCACGAATTGTATTCAGCCCGTGTGGTGACACAAATACATTAATTCAGTGCAAATATGGGGGTGGGGGGTGTGGGGAAAGAGACATTCTGCTCCTCTCCCATTGGCCGTGGTGCTGTGGAGGAGGTGATAAGCTGTGGGGGTATTTTGATCTTTTCACCTTGGCACATGGAGCAGTGAGGTATTTGCAGCATGCAGCACATAATTGATAAAAATGTATTTAAAATTCTTTCCCCTGTGTTTTCACTGCGGGAGGGAAAAAGGCCTCTAGATGTGTGTGGCCATATAAAATTCCTGGTAACTGGGCGGATATTTGTTCAGCAGAGAGAAGTGGCATTCCGTGCCTGCAGGGTTGGCATGGGCCCTGACACACCAGGTGGGGTATTAAACTCTTCAGCTAATATGATCTAAATCGGCACGATAGGTCACCAGTCGAGTCGTTCTCCAGTAAACCTAGCCAACAACAACACACTTAAATGCATTTTTACTCAGCTGGAAAACTAATGCGATTTAATAAAATGTAACAAAAGTTTGCAAGATTTTATATTATTCACAATTTTTGACAATATCGTCATTTGAACAGATTGCACAAATCTTCTGCTTTTGGGTTGTTACATTTTCTGGTTTTCAGCTCCATACAAAAATGTGAGTGTCTAAAGATAAATCACATTATAGAGATGAGCACAGAATCAATAAAAATAGAATAACTCCTACACCACCTTCTCTACTGAAATAAACACACCAACATTCAGACACTAAGTTCATATTAAATGTTAGGACATGTTTTTAGACAATGGGTTTTGATTCAATGTGTTAATGTCAATTACATTGAAGAGTCATTTCCTGCTTTTGCAACACACTGTCTGAAGGCAGCATATGAAGTCAGTCTCTTGATATAAGATTTCCTATTAAATTAATCAATTAAGATTCTGGAATAACTCGTCCTGAAGCTAAAGGGCTAATTTTCATCCCCTTTGCTAGATGGGAACAAGGAGCTGGTGCATTTAAAACAGCAGCACAGCACCTACCACCCCGTTCCTGCCGATATCTGGTTCTCCGCCATTATGATTGAGGCCTTGAAATAGGCCAATGGGGCACTTGGGGTGGTGGGGGGGGGGGGCGTGCGGGGGAGAAACATGCAGGAGCCTCATTGATCCATGCAAATCTGGGTTCAGTGGCGTCAACTGGAGTTCAATCCAATTTTGAACTATCAGTGGTTGGAGTATATGCCATGCTTGTTCTGCTCATTGGTTGAGTGTCCTAACCAGCAGTGCTTAAAAGTGGCAGCTGCAGGTCGCTCAGAAATATGTAATAACAGGTTTGTAAACTATTTTTGTGGGGTCAGGAGGAGTGTTAATTTTCCTCCTGGCCCCACAAAAATCAACCCCCGTGAAGCCCGAACCCCCCCTCCCCACTCACCTCCCCCAACTTACCTGGAATGGCTGGGCTCCACGTTGGAGGTGCCGGAGTTTCAATCCAATCTCCCCAGATTGCTGTAGCGATTCCTCTCAAAGCCAATAGAGGGTTCCCTTTTTGTGGAATGAATCCAGTCATTGAATAATAAGCCCCGACCCAGGAGCGGGGTTAGGGTAGAATCGAGGGGCAGGCAGAAGTCCTGCTCCATCACCCTGCCCCAAAGAGGATAATCCCAGCCATCAGCCCAGAAATTCAGGCACACCCATTTCTAGGCAAGCAGAGATCGCAGGGTACATTCGCTGCCCCTGAATGGTGAGGCCCGAGGCTCCCCAGATATTGAGCCTCAAGCCTCATTATAACGGAGGAATACAAGATAGGTACATGGGTCCGGGATCGGGCCGGGCCAAGAGAGATAGGCGATCGGTTCCTTTAATGTGGGGTCGGGAGCAGCGCTCCTGCTACTTCTGGCCCCACATGCAGGTAAGTTACTTACCTTCTTGGTTGGGCCTAGCAGACGATCGTTAGGTTCGGATTTCCTGAGTGCAGCTGGTGCTGGCAAACCAATCTTGGAGAGGGGGCCTCAGACAGGAATTAGGACCCTTATTTACATACGCTCTGGGGTTAACGTCCGTTTCAGGTGTGGGTGAAGGACGCAAATTTTTTATCCTTACCCAATATGGCAGGCGGCGCATTTCTGGCCGGAAACGTGCGCGTGCTTCCTGCCCACCATATTGGGGCCTTAGCAGTCTGAGTAGCGCCCGCAAAACAGGTGCTGTGCAGACCAAATTCTAGACCATCCTGTCTGATCGTACTCATAATGGGCTAGTGGAGGAGTCAATTTGGGTTCTCTCATCTAGTTTATCAGCATTTTGAAATTCTACTCAGGGTATTCTTGTATTCTTTCGAAATGCAGCAGGTAGGAGACAGTCAGTCGGGAGAAGACTGAAGCACATTCCAATTTAACCAAATCTCTTAGAGTTGCTTTAATATCAGCACAGGAAATGATGCAAATTTGAAGTGACGGCAAATTTAAGCAGCACAACAGGATGTCTGCTACTACACACAACCACGATGCTTCCTTTTACAGTCAAGCAGCACAAAACCAGAAACAAAATGGGTCATTTTGGAATGAAGGGCTCCATCAGTTCACATAAAGCTAGAGACAGACTGACAGAAATCTAAAGTAGCAGGGTAACATAGTGCTGGACTCCACTAAGGGTTTTGCTTCTAATGCTTAACTGATTGTAACCCAACCCTCATGGTACCTATCTTGTCTGCTTGGATCATGAGAAGTAACATTATATTGAATAATGCTCCACCCAAGTGGCTTCTCTGGGCTTTTCAATTCACATCTGTTACCCTTAATAATGTGGTTATTCCGGTCAGTCTACTTCTCACTCTTTATGTGCCTCTCTGTTCTAGAAGTTGGTGATCAGTGCACGTCACACTTTCCAATCTCTATACAGGTGGATTGAATCATACCCATGATGTTACAACCATCCCAGTCTTTATCTGTCTCTTGATCAATTACCTTCAACTTTTCTGGACAGTAACAATCTTTCCTGTAACACCCAAATAATTTGCCCATAGTATGTCACTTATTATAGTTGGCCTTGTCACTTCTTTCTTGGGCTGGTTCCAGAACCCTTTCATTAGTTATCATTATTATCCAACTAATTTTCAGCGCAAATCTGTAGCACCGCTGGTCTTTTTCTTACTCTACTGTTCAAGATCCAATTTTCAGTCAAATTGTATTGGTATATTTTGATGTGCACAGGTTTACGGTATAGACAGAGGAAAGGAGATCAGCCTGCTGCGATTACGCCATCAAAGTCAATGGCACTAAAAATCGGGAGGCACGTAAAACGGGCTGCCGACTCGCTATCACTGTTGTACAAAGTCAAGATCTACCCTGATGTTTCTTAATGTCCAAATGAAGTTACAGTATGAGGAACTATTGCTCACAGCAAACACAAGAAAAATACAGGGACCGAATTCCCTCAGCCATTCTGCTGGAATTCCACCGTTTCGGCTTGTGAAAAGACCAGGACATGGATACACCGGATCCCAATCTTAGTTGAGAATTCCTGCTTGGCCTTGTAAGGGGCAGAGTTTCCGCAAGCCGCCTACAGGGAAAGAGTGAGCACTTCCTACTGGGAGTTCCAACTTCCCTGGCCCATAAGGGACCCGGTATAACACTGGAGAGGCTGGTACACCAATGAAATAAAGCAAACTACCCTCCAGATGAATGGAAGTGGACCACATCTGGGGGTGAGGGATTTAGGGGTGAGTAAAGGCCTGGACCTCTGAAGATGACAAGTTTCTTTTCTTAACATTTTTATGGGTTAACCCCTTTATACAGGGGCCTAAAGGAGTGATGTAATGCATGGGGTCTCTGGGGGTAGGGGAGGGTCTTGGGCACCTCTGCCCAATGGCAGACAAGTGCTAGGGTTTCCAACTGCATGGGGCAGAGGTGCCCGAGATGCACCTGTAGTGGTGTTGGCATCCACTGGCCTCATGCAAATGAGGCGTGCTCCCACCGACCTCACTAATTACAGCTGGGTCAGTGCTGGTGGGCACCTACGGGATTGAAGCCTGTGCATTTTTAGGGCTGTAACATTTTAAATTTCCCTTCCAGATTGTTCTGACTATTGACCGAGTTATATGGAATTATTTCAACAAATCTGTATAAAATTTTAAAGCATATCAGATTTTTCTTTTTAAAAGGCATTTTGTTTTTACATGTTTATTCTACAAATTCTTAGGATTTTGAAAATATTGTGAATAAATATGTGTTTTAAATTATATTTAAGCACAGAAAATCACATTAATAAATGTTACACATCATATAGCACGTACAGGTTTGAAAGCTAAAGCAGTACCGAGTTGACTGGGAATCCCCAATATATACAAAGGTTCAACTGTTTTTCTGGATTTCTCAGTGATCACTAGATATTGTGAGAATCTGACACATTCTCACACTGTTCTGTGAGGTTTAATGCCACATTGTGAAGATAAGACAACACTGAGCAAATGATTAAAATAAAAGTCAGATCAATCTATATAAGCTTCTCCCACACAATTTAATTTTTTCTTCCAATTTCAATTAGGTTGACACTATAGTTGGTGATTTCAGTATACAGGTTCCACTGAACGATGTCCTGTTCATGCATTTCACCAAATACAATTTCAAATCAAAAGAAGCATACAGGACAGAATGCTGTTTGCTTGGCGTTGCTGTGAAAATATGCTTACTGCATGAATGCATTTTTTGTGGCATACCCAGGTAGTGCTACATTTACTCTCCCTCCTCCTCCTCCTCCTCCTCCCTACACATTTCAAGGAATTAACACATGAAGTTTGTGCTGCATTACCCAGAAAAGTATGGCGACCACATTAACGAGCCACCCAAATTTTAGATGATACACCCACCAAAACCACCATCCTGCACTACAGTAAACACTCTGCAAATGGGCGTATCAGCAGTGCATTGTAACAAAATTAACTTTACTCCCACGATAAACAGAAACAAAAAAAGTGTTTTTACAACTGTAGAATACGTACAGGGCCCCAGTATACAGATCCACATATCCTAATATAAAAAACATTGCATTTTCTTTTCCGAGAACATACATGAGAATTTTCTATAATTTACATTTCTGATGTACTATAACTGATTGAAATCTTTTGCTCTGATCTCATCTGTTTTTTATCTCATCTGTTTTTTAACTCATCAGTTTATCTACTCGTTCCTACTCAATACGAACCTATTTTTAAAAATAGAAGTGATTAAAAATATTTATACTCTCATTAAAATAGTAGAAGTTGGAGCGAATCACTCAAGTACACGTAGTTTGGTTTGGGGTCTGTACATACATGAGCAACTGCATCATCTGTACATGCTCAAGTTTAGCCCAAATACTAACACAGAGCCTTATCTACCTCTATGCGGACCTTCCCTTCACTTATTGCACGCACGTACAGGAAATAGATTTGGCTGTTCAGTAGATTTCCATATAGTGGGGGTAATTTTGACTTTGTGCAACAGGGTAAAATGGGCGATAGCAAATCGGCAGTCCGATTTGAAGTCAATGGAAATGGAAAGAGATGTAAAACGAGCTGCGGATCCACCATCACCCGTTTTACACTGTTGCACAATTTAAAAATAAATTGAAGCCAGATTGCATAATGTTTTGACTGTGGGCACCTACACAAGAATGAGACCAACTGGGTTCTTCATTCCATGATTTATCATTGATGAATATTAATAAATGTGAATGTTAAGCTGTTTTTTAATTCAAAAAAGCTTTTCATTTCCATTGATTTCAATGGAAATGAAAATCAGGAGATGTAAAATGGGCTGCCGACTCGCTATCACCCGTTTTACACTATCGCACAATTACCCCCAATATGCGTAAATCTACTGAACAGCCAAAACTATTTCTTATATGTGCGTGCAATAAGCAAAATTTAAAATCCAACCAGCTGGATTTTTAAAGGATCTTTTAATATAATCTGAGCACTTCTGACAAATTATACTGGATTAACAAGTCAAATTCCCTCCCAACTGCCCCACACTATTTTCTCCCCTCCTGAAGAGTGCTGACAGCTCTCTGGTACCTGACCAAGTGAGCAGTCTTCATATGTAAGTCTAGACGATGAAAGTTGCTATTCTACTATGGTGATAATCATCAGGTACAGGAATCCTGACTGATTTTGTTTCTAACTCAATAGGTGGTCGCTGTAGAACAATTACTGCTGTCCTGCCCGAGATCAGCTATTTCAGCACAGGAACTTGAACATGGGCTATCTGGTCTGTATGTCTTGGAACAGCACCCGGTGGTGCCTTTACCCACAAAAAGGTCATTGAGGAGGCTGTTGAATCATATTTTAGGCCACCATCATATGGTTAATACATTTTTTTTGCATTTTATTAAATATAATAAGCTGCCATTGCTCTCCTGATGTAAAAGTTCTGTTGTTCTTTTAAAGAGCCACAAATATCTTCTAATTAGAGGCTCAATACTGAAAGCAGCATTCATAACATTTCCATTTACCTTCCTCCTCTTGCATATTTTGAGCTTTATTTCTGTAAATTTCTGCTTCTGTATCATGTCAGGTATTTCTAATCATTAGGAAGACCAGTTAGTTTTCCTACCGCACGCCCCTCAATAGACTGGCATATTATTGTTCCAGCTCGGTTTCTTTCTCATTATGGGAAATGTGGTGGAGGGCATATTAAAGCAGCATGGCCAATGTTTTATAGTTGGGATGCTGCAAGTGGAAATGTTCTGCATATATCCAGAGGGATTCAGTGGCCTAGATTATCAACCATTCATCCTGCCTGTCAGGAGTTTTATGGAGCAGAAGCTGTATTGCTATTTTGATGCAACAGCTTGTCAATTCAACATGACTCTCTCCTCCAGTCAAAATTTAATGGCATATCTATTGAGGAGGCTGTTGAATCATTTTTAGGCCACCACCATATGGTAAAATACACTTTTTTTGAATTTTATCAAATATAATAAGCTGCTAATGCTCTCCTGATGTAAAGGTTCTATTGTTCATTCAGGAAAATGAAAACAGTTGGAATACAAGAAAAATGATCAATCCCTGATATGCACACATTCCTACTTGTACAATTTTATAATACACAGCAAAATCAGTCTTAAAGGATCAGCTGGTCTTAATGCAGAATTTGTTTGCAATGGAATCATTAACAAAACAATTCTACCAACAATCTCTCAGGCTAAACTAATATGACATGAACTGACTATGTTATAATCTGGGAAGAATTCGATAAACTTGTGTGGGTTACCTCCCCATAGCTGATGAGGCAAATGTCCCAGTAGGTTCCATGTTCAATTCCCAGTCTGTACCAAGGTAAGCGATCTCAGCCATGGTACCAACTGGGTGCTATAATTTGTCTCGGTGCCTCTGGGCTAATTAGCCAGGGACCCTGCTCCTGAACGTTGCCAGCGACTGCTGCTGGAAAGTGGGTACTGGGCAAGGACAGGATTGAGCTCAGTTGTGAGGCCCTTCAAGTTGAACAGCCTGATGCTTTCTTTCTAGCCTCGTACATGAAGGATGGACACTTGGGTGAGAGATCAGAGAACCTGTGGAACTGTTCCTGGAACTGTACCTCAGGGAAGAGAAAAGGGGAAGAAAACTAGAAATAAACTTGAAAAGGAAACAAAGCAAAAACAGAACAGTGGCTCCACCAACTCCATGGGGTGGATTTTCCAGTTATAATTTCATCTCAGAGATCAGACAATGATTATCTGAACTCCTAGGTGAGATTACTACCTAGCCGTCACTCTCAGGCAGCCACTCTTTTTTATATAAATAGTTTTTCACCATTTTAAAAAGGTACACTGTCAATGGAACAAAAATCAGGTGGGTTCTATAATGGGTGAATGTTCTGACAGATTATTGGCCATGAGGTGAAGACAAAAATTTGCTGTTGATGGATAATTTGCAAAGACTGCAAAATGATTTCCACCAGGTAAATAATTTGTTTTATGTTATATAAAGGCGCTTTTACATTGGTGCTTATTTATTTTGAGAGTGGCAATCTATCCATTTACACACTCCCAAGTTGGTCCATGCGGAATAAGGGCGCTGGTTTTAGTAACGTAAACATGGATAGCTGATGTACCATGTTGCTCTCCCATGATCTGAACTAAATAAGTGCCAATGTAAAAAGTGCCTTGGGCAAGACATCTGAGTGCCATCAATCACAGAGTTCAGGCATGTTTATAGGCAAGCCTTGCAGTAGTAGCCTTCTTGTCAAGAAAATTAGGCGCTTATATGCTTACAACACAGGCTCTTGTAAGTAGTATTCACCAGAATTGAGAGTGAAACTGTCACAGTTTGTAATTACATTGGATCCCCCCCACTTCCTGGGATTACATTAGTTACAAAATACACAATGGTCAGATTATTTTCCAGAAATTAATTGAACATTTTTCTTCATAAACTTTAAGTGATTAGGTCATAATTGTTAAACCTTTAATGTAAATGTCACCATGCAGCAATGATACAGAAAGCACTGAGCTGTCAACCTCAGCACTGAAAGATGTCTCGGCATAAAAATAAATCCATAAACTTATTGAATGAACATAGGAAAACATGGAAGAAGAAATGCTAGTTCATTCCATCAAGCCGGCTCCTTCCATAGACTGGGTACATCCTGCTCTATCATAATCTTTACCCCACCTCCAGGCACCGCTTTAATTTTTCCGCTGATAACTGTAGGACCATTGGAAGGTCACTAGAAAAGAAGAACTTGTTCTCCGTGTCTCTGATGATCATGGTGAGAGCCCAGGAATAGTCAGGCCCTGAACACTACTGGAGGCGTGAAGATCGCCTTCTTTGTATTGTCAGATATCATGGATGGTGCATGTACTGTGCTTTTAACACCGATGGTAAATCATCAATATAAAAATGCTCCATAAAATATACCAGATGGTAGTTTGCACAAAAACTGATGGCAGCCAAAACCCTGATAACACTGTTGGCCTTGTCACATCATCCAATACGCATCAAAATCCTAAGTCACACAGCAATCTATGCATTTCGTCCCAATTCACAAAAAGAAACAAATGGTTGCAATGGTAAGAAAAAATAACTTAAATGTAAAGTTTCACTGTCTAGTATACATGATAACAGAGATATACAACGTTAAGAGTTCAATTCAACATTATCTACTTGAGCTTTCCTCTTATTATCAAGCACATTATCTGAACCTTTTGACGATTATTGGTTTATAATTCACTCACCTTCCGGTATCCCCCCAACAATGAGCATTATTCAGAACAGCAACAATTTAGAATCAAGGTATTTTCTACTGATACACTAAAATGTCCAGACATTCCACAAAGGACGAATAAAACTAATTACTTTGCTTTGTTATACCTTGCTTCTAAAAGAAGTACAAACGAGATTCTGTTTAAACAAAGTGCAAAATGTGCTACCCAAAAACTTTGAATACCAAGGTGCTATCACAGAATGCTAAGATATGGTTACCTGCCTGTGATTTCCTATGTAGCAAGATCCTGGTTGCTCGGGGCTTATCTCAAGGGATTACTAGTCACGGTTGAATGTAAGGACTTGCACAACACCAGGTTATAGTCCGACAGTTTTATTTTAAATCACAAGCTTTCGGAGCTTACCTGGCTGTTTTACATGTTAGGAATTATAATCCGATTTAGTGTTTTAACAGCAAGTCTAAATTTTAATTGGAAATGTTTAAAATAAGATTTCAAGAAACAGGTAACTTTTACAAGTAACTTTTTTTACCCAGAGGGTGGTGGGTGTATGGAATTTGCTGCCTGAATTGGTGGTCGAGGCAAGGACCCTCAACTCTTTTAAAAAGTACCTGGACCTGCACCTAAAGTGCTGTAAGCTGCAGGGCTATGGACTGGGTGCTGGAAGGTGGGATTAGGATGGGCACCTGGTTGTTCTTCGAGCCGGCGCGGACAAGATGGGCCAAACTGCCCCCTTCTGTGCTGTATCTTTTCTATGGTTCTATAGGAAGTCTACGTTTCACGTTGAAAATCTCAAATTTTGTGAAAACGGAACAAAGCCACTGATCCTGCCTATTAAATATTCTGCTTATATATTTATATATAAGCAGAATATTTATATATTTATACATGGATTCCAAAAATAGTGGATTGTATATTTTTTTTTCCTATTTTGAGCCATCACACTTTATGCCAGCGTAGGGTTGGATCCCATTAACAAGTAACCAGTGTTGAAGATCCTGCTCCTCCCGGCTCCACATTCAGGTAAGTATTTTTAGCAAGCTTACCTTCTTGGTGGCGGCCTGCAAGGGTCCCTTTAGGAACTGCTGCTTAGGCCACATGTAGACCTGGTGGCTCTGAATTTCAGACGCTGGCTGCGTTTAGGGCAACCCAATTTTGCAAATGCAAATAAGGGGCCTAACACCTCAAACAGATGTTAGGTCCCTTATTTGCATATGCAAAGTTTCTAATTTCAGCTGCGGGCCCTGGACGCCTATATTTTTGCCTATACCAATATGGTGGGCAGTGCACTTCTGGCTTGTAATGAGCGTGCTTCCTCGCCATATTGGAAGCTTAGGCCCTCGTTTAGTGTTTGAAAAACAGGCGCAGCACCTTCGAATTTCTAGGTTAAATGTGTTTTTAGTGATGTTGATTGAGGGAAAAATGTTGGCAAAGACACCACGATAGCACTCTGTTCTCCTTCCAATAGTGCTGTGCATTTTTTTACGTCCAAACAAGGCCTTGGTTTATTATCTCAACTGAAAATCAGCACCTCCAACAATGTAGTACTCCCTCAGTACTGCAATGAAATGTCAGCCTAGATTATGTTTTCAAGTCCATAAAGATGAGTAAAGTATATCGCAGGTAATGTTGAACACAAGTTAGAATTTGGTGATATTTAAGCCTCTCATTAGGATGATTTGATATAAAAAGAACATCTAAGGGACCAATCATAATTAAAACCATATAGTCCGCCTTTGTCCTTTTTGACTGCTGGCTGCAGCCAAGAGAGGAGGTGCATGGCCTTCTCCAAGGCTGCCACCAACGTCCCTATATCCAGCCACCTAAGAAATACACAGAGACGACACACTCCTCCAATTTTCCCACCAGCCTCTGCTCAGCGTCCCCCCGATCAACGATCGGGAGCATTGTGGAACGAAACTGGAATCTGCGTCAGATGGCACAAGACCAGACATGAATTCTAAAAACAAATATAGGGACCCACCAGTCAACCTCAAATCAATGTAAAAAAGCTAAACCCACATCTCTCGTCCGGTTTCAACATGACATAGCAATGGACACACTATTTGTAAAGCAGGAAGTTTCTGAGAAGTACATCAGTGTGGTGTGGTCTATACGTTCAGGAAGTGCCTCTATATACTTGTACTCAGCTCACAGCACAGCAAATGATAAAGAATGTGGAAGAAGGACTGGTTTAAAGTTAGATGGAGCTGAAATTTAAACCTGAATTTTTGCTTCTCTTGGTCTGATACTTTCTATTAAATCTCCTTGTGGCAGTTCACCTATCTCCAGCACCGTAACAGACTGAGGGAGCCCTGTAGTACCGCAGTTCACGAGGTCACACTGGAGGCGATGCGTGACAGACAGCTGACTAAATTCATTCAGCCAGATTGGCCTTAATTAGAAAATGAATGCTTAATTAAGGAATGCACTTTTAAAACTTTTTTTTTGAAAGGCATTCTCAGTGCAGCCTTGTGAAAACAATTTTTAAGTGCATATTTTTAGTAAGGAGCTGGATAAATTTATGGCTGTGTATTGCATATTCCCATAACACTAATCCATGCATTGTGCTGACGAATAGCAATGTACAATCCAGGATAGTATATCCTGCAGTCAGCCGGAAGTTTAGCAAGTGCTCTATGGTATGAAGTTATTTTTTCAGATGTTCAGCTACAGTGATTCACATATTACAGTAAGTTTTATTTTCCCCCACTATTACTGTTTGCCTCTCTGACCACTGACAGAAGTATGTGGGTGAGCGATACAGATGTCAGGTCTACGTGTCTCCAAGGACATCATTGATGGCATTTCTTGTTCAATGCACCTGGAGGCTGGCTTGGAGGGACAGGCCTCCACAACCACTTGTCTGGTATTACGAATCTGATGAGCAACCCATGCAGTCGTTGTGGGAATGAAGGACTGAAGTAGAGGGGACTATTCGACTTGTCCCCACTTCATTAACGGAATTAATAAAAAGATAACAGCATGGGACACTACAGTCTGCTGGAGGTGAAGTACTGCTCTGAATTATAGTACATGCAGTTGAGCAAGATTTCCCATAACTGAATCGGTTCAAATGTCAAAGTAAAACTACTGGCGTAGAAGTTACTGCAGACATTGATATTAATTCTGATGGGGAGGGAGACGATCACTGTAGTCTAGGTGAATGGGACGTTACTGCAGACAGCAATGGCAGGGACAACTCTGCAAACAGCAAAGTTGGGCAAGGGTGGGGTGGAGGGAGAGAAGTAGTATTACTCTGGACAGTGACATTGTGGGGAGCAAGGATATTCCTGCAGACAGTGATGTCAGGCAGGGGCAAGAGGAAACATTCTACAGACAAGCGATGCCAGACGGCGGAGGGGAACTTTACTATGTAGCAGGATGCACTAAGTGAAAGTGTAGCAAGCACAGATGTCTCATAAAATGGAGCCTGTTCATTGTTGGATGACAGAAATCCTTGCAGTGATTGCTCTGGGCCCAAAAAGCAACAAATTTACTGTAGTCTAACGTATGCTTTATCAACTGACTATTGACACTGTGTTTAAATTTGTGTACAAAGGGAGAGTTTCAGGTGATGACAATGTCTGGAAGAAAGTTCCACAGCACTTCAACTAGAGAATTAGAAACTATGCTGTGAATGGCACAGTGATCGTGTTGGGATTCAACCCTCCTCCCCACCAAACGAGACTGTTTGTGCTATTTACTTAGAAAAACTGACAAACCCAAAATATTTTGCCTCTTTCTCTGAAGCATCAGTGGTTTGATAATAAAAGGTAAATTGGTTGGGAGGCTTTTTAAAAAAACAACTTTTCATTGTCAGAATTAGGTCACACTTACCGGTTGAGGCTGTTCCGCAATACAGCAATTGAAACACAACCAGAATTCACTCATGATTTACAGTCCACTGCCTAAATGTCCCCTCAGTGGCACAGAATCCAGACTCTATACCCCAATGTGGGAAAGTCCACCTGTCCTTCACTGGGCAGATTAGCGTGTGCAATACTGAGAACGCAAAGTTCTTCTTAGTATATCCCAGCGGCTAGTTCACACCGGTCCGTATTGGAAGACTTCACTCCGGATTTGGGCAGCGTTTTCACCTCACCTCCAGGGCTAAGGAATGACGACCTGCAGGAAATAACAAAAAAAAAAGAGATGTTGGAAAATATAAGGATGAACAAAAGAAGTGATGGATTGATGAGTATTACCGTTATGTATCATCATTAGCTATCAGCACAGCAACAGTTTACTCCATATATACACACACACTACGGCAAAAGGCAGCTAGAAACCTCTTCTGCGTGTTTGCCAGCTTGTCTAAATTGTTTTTTTTTAAATCTCAAGCACGCTCACCTAGTCCCTTGACTGTTTCGCTCGTTTCCTGCTTCTAGTTTCAAAACATCAAAGCAGAAGAAAGAAAAAGGCAAGTTGATGCAACTAAGAAAACAGCTCAACTTGGGTGCTAAGCAATCTTTTACCATAACCTCTTCAGAAACCTTTTTCCCACTTGGCTACGCCGGGAACTATTCCAGGTATGAAGCTTCCTTTGTAATAATTGACACGGGCCTCCTTTAAAGCTTGAAAACCACAGAGGCTTTTGGGCTGAGAAGACCGCTGTGTGGGTCTGGCAGCGAGCGAGTTAAAGGGAGGGAAGGCTGTGACTGCACTGCAGCTTGCAAAGAGAGACGCGCAGGGCAGGTGGGCGGGGAATAGCAGGCATTGTGCAATTCTACATACCATAAAGGGAAATTAGCTCAAGAGCTGTAAAGAAAGCAAAATCAAGAGGCCGTTAAGAGAAAAATCCTATTGTGATTCAGGAGTGGCAATGTTTTGCTCAAATTCTCCAATTAAATGAGTGCTGCAGTGGTTATATTTGAAGCAATCATTCTTATTAACTCACACGCTTGGATGACCAGCTACATTACAATTAAACAGGCTCATTTCAGTATGACCCGTCCCCCAGTAAAACTGTCCCACATTTCAATAAGACATCTAAAAAAAGAGTACTGTGTAACACAAAAGATAGATGAAAAGATTTAATAATTTTAAAAGAGCATTTAAAATATTAAAAATATGAAGCTATTTACAGAAACATTTTACATTTTGACCCTTATTCAGCAGAGCAAATTCTCAACTTGGGAAAAAGGGCACTGGTTTTGTGGACCACACCTGTTGACTGCTCTGCTGTTAAACAGCGGAAATTTTCTTATCAGGGACAAGCAAATTATCCCTCGAATTTTGGTTAACCACACAAATAAAAGATTGTTTTAAGATGCACCCTATGCTAGGTCGTTTCCCTTTTCTAATTCAGACTAAGGCAATGTAGCATTATAATACAATTGTAGAAACACTCCATTTTTAAAAAAAAAACAATTGTTTCCATGTTTAAATCTCATTCTATAAATAGCAGAGTTTTTGAATTACTAAAATCAGATGACTTATTCTAGTTCAACGGATTTAAGGCGATCACAGATTTATTTGACACATCTTTCGCATGGTTTCTTTTCCCCAGTGGTGAGGGAAAACAGGGATCCTGCTCCCGGGCCTCTCCATTCGGCCACTGGAGATAGCCTAAAAAAGGGTTTGTGACTGGCGCATTAACAAGGCCTGGGGGAGGCTCCTTCTAATAACAAGGCTGAGATTGGGAACTTGTGGTGCAAGCCTGAGCTGTGAGCCAGAGTTCTGGCACATGACCTTCCATAGGAAAAAAGTTTATTGAACTTATCACACAAATACTTGGACTTTATTTTAAAACCCAAGTGCTCAATAAATAGAGTGCCATAAAAACCTAGGTCAGACTCTGCAGATGAAGATAATCCATGTGTGAACTTTGTCTTTTGAGAAAAGTAATTAGATTGGAAGGTGCATGTGGTCATTTTGGGGGATGGCGGAGGGGGGTGCGCAGGGAGGTTTGAGAGGGAGATCAGTTCCTGGTACAGGAATCGAAAGTAACAAATCATTATTTTGGCTACTTAAGGAAAGCATGAGAAATGTCATGTTTATGATGACACAGATGCCAGACACAATGACACCTCATAGTTAATGGTGTAGTCACCATCTAGTGTCAACAACCCTGGAGAAAAGTCACTTGACATTTTTGTCCAGATAATAATCCTCTTTTAGATATTATGTCAGGTGCTATCACTCTTGTTCCACATACGTCTTATTGACGTTGCCGATTGCATTAAGTGGAACAGATGGGCCGGGCATACTGAAGAAATAACAGTCCAGCCCTATTAAGGGAATCATTTTGTATTGGGATATTTTGATCTCCTGAACTCTGCTTCTATATTTTACCGGTGCTTGGAATCAAAGATTAGTCTTTTAAGTCCGTCTTTCTCAGATGAAATGCTGAAAATTGGATTATACATAGAGCTCAATCCTATCAAGTATCTATCTGAACAAAACTAGACACAACAGTCCCGAAAGACCTCGGGCGGCAATCCCAGGAATTGGGCTCCAGAATGGCACCTGGCAGGGCCCTCCAGCGCCCACTCCACTGATGTATGCAGGGCCAGTGGGAGATCCTGTCATTTAATGCTAGGCCTTTGAGAGGCTGGAGCTGAGGAAACTCCCAACTTGGGAATCCCAGTCTCAGCCATGCCCCCTCTGACATGGGTGACATAGTAAGGAGGAGACGGATGTTCTGCCCCAGATACTGGCTGTATGGGCCCATTTTTCGGCCCTTCCGCCAGAGTTGTGGCCTGAGTGCGCCAGGATTTCTGCCCCTATCCAGGGTTTCAAAGTTCAGTTTAACTATACATAGAAATTAAAACACAAATAGGTTGTTCAGTCCAAACAATCAGTGTTGGTGTTTCTCCTCCACATGAGCAATAGTCCTAATCTCATGTACCCACTCTGTTTCCTTATCCCTTTATCCGCCTTTCCTTCTGGAAACATTGAAGGCATTTATTTTGTCTCACTACCACCCTGTTTTTCAGCTCAACGGGGCTGTAGCGAGATGAAAATCTGAAAAGATGTACCGCCCACTTGCCACCCAAGGCCTGCCTGATTCACTTTTCGAGCAGGCCTTGATTGAGATTGCCAGTGCTCCCACCCAAAACAGGCAGGAGACTCGTTAATATATTTAAATCAGGGTCCTAATACACATTTAGGACCCCAATGCAATTTTGGTCTTCCATTGAGCAGCGCGTGCACTACTCAGTGGAACTAAGTGTGCAATTGACTAACCAGCGGTCCTTTAACAGAGACAGCTGGAGGCTGCTCTGGAAGCACAGCAGGTAAGTTTTTGAAATGACTTCCATGGGGCTCCTCCTGGCCCCACAAAAATCATGCCATCTGATACCAGTCCCTCCGTGCCCCCCTGGATTGCCTGTTTTCCCAGCCCCTATAATATACTGCCGCTCAAATCTGTGGACGAACCGCCAGATTTCCCATCCCTCCACCCCCGATCTGCCTCATTTAACGCTGGCAGCTCACCGTAATGGACCCAGACAACAAAAATGGATTGGGCCTCGCGCCAGTGACGTTGGACGGGTGAACCACCCAACGTCCACGCAAGACAAAAACCACCACCCCCCCATCTGCATCTGCAGAGATCATTCCAAGCTGTTTACGGTTCTGACAATACAGTGGAGCCTGTTGAACCTAAGTTACGGCTCAGGGAGGCCTGTAGATGTGGCGTTGTTATGATGCCACAATCTCCAATCTCGGTGTGAGGTTACCAGGCTCACAAAATACAAAAAAACATAAATGCTCCATGGAATAAGTTGGCTGTATAAATGCTTATTCTCTCTCTGCCAGGAGCTCTTAAGCTACATCTCAGGACATAATATTGATCAGTTTCACTGATTCCCTTAAATAGAAAAAAATAATCTTACAGTTTGGAATGGACTAGGGTTTTTTTAAAAAAATAAACGATTCCCTTAACCAAACTGATTCCTTTAAATGGACTTCACTGCATCTATGTTTAGCAAAATTGGATAACAAAATATAATGAGGCAGACCTTTCAAAACCAACTTCTGACATCATGTGCATGTATCACATAATTCCGGGTAAAAATTAGTTGAAATTGCATGATTACAACAATTACAATGTATCAAGTGCTAACACTTTCTTCCTCGCAGCTTTCACCACAGTACTGTAGTCCCTGATACCATGTTTATGCTGTCTCCAGATGATCCATCGTGGGTGATTGGAGACCATTCTGGTTTTATCTTAGTTCCACTTCAACCAGTTTCCAGCAGACTGGTGATTTCAGGTCTGCGAGAAACCAGTTCTATCTGCATTTGGAAGAGCCCAAAGTCCTTTGGAAACCAGGTGGAGCCAGAAATAAAAATGCTGAAATTTTCCCAAATAAATATTAATGAGAACACCCTGAAAACCAATCCCATACAAAACAACCAAATGTAGTACTATATTCCTGAGAAGAAATGTGTCTGCACAAATTTAACTCCAGGATTATCCTGGAAAACAGGGCTACCCACGGCTCCATTCTACATGAGAAATCGCTTCCTCAAAATCCTTCCCTCCATCTCCTTCACCCTCATCTCCAATACCAAGTGCAAGGAGCTCATGGATTTCCTAATTTCTACATTTCAGATATCCGTACGACTGCTACTGCTGCCCCATCCTTGCTCCCGCCTTCTGACCAAACCCAGCACCCACTTACCCTGCCCTAATCTGTTGTCATTCTGTAGTTTCTCTCTTATCCCTCTATACTCTCCAAGCATATTGCTTCCATGAGACCAAGCTCTTGCTCACATGATCCCTTCCCCACCCAGCTCCTGGCCATTCAATTGCCTTTCTTGACCCCCACGCTTACCAACATTGCTAATAGCTCCTCTTTGCTCAGCACCTGTCCCTCTCCCTCTCTAAATTGTCACTATCATCCACTTCCTCAAAAATTTCCCCTTGATCCAACCGTCCTCTCCAGCTACTTCCCCATTTCTAACCTATATTTGTTCTAAGGTTCTTGGACGTGTTGTCACATTCTAGTGCCAATCTCTCCCAAAACTCCCTCTTCAAATCCCTTTCGTCCAGCTTCCTCCAAGCTCACAGTAACAAGTGCATCCTGGCTAAATGACATCCTCAGTGACAGCGATTTATCCATAGAACCACAGAAAAGATACAGCACAGAAGGGGGCCATTCGGCCCATTGTGTCCGTACCGGCTTGAAGAACAACCAGGTGCCCATTCTAATCCCACCTTCCAGCACCCGGTCCGTAGCCCTGCAGCTTACAGCACTTTAGGTGCAGGTCCAGGTACTTTTTAAAAAGAGTTGAGGGTCCCTGCCTCTACCACCAATTTGGGCAGTGAATTCCATACACCCACCAACCTCTGGGTAAAAAGGTTTTTCCTCATGTCCCCTCTAATCCTTCCGCCAATCAGCTTAAATCTATGTCCTCTAGTTCTTGAACTCTCCGCTAGGGGAAACAGGTACTTCCTGTCTACTCTCTCTGGGCCCCTCAATTTTGTACACCTCAATCAAGTCTCCCCTCAGCCTCCTCTGCTCCAAGGAAAACAACGCCAGCCTAGCCAATCTCTCCTCATAGCTGCAATTTTGAAGCCCTGGCAACATTCTTGTAAATCTTCTCTGCACTCTCTCCACAGCAATTACGTCCTTCCTGTAATGTGGTGACCAGAACTGCGCACAATACTCCAGCTGTGGCCTTACCAGCTTTTTATACAGTTCCATCATTACATCCCTGCTTTTGTATTCTATACCCCGGCTAATAACGGAGAGCATTCCGTATGCCTTCTTCACAACCTTATCTACCTGTGCTGCCACCTTCAGGGACCTGTGCACATGCACTCCAAGGTCTCTCACTTCCTCTACACCTCTCAATATATTCCTGTTTACTGCGTATTCCCTTTTACTTTTTGTCCTCCCTAAGTGCATTACCTCACACTTCTCTGGGTTGAACTCCATTTGCCACTTTTCCGCCCACTCCACCAATCCATTGATATCTTCTTGGAGTCTACAGCTATCCTCTTCACTGTCAACTACACGGCCAATTTTTGAGTGGTCTGCAAATTTGCCAATCATATCCCCTACATGCAAGTCCAAATCACAAATAGCGAGGGACCCAACACTGAGCCCTGTGGCACACCACTGGAAATGGATTTCCCTCTTTGTCTTCCTCAACCTGTCCTTGGCATTTGACACTTGTCAACCATACAATCCTTCTCAATCACCTCTCCTCTGCTGACCAGTTCTGTGGGACTGCCCTTGCATGGTTTCACTACTTGTCCCAATGCAGCCAGTGCATTGTCAGCAATGGCTTCTCTTTCCACTCTTGCACAGTCACCTCCAAGTATCCAAGGAGCTATGCTTGACCATCCCCCTCTTCCTCATTTACACGTTGCCCCTTATCCATAGAAATGGGGTCAGCTTCCATATGTATGCTGATGACATCCAGCTCTAACTCCCCACCACTTTCCTCAACCTCATGACCACCTCTGTGCTGATAGATTGTCTGTCTAAAATTAAGCCATGAATGAGTCAAAATTTCTTCCAACTTATCAGGACAACTCAAGCCATTACTTTCTGCACATCCCAAAACCCTATTCCCTTGTCACCAATTCCAACCCTCTCCCTGGTCAGCCATTGAGCAAAACCATGGCATCCTGTTCAATCCAAATTCCACATCTTATCCATCAGCAAGATTGTTTATTTCTGCCTCCAAAATTGCCTGCCTCCACCTTCCGCCAATCCCATCATCACTGAAAGCTTTAACCATGTTTCTATTACCTCCAGACTTTTCTTGAGGGTCCAAGCCATGATCCGATCTGGACTCCCATGGGGACTCAATGACTACTGGCGGTTCGGGAGGTCTTCCTGCCTCTGCTGACTCTACGCAGGATCCCTTTGAGGTCCCGCAGGGGACATGGGAACTCCCGACAGAAGGATACTTTAGTACGAGGCTGGGACTTGGCTTTTCTGGGTCCCAGCTTACAATTTGCAGATCTCGCCAAAGTTACTGTGGCAGTATGCCAAAATGACTACAGATTTTGGGCCCGAATCTTTATCCAAGATCTACACAAGTGCACTTTCTAAGGGGGAGGGGGGGGCGGGGTCACTGGGTAATGGTCAGGAATGGCTGATTTTTCCTCTCTGTACACAAGAGGCACTGAAGCCAATTGTAGCATCCCTACTGCTAAGTTTATGCAACCCAGCTCAAGAGTGGGGATCAAAACTGGAATCTTTCTGTTCTGTATGGCTCAGTTCCACCCTAAAGACTGCACTTTCCAACTGAACCATCAGCAGAATAGGAGCTCGTAGCATTTATAGCAGTCATGTTATAATACAGCTGCACTGAACTAATAGTGAGTGTTCTCTTTGTCTGCCTCTTACCCATGTTGCACAGTCCTACCTCTGTTACAGGATGAAAGGGTTTACTGTCAAAACCAGGAAAATTTGCTTTCAAAATCAAAGCAGCAACTCAGAGTTTACATTAAGAGGAGCTCACAGGAATTAAGTGCAAATACAGCCCACGCCCCGGATGTTGTGAGTAACCAATTCTGCACAGGGTAGAACTGGTGTGGGACTTGTTGACTGATGCAGATCACATAGTACAGTGCTAGCACTCACCCACGTTTAATCAGTTTTGCTTCCTATAATATGGATTATTTCCAAAGAATGTGTTGCCTGAAGGGGTGAAAATGAATGGGCTGCACATCATACCATAGCAAAAAGCTTGGCTGTATTTACTGCAAAATTTAGTGTGCATTTAATGAAGGTTATAAATGCAGCAAAAGATTAGTTCAGATGCTGTGGAGCCCCTGTGGTTGATAATGTTCTGGCAACTGATATACCTTCTTAATCATTATTTAATGCACAGCTAACCTTCATTTGGAAAGCAGGAAAGAGCAGATAAGCAGCAGAAAAATGATCAAATCACATTTTACACTGGTACCTGGAGTTACCCCACAGAACTTTAATCTGGACACAGTCAAGATAAGGAACAATTGCCCTGTTCAGAATTTTTCAAGAAGAGTAGTTCAGATCATAGATGAAGAGCTCCGCAAAATAGAGATTGGCATGATGACATGTATGTATCACAATGCAAATATGTACTTCCAAGCAGCACTAAAGGTTCACAAGGTGGGCATCCTGTCTTACATTCAAGAACGATTACACGGCCACCATTGTCTGTAAAACCAGGTGTATCCTAGTATCTAAGATCAATTTTGTTTTTGGAGATGTCGGAATAGAACATTTGATGAATTTACAATAGAACTGCAAGTTTAGACTGGAAACTTACAAATCATAGTGCATCCCAAGTCAGAATCAGTTCTCCAATTCACTAGGTAGATGTGGAAAGTTTTATGTTTGCAACCAACTTTAAGTAACCCATCTCTGAGTAGGTTACATACTAGGAGTAATTTAAAGCCGACAATACAGTTTAAACACTCTGATGCCATAACTCACTCACACCTGCAGCCTTCGCAACCGCAAGTTAGTGGCCCAGTGTTGATTGGTGATTTGGCCTTCAAAAGGGAACTGGATAAGTACTTGAAAGGAAAAAAATTACAGGGCTACGGGGAAAGAGTGGGGGAGTGGGAATAGCTGGATTGCTCTTGCGTAGAGCCAGCGCGGACTCGATGGGCCAAATGGCCTCCTTCCGTGCTGTAACCTTTCTATGATACTTTTCACCCTGCTATCCATCCTCGATCAGATCAGGATCTGAAGCAACACATTCTTTTACTGAAAGTAAGTTAGTACTGGAATGTAAAAATTACAGAGCTCTGCACAACTTCTGATATTGCGTAGTTTCATATGAAACTCCTGCTTTTTAAAAAAAATATATAAAATACAGTAATATACTGTGTGATGAACCATGTCTAGACACGAGGGCCAAATCCTGCACAGACGCCTTTTTCATTTACCTCCGGCAAACGCGAAACTATAATTAACAGAATGGCATCAATCAAAACCACACAGAGGCCAGTCTTTCTTCAATATAGGTCTTTTGAGTTTGTTTGTTATTTAAGTAAACTAACCTCAAAAATGTTGTAATGGCAAGCTTTGAAAATCTGACATCCTCAGCCAGTTGTCATTGTTTAAATTTAGGATGCTCGAATTTGCAATATAGGGAACATCCATCAAGCTGTTGACCCATCGTTTGACACTCATTTAAACGAAAGCAGTCAGCCAGGTAGCTCGGTCGTCAACTGCTAATTGGAACTTTGAATGTTCTGGTCCGCAGACTGCCCAACCAGCGGATGGGGTAATCGTTACATCTTGCCAACCTGAAAATGACCCATTTATGCCAACTGTCTGTTTCCTGTTAGCTAACCAATCCTTTATCCATGCTAATATGTTACCCCCTACACCAAGAGCTTTTATTTTGTGTAGTCGCCTTTGATGTGGCACCTTGTCAAAAGCCTTCTGGAAATCCAGGTACACCACAGCCACAGGATCCCCTTTATCCACATTGCTCGTTACTTCCTCAAAGAACTCTAATAAATTAGTCAAACACGATTACCCTTTCACAAAGCCGTGTTGACTCTGCCTGATCGCACTGAGATTTTCTAAGTGCCCTGCTATAACCTCCTTAATAATAGATTCTAGCATTGTCCCTATGACAGATGTTAAGCTAACTGGCCTGTAGTTTCCTGCTTTCTGTCTCCCTCCTTTCTTGAATGGAGGAGTTACATTTGCTATTTTCCAATCTGATGGGAGCCTTCCAGAATCTAGGGAATTTTGGAAAATTAATAACAACGCATCTACTATCTCTGCAGCCACTTTTTTTAAGACCCTAGGATAAAGTCCGTCAGGACCTGGGGAAAATTAATACCAATGCATCTACTATCTCTGCAGCCACTTCTTTTAAGACCCTAGGGTAAAGTCTGTCAGCTTTTAGTTCTAATAATTTTTTCAAAACCCTTTCCCTGGTGATTGTAAATGTTTTAAGTTCCTCCCTCCCTTTCATCTCTTGATTCACAATTATTTCTGGCATGTTATTTGTATCCTCTACAGTGAAGATGGACGCAAAATATCCGTTCAGTTCATCCGCCATTTCCTTATTCTCCATTATGTGTCAGCCGTGGCTCAGTGGTTAGCACTCTCGACTCTGAGTCAGAAGGTTGTGGGTTCAAGTTCCACTCCAGAGACTGGAGTACGAAAATCTAGGCTGACATGCCAGTTACGTGCTGCACTGTCCCCGTCCTACAGCAGAACCTGGTCTCCAATCATCTTGGATTTCCCTGCCATTGGGCCAAGACTTTGCTCCGCTGGGACCGTGCAGTGGTTGGTGTACAATGACCACCCCACGTTAAAAGAATCCACGCACAGGCATCTTCCACCAAGTCATCCTTGACCCTGAGGGACTGCGAGAGAGAGAGAGAGATTCTCCATTATTAATTCTTCAGACTCTCTCTGGAGGACAAACGCTCACTTTACTTACTCTCTTCCTTTTTAAATACCTGTAGAAACTCTTACTATCTGTTTTTATATTTCTAGCTAGCTTTCTCTCGTACTCTAATTTCTCCCTCCTTATTATTCTTTTAGTCATTCTTTGCTGTTTTTTATATTCTGACCAATCTTATGCCTGCCACTAATCTTTGCGGAATTGTATGCTTTTTCTTTCAATTTGATACCATCTTTAACTTCCTTAGTTAGCCACGGATGGTACGTCCTTCCCCTCGAGTTTCCTTTCTCACTGGAATGTGTTACGCTAGCTGCTGACTGCTTAGGTTTAGTTGCACGTTACAAGAGCAGGTTGACAGTAAAAAAAAAATCGATACAAAACACACATCTTTAGAGTTTAATTGCTTGTGTTAATTTGTTATTTTATCTCCTTTATGAAATAAAAACCTGTTTGAACATCGACATTCCCATTCACCGTGGGCCACAGATTCCTTGGAGAGCAGAACTTCAGCAGGACAACGAGATCACTTTAGAGTTAGGTCAGGGAAGTAATTTGTCCAGATGGTAGGTGAGTAAGTTGTTTGAGGTGATATTTTTGGGAGGGCCCCTTTTCCCCATCATTCTGTACATTTGCCACTCATAACAGGCTTCCCTATAAACATGCTGTTTAAGCCCAAGGATTAATATTTAATAAGTAAGCTCCTCATTGTTGTTTTCTGCTTAATTCAGGCTGTGGACAGAGACCGATGTGTAGCTCAAGCACATTTAGAAGCTCCTTAATGAAACCGTACAAATACATAAACCAAATGTACTCTGATGGTCGGGAGTAATTAAATTCTTACTCCTACTTTACTCCCAGCCAAAGTAATAGTCATGGCCCTTTCCAAGTCATGTGCTTACTCCTAACTTCAACACTGCAAAATAATGTAGGATGTAGAATATATCTATTATACTAAGTAAGTTTTATATTAAAATGAAACACTGGAGGTTCTCCAGCCTTGACTGGATTAACTGTGGTCAGTATCTTTTAACAAATGTCCTTAATTGTACAGCTTATTCTTATTCCTATGAAGACCAACATTTTACATCTCCACTTTCCCTCTCAACCTCCCCGGTGACATATATTGTGAACGATATCTGTATGCCTCAAAGCGGTGCCAATGACCTCAGTGGAGCTGTCATTTCCAACTGGCCTACCGATCAGTTTGGAGCTATCAAACACAGAAAAAATAAAAGTACTGGATGGAAAAAGAGATGAGTTTGTCGAGCCTAATGCCCCTTTCTTGCTTCAAAAAATTCTGTACCATGTTCTTAAGTTCTAGAGGGCTTTCTGGAGTGGAGCAGCTCTGGATAAGCTCCCTGGTCTGTACAAAGAGCCAGCTACCCCTACAATAAATCAAGCCACTTTAGGACCATTGCAGTCGGCTACTGTAACATATCATCTCAATGGTCGAGAAAGGAAATGGAGACATATTGTCAATCTCTGTGGGTATAAAATTAAGCTGTAAAATCAAGGACTGTTTCTTTAAGATGATGTAGTGACTGTATAGTTTCAGTGGCCAAAAAAAAATCTGTATTTCAGCGATCTCAGCACTTGCCACTGATATTGTGCCTAGCAGACTTTCCGGGGTCAGGGGGAAAATTCCCTCATTACTATGTTCCTGGTGGGTGTCCTCCTAAGGGTGTATCTGGAGCACCTGCCATTCTGGAGAGGCCAGAAAATCCGCTGAAGATTGGAGAGCACCAAAAAAGTGGAGCTGTCCCTCTGGCCCTCTTTGTAAAAGTTTGCCGCCAGAAAAAATGGATCCTCCTCTTCTGAGGTCCAGGCTGTGCCCCTGGCCCAGACCCCCAAGGTGGACTGCACATTCACCACTTATCATTGACTACTGATACACCATCAGGCCTCTCATGCCAGGGACGTGGGATCTGCCAACATAGGGAGTTACAATACCCGGCCCTGGCCCCTCCTGCATTAATGGTCTTGAGGGTAGAACCTCCACCCACCCCAAATAAGTTCAGACAGAAATTCTGGGGCAGATCAAATACCACACTTATTTTTTTTGTGCTAACAAGACAACACATCATCACGATGAAAAAGGACATCACTAATTTGCTCCTCTGATCCCTCAGCTGGTCTCAGGTTCGATTCCCTGCTCCTTACTGCTTTCCTTTAACCCCTGCTAGAAATGCATTGTGTAGATGTTTGGTTGGGACAGGAATGGGATCAGCTGTGATGTTCCATGGTTGGACAGTTTGCTAACACTCATTGTCTGGGTTTGCACAGAGAAGAGGCACGTGGGCAAAATGTTACTGGCACCCACGGAACCATGTGCCAGCATGAATTAGCACCTTCAGGAAAGGAAAGCAGCACATTTTTTGCCCACGTAACAAGTCACAGCATTTCAACAGCAATTCACAACGTGAAGCTCTGACACATTTTGACATATAAATCTTTCTGGGCCCCCATGCTAGCTGACACCACAAATGATTCCGTCTCCTCAGGTACCGTGCCCCTGCCTTTCAAAACTGCCGTCATCGTCCCATCCTCAAAAAATTATCCTTAATCTGCCTGTTCTTGCAAGCTACCTTCCCATCTCCAACTTCCCTTTCCTCCTCAAAATCCCTGAATGTGTTGTTGCTTTCCAGATCTGTGCCCAATTCTCCCTAAACTCCCTTTTTGATTTTCTCCAATCAGATTTCTACCCCTCCCTTAACCAAAGTTATGAGCGACATTCTCGGTGACTGTGACCATAGTGCATTATTCCTCCTAGTCTTCCTCATCCTCTCTGCAGCCTTTGACATGGTCCTGCTCCAACCATCCTTCTACAATGACTCTCCTCTGTAGTCCAGCTTTGTGGGATTCCACTCAGTTGATTCTACTCTTACCTATCCAACTGCAGCTAGAGCAACTAAAGTAATGGCTTCACTTCCTGCCCCGCACTGTTGCATCCAGAGTACTCTCCTTCAGTTAAATATTGGGAAGACTGAAGCCATCATATTTGGCCCCTGCCACAAACTTCATACCCTTACCAATGATTCCATCCCCCTCTCTGGTCACTGTCTCGGCGGGACCACACTGTTCATAACCTCAGCATCCTATACAATCCTGAGCTAAGCTTCCGATCCCATATCCTCTCCATCACAAAGACCACCTGCTTCCACTTCCATAACATACCTTGCATCCGCCTCTAACGCAGTCCATTTCCCACTGAGACCCTCATCTATGCCTTGGTCACCTCTAGACTCAACTAGTCCAATGCTTTCCTGGCCGGGTCTCTGTCCTCCACTTTCTATAAAGTTTAGCTCATCCAAAACTCTGCTGCCCATATCCTATCCTGCACCAAGTCCCACTCATCGTTCAACCCTGTGCTTGCTAACCTATATTGGCTCCTGATTCCTCAACGCTTCAAAATTAAATATCTCATTGTTGTGATTAAATCCCTTCATGGTCTCGCCCCTCTCTATCTCTGTAACCTCCTTTAGCCCTACAACCCCCCAAATTCTTCGTTCCTCTGACTCTGGCTTCTTGTTCATTTCCCCTCCTTTAACGACACCAATTGTGGCCTTGCCTTCAGCTGCCTAGACCACACATTCTGGAATTCACTTCCTAAACCCCTCTGCCTCTCCACCTCCCTCTTCTCCTGTACATTCCTCCTTAAACCCATCATTCAACCAAGCTTTTGATCACCTCTCCTAATATCATCATCCTTGCCTTGTATCCATTTTTTTGATTATGAAGCTCCTTGGGACATTTTTCTATGTTAAAGGCATTATGTAAATGCATGTAAATATTGTAAACTGTGGGAAGCCAACACAGAGAAAACCTGTGTTTCTTGGAAGCCCACAGCAGTGCACCTCCAAGTTGCTTTCTGATCAGATTTAGGCATCTCATGATGCATCACAATTTGAGGGAGTGACATTATCTTGTACAGTATATCAATGAATATGCTGACAACACCCAGCTCTACCTCTCCATCACTTCCTTCTAATCTATCACCTCTGTGCTATCAGACTGCCTGTCCAACAACAAATCATGGAGAAGTTAAAGATTCCTCCAATTTAACATCCAAAAGTCTGAAGCCATTATTTTCAGTCCCTGCCACTGATTTCCCTCCTCCCCCCCAGCCAATCACTCGGGATAAATTAGACTGTGCAAAGCCTTGGCATCCTGTTTAACTAAATCGATTCACGTCCACCGTTGCAACATTACCTGCCTAGGTCCCTATCTCATCCTCTCCACCGCTGAAACCCTTATTCACGATTTTGTTACATCTATACTCAATTTCTCCAATATCCTCCCATCTTCCATCATTCAAAAACTCCAACTCGACCAAAACTCAGCCACCTGTACGTATCCTGTCCTACACTAAGTGCTGCTCACCCACCTGCCCTGTCCTGTCCTGTCCTTGCTAACTTACACTGGCTCTTGTCTCCCATTGCATTACACTTAAAATCCTTGCCCCATCTTAAAATTTCTCCCATTCCTCCGACTCCGGCCTTTTATTCAAACCTCCCTCTCTTTGCCCACCAATGTTGGCAGAGCCTTCAGCTGCTTTGTTCTTAGTTTACTTCCCAATCCTAACCCTCTTCACCTATAAACACCTTTACAAAAACGTATTTTCGATCAAGCTTTTGGTCACCTCTCCTTCCATGGCTCGGTAATGTTAAACTACCTCAAGATATTTTCTGTTAAAGACACTACATAAACGCAAGTCGTTGTTGAAGGGTTTCATTACTCACATCCACATTCAGTAATTGTTTCCGTGCTGGCATTCGGTCAAACACCTACTGCACTGAGCAAGTTTCATCACCCAAATTACTGAGATTTTGACATTGGAGCCAAGATCAAATTGGATTCAGGCACCAGAAACCTAAATTCTATAAAGTAAGAATCCAGCACACTGACATCTCCATGGAGGTGATCTGTATTTTCATTTTATACAGTTTTGAAATAACTAGAGTTAAAATAGAAGCTGTCTTCCCTTACTCAATTTCAAAATGGAGATGAATTGCCTATGCGACCAGGCCAGATTGAATGATCTGGAAATTAGTCAAGATAAGAGGGCTCTGTTTTAGATGCTAATTCAGTTGTATACGTTCAAGACATTTAAGGCGGGAAGGTGGAGTTGATGTCGAAGATCAGCCATGCTCTTATTGAATGGTGGAGCAGGCTCGAGGGGCCGTTTGGCCCATTCTTGCTCATATTTCTTATGTTCTTACCGGGTACTCGGGCACCAGATGTTGGGCAAGCACCTGCTCATCAAAATCTGGAGAGTTTTCCCAGCAATCAACCAGACTTTTAGAAATTCTAAAAAAGGTATTTTAACTCCTTATGGATAGATTTAAATCTTAATAAGTATTACATTGATTCAGTTTCTTGCTGTATCATTTGGCTTCTGGATATTAATAAACATGTAAATAAATCAGATTATTAGTTTCGGTGTACACACGTTGGTCTGTCAGCATGCTGTTTTCCAACGGGAAAGACAAGAGAACATGATGGTCTTTCCAAGTGATTGCCAGTATACTATATATCGCAAATAGTGGGTAATTGGTGATGCTGGGCAAGGTATCCCATGCATGGCATGTACAGGTTGTATGTTTTGTATTCACTGCAAAAGGGCAGATTCCAAGTAGTATTGGGGAAAAGCCAGAACTATAACAAACTGGTGGCAGCTAAACAACATCATCTTGCATTTATATAGCACCTTTAACGTAGGTAAAACATCCCGAGGCACTTGCTTAAACTGGGATAAGTGTCAGTTGCACACCAAACTTGCAGCTTAAAGTAAATTATCAGAAACAAACAGCACAAGATGTCAAAGTAGTAGACAGAAAATTAAGATCGGCTTGTCTGGCAGAGGAGAGCCAGCACCATCATGAAGCTGAAACCACCATTGAAATCAATGGAAATAAAAATAGGACGAGATGTAAAACGAGCTGCCGACTCACTATCATACATTTTATACTATCACACAAAGTCAAGATCTACCCCCTTTACTCAAACTCTCCAACCTTCACACACAGGACAAGTCTTACAAATGTCAATTAAGACTCGGATACAAACTTTGGGTCACCAGGTCAAGGGTCAGCAGAATGTATTAAACATTCACAACATGAATTTTCCTTTTAAATTTTAGGACATTTGTGAAAATTATTTTAAAAATTTAACAAGGAGCAAACTAAAAGCAAAACAAAATACAACAAAAAAAAGCCTTTTATGTATGGCCTCTGGCCCTACTTAGCTTCTATAAAAGGTTTGAATTCTGGCTGAATTTAATCTGTTGTTTTGATCTAAACACTGCCATGGAAACAGTGCAATTATCCGGTCTGCATCAAAAAACACTTACAAAGGCAGAGGTGGTGGCTGGGCTTGTTACAAGTAGCCTCAATTCAAGGGCAAGTTAAATCTGAACAGATGCTCCAAAGGGAAGTATAGGACTACCCAAATTACCTGACAATTTCAACACTGTCGATACAGAGTAAGGAGCTGCTATCTGTACCCTTTACACGACACGTGGCATGATAATCAATACAGAAATAGGCTGTTTGACCCCAGCAGTCCGTGCTGGTGTTTATCTTCCACATGAGCCATAATCCAAATGTCACGTGCCTGCCCTGTTCCCACACTCTTTTATTCCCGTTTCCTTCAACCACCTATCTAACAGATTCTTAAATATTGACATGGGGCATGATTTTGACCCCGAGCCTGGAATGGGGGGGTCAAATTGTGGACGGGAAACCCGGAAGTACAGGTTGCCTGGATGTCTGTGCGATTTTGATGTAAGGGCGTCTTTTATTTATTTTTTGTCACTTTGCCGTCCGACTGACCAGCCTGATTGACAGGCTGCCCTCAGTTGGACAGGAGAGCAGCCAGGGAGAGGACGTGTTCAGGTATGTCTTTGAGTGTGCGTGTGCGTGTAAGTCAGTTATGGGGGAGGGATCGCGGGTCAGTCATAGGGGGTCGTGGTGGTGTTGGGATCGGGGGTCATCACGGGGGTCTGCGATAATTGGGGGTGGGGTGTTGGGGGTCATCATGGGAGTCCACGATCATTTGGGGGGGGGGGGGGAGGGTTGGGGATTGCGGTGGGGGGTCAGAGATCACGGGGGTGGGGGGGGGGGGTGGGTGGTGGGAGGTAGGGGAGGTTCGCGATCATTGGGTGGTCGTTGCAGGTAGGCTTGTTGGGCCTGAGGGAAGCACTCCTGGCTCTTCCGGGTCCACAAGCTGTGCCAGCAAGGCACTTACCTGGCCATCTTGCCTCCTTTCACATGGCGTGAAGGAAAAGGCCCGGGAATCCCGGTCCCCAGGGGTTGAAATTGCAAATTCTGCAAAAATGGAGGCCCGCAGCCTCCTTGAATGGTTTTAGTCACCGACCCGCCTCCAGGGAGCAGGTTGGGTTGCCCGCCTCTCGTCCCGCCCCGGTGAAAACTGGAAATGGGCAGGTTGGGGGCGGGGTTGAAATGGTTGAGATTTTGAATGCTGCCCCCCACCCCCACCCGTTTCTCAATGTTAAAATCATGCCCATGGTCTCTGGTTCAATTACTAACTCTGGTAGTGCACTACACAGTCTCATAACCCTCTGTGTAAAAAAGGTCTCGCTGTCCTAAATCTCATATTTAATCTTGTAGCTATGTCCCCTTGCTCCAGCCTCCTCAAACACTGGGAACAGTCTGTTCCTATCGACACTGTCCCACATCCCTTCATAATTTTAATCATCTCTATCAAATCATCCCTTAATCTCCTGTTCTAAAGGAAAGACTTTTTCAAGTCTTCCTTTGTATTTGTATTTCCTCATACCAGGCAGCATCCTAGTGAATTTGCACTGTAGCCTCTCAACATCCTTCCCATAATGTGGAGCCTAAAAGTTCATGCAGCACTCCAGCTGTGGTATCATTAAGATTTTATATAGATTAATCATTACATCTCAACTTTTATAATCTATAGCTTTTGCCATATTATTCAGCATTCGATTAGCTTTCTTTATGTTGCTTTTCATGTCTATTGAACCTGAACTCCTAAATCCCTCTTCTCTTCCACATCACCAGCTTTTCCCCAAAGTAGAATTACTACTTTTTTCTTCAAACCAAAATGTACCACCTCACATTTACTGACATCAACTTCCATCCAACATTTATTGCCCATTCCACCATCTTATCAATATCCTCTCACAGCTTCCTTTGGTCCTCAGAATTATGTACTGTGCCTCCTATTTTAGTATCGTCTGCAAATTTGGACATCGCCCTCTAGCCCTATATCCAAATCATTTATGTACACAGTGAACAGAATCGGTCCCAGAACAGAACCCTACTTCCAACTACTGAGAAATTGCCCTCAACTACTTTATTTCCTCTCTTTTAACCAGTTTTTAACCCAACTTGCTACCCTCTCCCTAATCCTATATCCTTTAATCTTCTCCAAATCTCCTCTTAACTATTTGTCTGTCCAGTTACATAACTGATCTTTATCTTTCAGTAAATCTTTTTCTGTATTGCCTGTGATTGATATCCTTCTGTGACTCTTATACTGCATCCGCTGTCTCTATGGAGAACAGTTCAGAACTATCCTTGACCTCAGAAACCTGAGGAAGCTTCTTGGGAATAGTCTGTTACAAATTCAGATCTGCTGTAGATACCTTCTCAGGTTTATTGGCATCAGTTACTTCCGTAAACAATTTGAGCATCTTACTTTTTTTGAGAGTTAATTCACACTGTCCTATATCAATCTGCACGATAGTGAGACCTGGGGGAACCTGAACCAGCTCTCTGTGAATTTTGCACATGCATTTCTTCAATCTCTCTGACGCTGACTTGAGTTGACACTAGATGAGGCAAGACTTGGTTCGAATCATTATTTGCACTCGTTAATTAAGCCATCATCTTTTCAATGCTCCTCCCTTTTAAACCTAGTTTGAAAACAATTAATCCCAGTACTCATTAAACATTACCTGACAGCATGACAACTTCATAATTGTAGACTCAAACACTGCACCCAATGATTTTTTTTGTGCTGACTACAGCTGTTATGTTCTTATAAACCCAGCATCTGAAGTGAAAATAGAAGATTGTCCACCCTTGTATTTGGAGTGATTTATACTACATGTGTACTCTAGCCATTTTACATCCACCACCTCAGTATTTTTGCTGTGCACGTTTGTAAAAGGAAGCAGGAAAGATGTAGAATAGAATCAGAAGGAGACCAGCCAGTCATGTCTGTGTTGGCTCTATTGTCCGGTCTCATTCTCTTACCCTTTCCTCAGACCCGTTGAAATTTTTCTTGTTCAATTATTTATCTACTTCCCTTTTAAAAGCTATAATAGATTTTGCTTCCACCACATGCTTCTGGTAGGGCATTCCAATCCTAATAACATCTGCATTAAAAAAAAAACTTTTCCTAACTTCTCCCTTTGTTCTTTTGGTGATGATCTTGAAGTTATATCCTTGTGACCAACTCACTGACCAGCGGAAGTAGTTTTTCCCTATTTACTTTACGAAAACCCTTCAAAACAGTGAACTCCTGAAACATCAGATCTCATCTTAATCATCTTCACTGTAATAAAAAGTGCCCAAGTCTTTGCTTAATATTAAAGTCTCTCATCCCTTGCATCGTAAAGATATAATGTCTTTCACATCCTCAGGATGTCCCAAAGTGCTTCATTGTCAATGAATTACTTTTTATGCGTAGTCACTGTTGTTACGTCTAGTGTGGAAATTGAATGAGAACAGGATTGAGTTTGGATGGTACGTAGCCCATGGTCAAATATTCTGCTGACACGCTAGGGCTCACACAATGAAGAGCATGTTCCTGGGTGAGGTAATGGAAGGAGGCTGGTCACCATGGAACAGTTCCCGAGCAATAGTCAGTGCCTTCAGGAGTGGAGTGGAGGGGAGAAGGGAGGGGAATGATGGTGTAGGACTGGATATTATCTAAAGAATCATCTACCAGAAAAAAAACTACTTCATGACTTTTTGTGCTCAACAAGGTGCGGATTCCCAATGCTGAGTCAACAGTGCACCTTAACCAATTTCAGATGAGTAACTCCTGATGGCACAATGACACCTCAAGTTCCCACATTCATATGGCTTCCCTAAGTGGGATTGGCAATTAGTCTGCTGTCTCAAGTCATGGACCCATACATGCTAGCAACTTGAATAAGTTCACTCATTTCACAAAGTGCCATTAAAGGCTGCAGAGCGGAATCTTTAATCCCATCACCTGGACTGGGGTCAAACACAAGTCCTGGAGGTAAAAGCGCACTGTGCTGATCAACTGCAGCATTTAGCCCAGTTTAGAAAGCGATTTTAATGTGTCTGCAAAGCATAATTGAGGCAGAATTGCAGAAATGAGCTTTACTATATAGCCTGAGTAGAAGGATCTATTTATACTGACTGTCGAACGTGAACAGACATAAAAGTGCTTCTGGGCAGTCAGTCACAAATCAAAATTGTCTGTAGGAGGATGCGAGATCTGACAATGTCCCCAATGTTCAGTAAAGTGCAAATGGGACTAATGTTTTGAATGAAAAGATAGTCTGCCCCTTTATGCTTCTGTATTATGTGGAATGAACTGTCACGTTATAAAAGGCATGTTTCTTTCACAATTTACTACTCACAAGTCAGTCACATTACACAGAATATTTTGTTCTACTAAATGATCACTTAAGATCGAACTAAATTTGTTGTTGAGGACAGGAACTGTACCCAACCCCGCAATCTAAGAGATGCTCCAATTGCACAATGGCCTACTGTACAGAAACAGCACAATTAAGTCACTTGCTTAATGGTACTCATTTGAGAAGTAAGATACACCAGTCGGCCAGCTAAGAGTCTGAAAGGAAGAGAGCCTAGAACTACAGTACATTATTGGAGTACTCAAGCAATAAATCTAAATGAAGACAGTGGCCATTTAAAGTACCAGTCTAATTTTCCCGCACAATGTTCTCTCCGTCTCTGCGGAAGGCAATGACTCATACTGGGGGCTTCAGAGGCACACTCTGCCTGCTACCACCTCACCAGAGTAGTTGTTCTTTACGTGCGAACCTCAACAGTGAGTGTCAGCAGGCTATTTGTTCATCGGGGCCTTATAGGATCGTAGAATCAGATTACAGCTGATCCTCAATCCTGTTGTCGTCTAATATTCACACACGTACAATGTCGAGTACGAGTCTGTGAAACTGATCTACAGCAGGAACCCAGGCTGATTTTTTTCAGTGGCACTGAGTTCAATTTTGGAGCTCTTACCACCATAACCAGCTGAGACCAGCTAACGTAGCACAGACCAGAGATCGAACCTGGGATCTTTCTGATCTATATGGCTCAGTTCCACATGGATCTAATGACTTTCCCATTGTCCAATCTTTTATGTACAGATAATTTTTGGCAATTTCTTCCCTTCCTCTCCTGGAGGCTTTGACTGTTGGCTGGCATGCTATTCTTCTGCATTGGCATCACAGTTAAGCCTGATCTTGTTCTCACTCAATATCTACACATGCAAAACTTCCTGCTGGGGCTGCTAAGAGCCCAGGTGCACTGAAGACAAATTAAGTTCGCCTGCCACTGTTCTGTTATAACGAGATCAGCTAACTCACTATAGACCACCTTATACTACAACAGCATTGCATTTATATGGCATCTTTAGAAAAACATCCCATAATGCTCCACAGTGGGGTAATCAAAAGATGGATAGCAAGCCAAAGAGGGAGAGATTAGACGATGAAGGCCAAAACTTTAGTCAAAGAAGTAGATTTTAAACACCAAGAGGGAGGTGGAGAGGTTTAGGGCGGGAAATACAGAACCTGGGGTCTAGGCGGCTAAAGGCACAGCCAACAGTAGGGGGTACGAGGGGACAGAAAGACACACAAGAGGCCAAAGTCCGAGGAGAAGACAGCTCGGGGTGGGAAGGGAGGGTAGGGGGTAGGGCTGGAGGAGGTTACAGAGTTAGGGAGAGGGGAAGCCATGAAGGGATTTAAACATAAGGATAAGAATATTAAATATGGGGCACAGGAGGATCGGGAACCAATATTAGGTCAGTAAGGGACAGGGGTGATGGGCAAGTGGGATTTGGTGCAGCATAACATACTGGCAGCAGAGTTCTGGTGCACGATAGGATACAGGCAGCAGAGTTTTCGATAAACTCAAGTTTAGAGGTGAGAGATGGAATGCCAGCTAGGGGACCATCGGCATAGTCGAGTCTGAAGGTGACCACGGCATGAATGAGTGTTTCAGCAGCAGATAAGTTGAAGTAAGGTTGGAGACGGATAATGTTACAGAGGTGGAAGTATACAATCTTTGTAATGGAGAGGATATGAGATCGGATGCTCCCCTCGGGTTGACTAGGCTATCAAGGTTGCAAACAGACTGGTAAAAGTTTTATATTATTGGCACAGCCAACAAATGCCAAATAGCTTTGATTTCTTGCCCTTGTCTCAAAATTTATATTGCAGAAAGGCAAACAGGTCATGGATGCTTCGTGGATTCCAATGTGCTTTGGACTTAGCGGATGGATGCCATGCACACATAAAATGAGATAGTGTTAGTATTTTTATCATGATGTGGAGATGCCGGTGATGGACTGGGGTGGACACATGTAAGGAATCTTATAATACCAGGTTATAGTCCAACTATAACCTGGTGTTGTAAGATTCCATATATTTTTATCATGTTCAAGGGAACCCCAAAAGTCATCCCACTGAGAAGTGGGCCAACACACCACCTGCAAGCCCAACTGACACTACATACAATGGTAGTAGAATAAATGAGTTTAGCTGCAGGACGAACTTTGCAGTGTGATTCCCTTGTATTAGTGTTACAATACAATCCACCCAGTGCCTTTGTATAACGGATAAAGCCCCTTTGTGATTCAGTTGCTTCTAAAATGCTATTTGCTTCTCAACTCAAAGTAACTCCAGCAGACCTCATTCTGTACAGGCCCCATCTCTGCAGTATTTACTTAGCTACTGAGACTCCCAAATTGCACACATGACTTTTAAAAAAAATTCGTTCATGGGATGTGGGCATCGCTGGCAAGGTCAGCATTTATTGCCCATCCCCAATATGATAGACTTTATAGGCCATGCACCATTTAGGAACAACAAGGATGTAACTATAATATTATAATGGCATCAACATTTTGTCTCCTGCCTCAAAATGAAACAAACATTGAAGATTGCAGTAAACCCCTAAAACTGAACAGATCTCAGCCTTGTCAAGGTTATAAATAGGTTGATGTCGACTATTAACTATGTTACTGAGTAACTTCTGCTTTAATAATGCGAAATGTTCACAATTAGTTTCCATCAGATATAAAATAAGTAACCTACTCAAACGTTTACGCCCTGATTTTAAGGGGGCGGGAGGGGCGCGGACACAGTATGTGGGAGGCCCAAAGTGGACAGCGCACCTGGCAGTTAAGAAGGAAGTGAGGCCTGGCTAATTTTAACTAAAGGGCTACGTTTGAATAATTCAGCTCGGTGTCCTGTTCAAAGCTGGCGAGAATGATGTCAAGGCCAGCAGGCGGGAGTGGGAATTGAGGTGGGAACAGGCCATGGCCTGGGACCTAAGGGAACGGGTCCCGGAATAAGGCAAGTGCTGGAGAGGAGGGGGTTCCCAAACAGATGCCGGTGTGGGGAGGGTGAGGAAGGGCTGGGGCAAGAGAGGCCCAAGGATTTCTTCCTGCTCCGCCGAACAATCAAAAACATTACTTAACTTGGCCTCATCTGACCACTCCGCTGCAAGCCGCCAGGTTTCTCTTTTACACCGGCCGGGCCTCCCTCAATGTTCGAAAAATCACGTTGCAGCATCGGTGACGTCATCGGGCCACGACTTTTACATTTAAATTAGGTCCTCGTTTGCCTGTGGCGGGAGCCTCGGCTGATTTCAAAGTCGGTGAAGATAAGATGTTGCCAGGCGGGCGTGGCGCGGCCTCAGGCTGGTAATTGGACTCTGCCTAATCTTAGCTCCTCCCACGCACTATTCTTGCTGGGCGAGGTGGGTTACAAATCCACCTCATAATACCAGTTGATTTAATTTAATTTTCTTTTACCTCTCCCTCTCCCTGGAGATCACATGGTTTTGGTGGGGTGGAGAATGTCTATACTGTGATGCAAAAGGTATCACAATTGTGTGGGACAGGCTGGAGGGACCAGAGTGTCTTTTCCTGTCAGTCATGGTTTGAATATACCTCCAACTAATCAACAAAAAGAGTCCTATAACCAGTTTAGGAGCCATACTGGCCATGTTCTGTGTTCTGGACAATCCTAATTCCATCCGCTAACTCTTATAAAGATTCAGTTCATGGACTGTCACAGACAAAACCTATTCATTTTTGAAGTATGGCTGTAAACAAAACTGGGCATGTGCGGAGGGGGTGCAAAAAGCTGTCTTGCATCCTTGAAGCTATATCTTTGTAAAAGTGACCAATTCTCTGGCAGTTCGAGGGTACGCCAAAAGCGAAAAGTTGATACCGTTATTGAGAATTTCAAAACAATACAGAAATCAGCTAATCAACAGGAGCAGAAATTAAAAAAGAAAAATGGCAAATGCTGGAAATCTGAAATAAAAACAGAAAATGCTGGACATACATAGCAGGTTAGTCCACATCTGTGCAGAGAGAAAAAAAAACAGGTTTAGACATTTCGGATATGAAGCTTCTGGGAGAAGGAACATGAATCCCACTCTGTTGCATCACAAAGCCAGAAGCTCAAGATGATACAGTGAACGGAGAATAAGCTGTGTATTCTAAGCACTAAACCAGAATGTGTCGTTGCAGCAGAGGAGCTTGTCCTGCCCACTTCACACACCAATACCTCAGAGCAACCCACTCATCTACTCCATGGACTGACCTAACACTACATGTATTGCCTCTGGCCTCACTTCCTTCAGCCACAATGGAAAACAGTGAGAAGCATCACGCACTTAAAAAAAAATTACAACTGCTGTAAAAAGCAACATTTCTGCACACGGGCTCATATGCGCGTACAGCATTTCAATTTTAGATTAACCTGGAATCAATCTATATCCTTTACTTTTATGAATCTGATGATACATTTTTCAAGAGACAGCAAGGCCAGTGTTTTTATTGATTCTTATTTCACGTTATCCATAGGCCCTGATATTTATGGGGAGGCAGGGAGGGAGCGGGGTTATAGCGGTCGAGAAATCTGGAAATGTGGGTAACCGGGAGGTCCTGACCAATTTAATGACAGGACCTCATTTAAATTTTTTCTCTCAGTTTCCCGGCCGACAGCCAGCCAGATTGAGAGGTTGGCTGGCTGCTGTGCCGGAAGGCCTGCGTTGGGAGGCCGCAGCCAGGGAGAGGAGAGGAGGGAGGACGAGATCGGAAAGGCCTTGGGGAAACCGGAAAGGTCGGGACAAGATCGTGGATGCAAAGTCGAGAGAGGTCGTGGGTCGGGGAGGGGAGAGGGCATCAGATTGCAAGGAGGGGCCTGATCACGGGGAGGGAAGCAGGTTTGCTTGGGGGACCAGGGGAAGCACTCCCGCTCCTCCTGGCCCACAAGCAGTGCTGGAAAGGCACTTACCTGCTGCCTCCCTTCAGCCTCCGTTAAAACTGCAAGTGGACACGTTGGAGATGGGTTTCCAATTTTTGAAATTTTAACCTCTCCCAGGAGGTTAAAATTCCCCCTATAGTGACAGTTTACTGCTAGATATATGTCAAACACATCACTGGATTGCTAAATTGGAGTTGTATTCATTAACTGGGATAAATCCAGAGTTAAGCCACAACGGCTTTTTTTTTGCTGAGAGAAGAGAGCTGTCTGATGGACCGTGCTTCTTTGATACGTTGTTCTTTGGCAAACAACAAAAATATAGCACGGCTTTTTGAAAACAAAAGAAACGGCAACAAAAGCAATTGAAAACTAACAATCATGGGGCCCGATATTAACATGGAAACAGAATCTGAGTTGGGGGAGGGGCGATAGCAGGCGACAGACACGCAACATCCTGGGAATGTCCGATTTCAACAGGGATGTTTCTATCATTTTACTTCTGGGTTTCACGTCTCCACTGCCTGTAAGCGGGCATACTATACACCCGCATGATGCGATGTCACGTCGACTATTTAAAGGGCCACTTCACAGATGCAATGGTGGAGGAGGTTTGGAGTTCTGTGGATTGTGTTCAGTGAAGTACAAGTTGAGAGATAGAATCAAGGAGGGCAAAGGCTGCACTAAAGATTCAATGAGGCTTCCCTGGATGCATTGCTGGGTGCAGTAAGGGTGAGGAAGGAGGTCCTCTTACTTAGCAATGGGGAAAAAAAAAACCTGCTGCCACAACAAAGAAAGCGTGGTTGGAGATAGCTCAAGAGGTGAGCAGCAGGAGTGTTAACGTGAGGACTTGGATCCAGTGCAAGAAGCATTTTAATGACCTAACTAGGTCAGGAAAGGTAAGCACAGTTGCAGATTCACCTACATCGTGTAGTGCACCCCTCTCTCACTCTGTCTGGTCAAGTATACTCCATTCACATCACTCCTCACAGCCACTTAAGTTTCTGCAGCACCCATCATTCCCTTTCTATGCACTTCCTCACCTCCCCGTTCCTCCATCCATCACTGCCGCTCACCTCAATCCTTATACAACGTGATACCATCTCAGTCAGCTCCCCCGTTTCTCAACAAATGTCTTCACGTCAGTGATGCATCCGCCTGATGGTCACCCTCACCGAATGCACTGAATCCATCGGATGCACACATGCCTTACAGCCACTCATAGGTCTGTTGTGCCCCTTTGCAGGAGAAGAGAGCCCAAAATACAAGGGAGAGGAAGAGGACCGGAGGCAGGCCCCCACAAATTGTGGAGCTCACAAATGCCAAACAGGAGGCTTTGGAGATTAGCGCATATCAGCGTCCCTGACCATCGGAAATGGAGGGACAGGGACTTCAAGATTGGATAGGCTGGAGTTGTTTTCTTTGGAACAAAGGAGGCTGAGGGGAGATTTAATTGAGGTATATAAAATTATGATGGCACTAGGTAGAGTGGATCATGAGGATCTATTTCCCTTAGCGGAGGGGTCAGTGACCAAGGAGCATAGATTTAAGTAATTGGATTAGACGGGAGCTGAGGAGAAATTTTTTCACCCAGAGGGTGCGGGGGGGTGGGGGGGCTGGAACTCACTGCCTGAAAGGGTGGTAGAGGCAGAAACCCTCAACTCATTTAAAAAGTACTTGGATGCGCACTTGAAGTGCTGTAACATACAGGACTACAGACCAAGTGCTGGAAAGTGGGATTAAGCTGGATAGCTCTTTTTCGGCCGGCACGAACACAATGGGCTGAATGGCCTCCTTCTGTGTCATAATTTTCCATGATTCGTTGCTGCAGGGTGACAGAATTAATCTCTCCGACCCTCATCTCATACAAGACTAAGTCATGTTGACTTGAATTCAGTACTGAGTAAAATATGATCACCTTAATCATGCTGAGTTGCAACATTTTTATATTGCCATGACTAAATCACATCCGTTTCTTCTCTCCTCCAGGTCATCACGCAAAGAACAGCAGCCCCTGCCCAGAGATGGTGAGGATTCCTCAGAGGAACTCATTCCTTCTGAGGGTTCACCGTCACAGGACACATGCCAACCAGGCACCAGCGCAAATACGAGCTCTTCAGTGGGTCCTGTTAGACCGTTAGGTGGACTTGGTGAATCACAGTTCATAAGTGAGCACAAGCAGAGTGTGGCGGCAGGGACAGCTGTAGAGAGTTTGTGTTGGAGGGTGCACTCCTCTCTACACTCTGCTCAGCTGGACCAGGGTGGGGGGGTTGGCAATCAATGAAAAGGAGAATGATAGAGCGTCAGCAGCACGTGTGCGAGGTAGTGGCAGTCCTGCCAGGCACACTTTCCACAATAGCACACAGGATGGAGGAATCCAGCTCAAGCATTGGTGGATTGAGATCACAAGCCATTGCGAGGACGTCTTCTATGGTTAGACTGGCCTCCTCCGTGGAATTTCATTCACGGCAATCAAATCAGTCCTTGCAAGCCTTGATCACGGCCGTGCAAACTATGGCTGGCAACATTTCTGCTGCCTTAATTAGGATGTGGGATATCCACTCAAAGCATTTCCACGTCTCATCTATTGCCTGCCTGCCACCGCCCCCCACCACCGATGGTCGAGTCTTCCCCTGCACAGGTGCAGGTGGAGTAGTCTTTAGCGGGGCCCTCATGAGCTCTCAGCAGTCAGAGCAGGGGTCAGGACAGCCTGCCTCTACCTCTACTGAAGCCACAGGGGTTGCTCAACGTAGAAGCGGTGGGAAAAGGAAGAGATGAACACTGTCATTCACAGAGGGTATGCACGTGAGTGGTTATGGAAATGTTGTATTAGTAAGTTTCATTTATTTATTTACTAAAATTTATTAATTTGTACCACTTTTCTGTGTTCACCATTCTCGCCTGCCGAGTCGCAACTCGGGTTTTCAGTTGCTCGGTGATGAATGTGAGGACATGCATTGACTGAGACCAATTGGTGCATGTATAATGGGCGAATGGCTGTTTACAGGACTGCTTTGTGTCAATGGGAGTTTGGGGGGGGGGGGGGGGGGGGCGGTGGGGGGCGGTGGGGGGGAAGGAAGGGGGCGGAGGATGCGATAGTTACTTTGGTCCAGTGTGACTAACTGAACCTTCGAACTATTAGGGCATCCCTGGCATCTTGAGCAGCAATGTGAGCGGCTGGTCTAGTATTGGGTGCCCCATCTTCATCTTCCTCCTCTCCATTGGAATCCTCATCAGATGATGAGTGCTGAGTGGCTTGTTCCTCCTCCACCTCTAATCCTCGCTGCTGTGCAATTTTGGGAGGAACACGGTGGACCACGATTATCCTGGAGACCCTTGCTGGAGAGTACTGAAGGGCGCCTCCAGGCCTGTCCAGACACGTGAAGCGCATCTTGAGCATGCCAATGGCTTGCTCGATGACACATCTGGTTGTCATATGGCTGTCGGTGTAGCCTCTTGGTTCATTGGTGGGATTCCTCAGAGGTATCATCAGCCAGGTTATAAGGGGATATTCGTTTGCCACCTTAAGTCTAGTTCCAGGTACGAACAGGTTGGCGATGTTGGACTGACGCAGGATGAATGTATCATGGCAGCTCCCGGGGAATCTGGCACAGACCTGCATGAACCTTTTCTTGTGGGTGCACAATGTGATTGAATGAAATCCCTTGTGGTTGACAAATACTCCTGGTTGATCAGGTGGTCCTCGGATTGCCACGTCTGCAATCGATGGCACCCTGTACCTGTGGGAAGCCAGCCAGAGACGCGAATCCATGTGCCCGCTCATTCTGGCTACTTTCATCACAGGGAAAGTTTACATACCTCCCAGGCCATTGCAAACAATCCATCTGTCATCTGCCTTATTCATTTATGTGCAGCCGACTGTGAAACCCTCGCTATGTCTCCCGTGGTGCCCTGCAAGGAACCTGAGGTAAATAAATTGAGGGCAGTGGTGACTTTCACAGTCACTGGTAAGGTGCGGCCACCAGGGAGCAGGTCTTCTAGGAGGCTGCAGACGTCTGTAACTATCTGATGTGATAAATTGCATGAACTAACCAAACAGATATGAAAACTTTCAAAAGGAAATTGGATTATATACTTGAAAAAGACAACTTGCAGGACTGTGGGGAAAGAGCAGGGGAGTGGGACTAATTGCATTGCTCTTCAACGAGCCGGCACAGGCACAATGGGCCAAATGGCTGTGTGATTCTATGCTTATTCATGAGGTTTCCACAGCTGCAAGATCGCTGTGTGCTAGAAGCACAGCTTTTCAGAGCGGTCAAGGAAGCTAAGCCGGTCTGTGTACCCTGTTAGGCGGGTAGTGCCTCCTGTAACCTAGACTCCTCTGTTGCTCCCCTCTGTTTATCCCTCTCCGTTTTCCACTTGCAGCTCCCACCACAGCACGATCTTGCCGCTGAGGATGATGATTGTCTTCCTCGTCCAAAGTCCAATCAAAATCAGCCATGGTGCCACCATCCCGATGTTCTCTGTGAACAACTCCAAACTGTACAAATACATCTCTCACAACAAGAACTCTCTCCAAACTATTTCCCAGAGGGAACTAAGAAAGCAGCTCTGAGCACTGACCCTTTATTCATATCGGGACACCTGACCTTTAATCATCCCCATGAAGTGCCGCTCAATCTCACCTCCGTTTACTGGCGAGTTTCCCGAGTCGAGAAACCCATGCAGGAGGCATAAATTTCAAATCGCTGCCAAGATCTCATGAAAGGACCGTCATAAACATATTATAATCACTGATCTGCTCTCCAGAGCAACTTACTTGGACCCACCCAAACCCGCCTAGGTTAAACCAGAAGTAGGCACGTTCGCAGCGGGTGGAGGGTTTCAGACTTTTGCCAATTCAACCCCTCTTCAGACCCTCTCCCGCCAGCCACTGGGGGGGGGGGGGGGGTTAAAATCACCCCGATGGTTTTAACAAACTGACTGGACTGTTTTTACAGAGCAATAATGCTTCAATATACACTCAAGATGCTCGGCTTTAAATGCTTCAGCTAGTTTTGGGAAAGGGGAGTAAAAGGCAAGTTAAAGGAAAGCCTGACATAACATCTCTTGAAAATTGTCATTAGCACAATAGTGTTGAACACATCTCACAATTGCTTACTGGAAATAAGAAATGCTGATGTGGCAAAATGAGGAAGTCCTGCAGCAATATGCTTCAAGAACAGTAATGGCAGATTTTCTTGAAAGATGATGCTGACAAAAAAAAGAGATTTCTCTCAAGGAATCTCGTGCAATCAGCCAGCAGAGGTTGGCAGTTGAAATTGCAATGTTAATCATCAAAAATGGGAAACATCTTGAGAACTACTGAAACTGTCAGCATGCTGATGGAGCTGAGCAATTGAGCAACTGAAGATTAAAAGCCTCTGGTTTCCGTATTGTTCGTACAACCTCAATGGGAAGTGGTGGGGTCACTGTTCCATCACATGAACTAACCAAACAGATATAAAAACTTTCAAAAGGGAAATGGATATATACTTGAAAAAGGAAAATGGGGAAAGAGCAGGGGAGTGGGACTAATTGGATAGCTCTTAACGAGCCGGCACAGGCACAATGGGCCGAATGGCTGTGCAATTCTATGCTTATTCAAGAGGTTTCCACAGCTGCAAGATTACCACACGCCTTGTGTATTAAGTCCAATACCTGCATTGCCCAGGGAGTAACACATGCAAATCTTACAAAATGTAATTTGATGTTGATTTTTTTTTCTTTTAGTTACTTCATTTTAGACTTTTCTCTCTCTCTTTTCCTAAACAGCCTCATCCTCTCCACTCCAGAAGCAGGATAGACGAATCTAAAGATAGATCGCCAAAATAGGCCATTAAAACAGACTGACACACTGCTTGAAAAGAGTCACAGAAGAGAGATTTTGCACCGGTCATGACAAAGAGGTCATAACGGGAATAGAAGATTACTTCACATTTTGCAGCCAATGTCAGCATCAGGCTGTCCAACACGGGTTCAATGCAGAGTAAAGCCCGACTACTCTGCCCCAATAATTCACCTTAACCCCAACAGAGTGACATTTCCATATCAGCCACTTATGTCCTGTTATAATCAACTTTTAAGAATAGATTCTACATTTGTCCATATGATACCAGTCACTGCTTTTCGAAGTAATTTTTTGCATATGAAGCACTTTGAGATGTTTTTGGGAGATATGAGAGGGGCAATATATAAATGTAAGTCTTTTTTTTAAGTGCCAAAGGCATAGAGATTTGCCACAATCCAGTGCTGAAAGTGGAAGAGCCTCAGTGTCGTCCCAAACATCTCCGCCCCCTCACAAAAAAGTGACTACCTGGCAATCTGGCTGCCATTTCAACATTTGCTTAGCCCACTGAGCATTGCTATACTACTGATTTGCTCTCATTACCAAATAGAAATCTTAGTAATGCTCGCAGGCTCTAGTGCAGCTTCCTGTTTTTGTGATAGATTTTTACTTTCACTGGCAGATCTCCCGTGGTGTGGAGGATGTGAATTGGAGGATATGCTATTCTGTAACAGTAAGGGCTGGATTTCTCTCCGTCGGAAAATTGGGCAGGGAGACCTAGCACTGTATCCCGCCAGATCTACCTTTTCCTCTATTTGCCCCAGCAGAGAAGGCAGCCCTTTACCATCCTACTGCGTATAAATGATGGCAGGGCCTGGAAGCCCAGCCTTGTGCTACTGCTGCAATCAACCCCATAGGCCACCAGGAGAGTGGGTGCAGACAGCGGTGGATGATCTGCTAGTTCATTGACCTAATAGTAGTCAGCTCCCTCTTCATAAAGACCCCAAACAATTAACACTTGAAGGTTTTGGTCCAGTTCAAGGCTCAAATTGAAATATTTTCTCAAGTCTTTGGGACACTCCTGCCTCTTTTAAATGGATTTCTTCCTCGTCATGGCACTACAGTGGGTGCCCTGCCAGGAGTCTGGCTGCATCGGTAATAACCCCACCCAGGAAAATGAATTGGGGTGGGGGCAGCAGGCCAAGTCCTGCCCTGACACTCCTCCAGTGGGAGGAGGAAAACCCAGCCCAAGGAGTGTTATTGTGACAGGCCCAGTGTGACAGAAAATAAGTGTGACACTTACAGAAAGTGCATGCTAAACACAAGATAAATAGATTATATGGGTGTATGAAGTATTGAACATAATTTGTATATCCATTATATATAATAAAAATATTTAGAGAATTTTCTGTTCAATTTCTCTGCTGGATGGAATGAAATTGTGGAATTGGATGCGTGATGGTCAATGGGAGGTATGTCAGAGAGTTTGGCCCAAGTGACGAAGAGGTATGAAACATAAGAGGAGGAAATAGTGGCGCTGCGGAGAGTTTGGTGGCAGCGAGTGGAGGAAAAGGTGGTAATCAGGGGGAAAACTCTCCAGTGGCTGGAGTCATACCTAGCACAAAGGAAGATGGTAGTGGTTGTTGGAGGCCAAGCATCTCAGCCCCAGGGCATTGCTGCAGGAGTTCCTCAGGGCAGTGTCCTAGGCCCAACCATCTTCAGCTGCTTCATCAATGACCTTCCCTCCATCATAAGGTCAGAAATGGGGATGTTCGCTGATGATTGCACAGTGCTTGGTTCCATTCACAACCCCTCAGATAATGAAGCAGTCCGAGCCTGCATGCAGCAAGACCTGGACAACATCCAGGCTTGGGCTGATAAGTGGCAAGTAACATTCGCGCCAGATAAGTGCCAGGCAATGACCATCTCCAACAAGAGAGTCTAACCACCTCCCCTTGACATTCAACGGCATTACCATCGCCGAATCCCCCACCATCAACATCCTGGGGGTCACCATTGACCAGAAACTTAACTGGACCAGCCATATAAATACTGTGGCTACGAGAGCAGGTCAGAGGCTGGGTATTCTGCGGCGAGTGACTCACCTCCTGACTCCCCAAAGCCTTTCCACCATCTACAAGACACAAGTCAGGAGTGTGATGGAATACTCTCCACTTGCCTGGATGAGTGCAGCTCCAACAACACTCAAGAAGCTCGACACCATCCAAGATAAAGCAGCCCGCTTGATTGGCACCCCATCCACCACCCTAAACATTCACTCCCTTCACCACCGGCGCACTGTGGCTGCAGTGTGCACCATCCACAGGATGCACTGCAACAACTCGCCAAGGCTTCTTCGACAGCACCTCCCAAACCCGCGACCTCTACCACCTAGAAGGACAAGGGCAGCAGGCGCATGGGAACAACACCACCTGCACGTTCCCCTCCAAGTCACACACCATCCCGACTTGGAAATATATCACCGTTCCTTCATTGTCGCTGGGTCAAAATCCTGGAACTCCCTTCCTAACAGCACTGTGGGAGAACCGTCACCACACGGACTGCAGCGGTTCACCACCACCTTCTCAAGGGCAATTAGGGATGGGCAATAAATGCCGGCCTTGCCAGCGACGCCCACATCCCGTGAACGAATAAAAAAAATTTTTTAAAAATTGTCAGGAAGTGGTGAAAGGTTGCAGAGGAAAACAATGAGGTATGTTAGGGATTTCAGCAAATTTGATGGCAGTCACTGGTGAACACAGAAGAAGTCGGTGGGATGAGGTTTGAGTGGGAAAGCAGGAGTTAGGGCAGATACGATGAAGAGAATGGGGAAAGAAAAAAAGGTATCCGAGCTGCACTGATACCGGCACAGGCACCTGCCAATAATATGTAATGTTTCCTACATTGCAACAGTGACTACATGTCAAAAACACTTTTTGTTTATTCGTTCATGGGATGTGGGCGTCGCTGGCGAGGCCAGCATTTATTGCCCATCCCTAATTGCCCTTGAGAAGGTGGTGGTGAGCCGCCTTCTTGAACCGCAGCAGTCTGTGTGGTAAAGGTTCTCTCAGTGCTGTTAGGAAGGGAGTTCCAGGATTTTGACCCAGCGACGATGAAGGAACGGCGATATATTTCCAAGTCTGGATGGTGTGTGACTTGGAGGGGAACGTGCAGGTGGCATTGTTCCCATGTGCCTGCTTGACCTTCTAGGTGGTAGAGGTCGTGGGTTTGGGAGGTGCTGTCGAAGAAGCCTTGGCGAGTTGCTGCAGTGCATCCTGTGGATGGTACACACTGCAGCCACTGTGCGTCGGTGGTGAAGAGTGAATGTTTAGGGTGGTGGATGGGGTGCCAATCAAGCGGGCTGCTTTGTCCTGGATGGTGTCGAGCTTCTTGAGCGTTGCTGCAGCTGCACTCATCCAGGCAAGTGGAGAGTATTCCATCACACTCCTGACTTGTGCCTTGTAGATGGTGGAAAGGCTTTGGGGAGTCAGGAAGTGAGTCACTTGCCACGGAATGCACAGCCCCTGACCTGCTCTTGTAGCCACAGTATGTGGCTAGTCCAGTTAAGGCTCTGGTCAACAGTGACCCCCAGGATGTTGATGGTGGGGGATTTGGCGATGGTAATGCCGTTGAATGTCAAGAGGAGGTGGTTAGACTCTCTCTTGTTGGAGATGGTCATTGCCTGGCACAAATGTTACATGCCACTCATCAGCCCATGCCTGGATGTTGTCCAGGTCTTGCTGCATGCGGGCATGAACTGCTTCATTATCTGAGGGTTTGCGAATGGAACTGAACACTGTGCAATCATCAACGAACATCCCCTTTTCTGACCTTATGATGGAGGGAAGGTCATTGATGAAGCAGCTGAAGATGGTTGGGCTGAGGACACTGCCCTGAGGAACTCTTGCAGCAATGTCCTGGGGCTGAGATGATTGGCCTCCAACAACCACTACCATCTTCCTTTGTGCTAGGTATGACTCCAGCCACTGGAGAGTTTTCCCCCTGATTCCCATTGACTTTAATTTTACTCGGGCTCCTTGGTGCCACACTCAGTCAAATGCTGCCTTGATGTTAAGGGCGGTCACTCTCGCCTCACCTTCATGGGCTACGAAGCGCTTTGGGGCGACCTGAGATCATTAAAGGCACTATATAAATGCAAGACTTTCTTTTCTTTCTCCGCCAGTGTTACGTGGAGCAGGATTGCAGGTATTCGGGCCCAATATACTTATAAACACAGGAGAGGCGGGGTCTTGAAGTTTGGGAGGTGTCACACTGTGGAGGCTTAAAAAAACAACCCTTGAGAACCGCCACTGAAAAAACACTGGGCCGAGCCCAGCAGATGGTCGTAGAGAAGTTTTAAATGCTGTTCACGGCCGGTGGCAGGAAACTTGCGAGTGAGGCCGAGTGATGGCCAAATAAAAATGTTAACCACTGTTCGCGATTGATGGTCGGGAAACTGCGGGTGAGGGCAGCTGACAGGAACATAACATTTTACACACAGTTGCCAAAGGAGAACCTAGCCCAAGGCCGGCTGATGGCCAAAGAAAAATTTTAACAACACTGTTTTTCTCAGGGATCCTGGACAGGAGCAGGAGCCAGTACCTAATCCACACCAATAATAACAGCCACATCTTGCATTTATAAAAGATTCTTTAATGTAGAAAAATATCCCAAGGCACTTCACAGAGATACAATTATTCAAAAATGGATGCCGAGCCAAAGAAGGAGTATTAGGAGGGGCGAAAAAAAAACTGTGTCAAAGGGGTGGGTTTAAAGAGGATCTTAAAGGAGGAGAGGCCAAGAGGCGTAAGGAGGGAGCATGACGCCTGGACTGCTAAAGCTAAGGCCCCCAATGAAGGAGCGAAGGTGGGAAGAGAGGTATTAACTGTGAGAGTCAGAGGAACGGAGAGTTTGGGGAAGCACTGTAGGGGTGGAACAAGTTACAGAGATAGGGAGGGATGAGACTATGAGGATCAGAATTGTAAATTGGAAGTGTTGGGAGACTGGGGGAAGGATTTTAAACCCCAAGAATAGGTGGGCTGGGGGTGGGTGGGCAGTAAGACGTGTTGATTTCATCAGCAGGACTGCAACCCGGCGCCAACGCGCCCACTTCCGGGTTTAACCCAGGTGCGTTGCATCCGAGTATCTGAGAAACGGAAGTCGCTTCCCCTGTTAATGCCGGTGGACAAATCGTTAAAGGGGCAATTTACCTACTTCAGATACTTAAGGTCGGTCATTTTTTGTGGATTCTGAACCCGAAATGAATTTTATCTCACCTGCATGGGTTTCCCATGGCTTCTCACACTCGCCAGTGAAATGGGGGTGAGATTCATGCAGAAGTTGATTTGACCCTTTCAACCTGTGATTGACACATCTCAATAAAAGCTCAGGGATTGCAGCTGGTCTTTCAGTTCTCTCAGGCAAACGTTTGGCTGAGAATTGTTTGTGTTGGGTCTTTATTCACACTGCCAGCCATCACTCAATTAAATTAAATAAACTGAAAATAATCAATTGTTAACACCCTGAATCAATGTTGAGTGTGTGCACTAGCTTATATTTTTAAGAATAATGACAACATCTGAAATATTGGAATATTCTGAAAGAATAACATTTTATAAGAACTTGGCTATTTTGCTAATAAAAATGATAGAACTCCAAATATGTTTCCACTTCTCATCCATTCTTTACCTTTGTGTGGTCCATCTCTTCCCTTTTGCTGGGATTCTCTCTCTCTAGCTTTAGCAATAGGCTCTCCATAGATATTTATTACACGCTCAGACTCCCACAACTATTTGGACTGTGTTTCTTCCCACCTCACCGCCAGTAAATACTTCATCCCTTTCTCTAATTTATTCCACCCCAGTCATACCTGCTCTAATAAATCTACTTTCCACACCAGAGTTCCCAACGGTCCTTTTTCCGTAACTGAGTCTTCCCTTAGCAGTGGTTGACAGGCCCTTTGATTGAGTCCATCATATTTCCCATATGCAGCAGAATATAAATGCCATTGGCATCAGTTATGGTTTTCATCTTTTAATGCTAGTGCTGTTAGGAAGTTCAAAAAATGAATGTTACTTATATTGCGCTGATCAAATCGCTTCTCTCCTTTTCCACCTAATCATCTTCTCTCCCCTCCTCCCTCTCTATTCCTCCCCATCTCTTTCATTTTCCCTCTCTCCTCATCTTTCCCCTGTCCTCACCCTATATCCTCCCTCTCTCTCCTCCCCATTCCTTCCCCTCGTTGCCTCTCCCTTCCCTACCCTTCCTCTCCCCCTCGCTCAGTTTGCCTTCTCTGTTTTCACCCTCCTTTTCTCTCATCCCTCCCTTCCCCGTCTTGGTTCAATTTTCTCCCTCAGTTGATGTGAAAAGTTTCATGGGTTTTGACACCCCATGTGCAATGCCATGGGAGATCAACTAGTACAAACTGCATCCAATGAAAAGAAATATCTCCCCCGCAGCATCACTTTCAGCATCTCCTGGTAGAATAATAAATGTGGCTCCCACTCAAACGAGCAAAAATATAAAAATCAAAACCCACCCACTGAGCAAAGACTGTGAACCAGACCAATGAGTGTATATCAGAGAACAACTCCCCAAAAAATGACCATAAGACCAAATGTATCCCCACAGCATAGGGCCGCAAACACATAGCAGAAATTCCAGGTTAGGACAACAAACCGTCTCCTCCCCATCACGGAGCAGAAATTCTTGCATTGGTTCACAAACTCTCATTCACCCCCATCCCCATCTCAGAAATTGTTGGTTAGGATATTAAACCAGCATTCATGCCGAGACCACCTGCCCTCCATCAATAGTCGAGAGCCACCCCCCCCACCCACTGTCCAGCCCCACGGCCAATGGTCGAGACCCCCCTACCGCTGCCAACGGCTGCCTCCAGCATCAGACTCACCCCAATGTCCTCCATGGCCCACGATCTCTCCCTCCTCTCCGTTCCCTGGCTGCTTTCCCCCCAGACAGCCAACTAGTCTGTCAATCTGGCTGAATGTCGTACAGGAAACCCGGAAGTGAAATCAATTGCCTTCAATTGAGTTGCGATCGCAGAATCCAGTGCGCTCACTTGACTTCCAGCTTTCCCAAGTGATAATCTACCCACCCACAGTTCCCGGCTCCATGCTAAAATCATGCCAAAATCATGCTCTAGGAGCCAATGTAGGTCCGCGAATCCTGATGCGGCATAGGATATGGGCAGCACAGTATTGGATGAGCTGAAGTTTACAGAAGGCGGAAGCTGGGAGGCTGAACAGGAGAGCATTAGAATAGTCAAGTATGGAGGTGACCAAGGTGCCTGGGAGAGCGATCCAGGTTCAAAATGTTTCTTTTTTTCAAATTGGAGAGATAAAACCTGAGCTTTGCAGTAGCTGGTTGTGGATGAAGTTGGAAGATGTAAATTTGGACCCACAATTGTATCACTTATTATTGGGAGGTCTACAAGGTAACTAATAGTAAATATATTAGTGTCCAGGCAGTTTAGGCAGGAGTTACCACAAGCATATACATATATAAAAAAAATGGGATGCAGGAAGTTAGTTGTGACAAACAGAAAATGCATGCGATGCCAGACTTTGAATATATTGTAGGCAATAGCATGAAAATTGTTATTGCTTAGGATTTCAGCAGATATTGTGTTTTACTGGAGTAGCTGACTCCCACCTCAACAAATACATGTCTGTCAACTGAAGGCAGAGACCAGTATCATACAAAGCAACACGTGTATGTTCTGGTGTAGGAAAGAAAATCTTGCAAGCGTTTCTGAATAACCTTCAAACAGGCCATATGCAAACTCTTAATACTGAAGCTGTTACTTCCCTTGGCTATCAAGAAAGGATTTTAAATTTGCAATGGGTCCATCACAAAGCAAATCTGGGGCAGTATTTGTAGGTGACCTGTTTGTGTCCATATGATCCAGTAGTCAGTTGACCAGCACTATCCCATTTTTAATCACTTCATGATAGTAGATTGTATATTTGAACTTTTGCCTTTCCCTGCCATTCCCCTCTTTTCCTCAGTTGTCTCGGGGCCTCTCTAGCCCATGACAGTTCTGACAAAGGGTTACTTCCTGAACTGTTAAGTTTGATTTTTTTTCCCCCCTCAGATGCTGATTTACCTGCTGTGCCTTCCCAGCATTTTCTGCTTTTCTTTCACATTTTTTTTTTAGAATTAACAGTTAGTCAGTCATTCTGTTTACTTATACACAGATATGGATATTCAAAATTGTGAAGTAAATGTATCACAGAACTAAGGCATCATATCACCCAAGGCCCATGTATGAACCCTGAACAGCAGCTGTAAGTTCTTTGACTTAAGAGTCAATGTCAACTAACTTGTTAATTAAATTCAGCAGTCTAATCCATACCAGGTTCTTTTTGAAACTACACTACTCAGTGGAAGTTTTCACTGCAATGGTTAGCATACTTTGGATTTCTGTCTGAAATGTTACACAATCACAGTGGATGTCTTGGTGATTAAGATAACTTTACTTGCTTTTGACTTGCTTATTACAATGCAGTTTGAATGGCAATTCACATAAAAGTGCCTTCTATTCTCTGTAAAGCTGTTTACAATCTTTACTGGAGTCAGAATGATTCAATGACCTGAAATGTAATTACCATTTCCTGGTATTTTGACTCCTCTGATTTAAAGACATAACTCGTGAATCTTGAATAATTTGGTTGACATGAACTGTAGAATGATTTTCTTCTAAAGAAAACTCCCATACTTAATCCTAACTTCTGAAAAATGCTTTTTATATTATTGCCTTCATTATCAACCCTGGAATTTGATTTGGTAAATTATATAAAGACCTATCCATCACAGCACCAAAAAGATAGAACAAGAGTGTAAATTACTGCCTGCATTATGAATTTGTTTAAAGGAAGACATAAATAGATTGACTGACATCATAAGAACTATAGGGACATCAGCCCATCGTGGAGTAGGAAGGTGGCAAAAGCCCAGAGAGCAGAAATCATTTCCACATTCATTTATACCCCTGCCCTCCTCCCCCTCACCCCTAATTTTCTTCCCATCCCCAAAAGCACTAACACCAGGGGGTTGATTTTAATTGGGAGCACGTTCAGGGTGAGCGGGGGTGCTTGGCGGAGGAAAGCCCCATGGGGAGCTCAGCATGAGGCCCACAGGACAGTCTCCCAACTGAAACCGGAAGAAGTGATGTCAGGGCCGGCAGCGAAAATCGTGTCGGAAGCCCGAGGATGCTGGTGGACCGAAGGGAATGGTCCCCGGCATAAAGTTAGTGCTGGGAAGGTGGTTGGCAGCTGATACTGGTGCTGGGTGGAATAGGCATGGTTGGGGAGGCCTAAGGACTCCTTGCAGGGCACTCTCCCTCCCAACGCCAGTCTCGACGGCCAGTGTTAACTTTATGCCGGGGATAGTTCTCTTGGGTCCCGACCCGACTTTTGCTTTCGCCTGCCTGCTCTGGCATCACTGTTTTGAACAGGAGACGATCATGTTTTATTCAAATGAGGCCCAGAAGTTAAAATGACCCGGGCCTCAAGCTGAATTCCCCACAGGGTTTGCCGCCCACCCTGTACCGCACTCCCCAACCGCTCTGAACGTGCCCCCAGTTAAAATTGACCCCATTGAGTCCGAGATTTGAGATATTGTCCAAGAGATAGCATGTGGACAAATGTAAGGAATCTTACAACACCAGGTATAGTCCAACAGTTTTATTTGAAAATCACAAGCTTTCGGAGCTTACCTCCTTCGTCAGGTGAGTGAGTGAAGGGTTCTAAGCTCCGAAAGCTTGTGATTTTCAAATAAAACTGTTGGACTATAACCTGGTGTTGTAAGACTCCTTACATTTGTCCACCCCAGTCCATCACCGGCATCTCCACATCATGGCTACTATCGATAACGATGGAGGCAATTGCTCCCGTCTCTATGCTATTGAGCCATTACCGTACAACACATATATTTTTAAAGCCTACACAGTACACTGAACCTACACAAGCTAGCTATTATACTTGTAGTGCTTCCTGTATATACTCTGACAGGAATCCAGGAGGTTCATCTGTAAAAAAAAAGACAACTAAAGATGTCGTATGCTATACTTTCGCAAGTTACCGATTCACCGATATCTCCATTAAGAACGTTGAAAAAATACAAAGCCGTGAAAAAAAAATCCATACTCTGATACAGCCAGGGAAATGAGAAAAGAGGTTTGTGGAGTTGATGCTTTCTCTCCCAATTTTCATCAATGCTGCAAGTAGAACTCTGTGCAAAAGCTTTTTCTGGCCACATGCAAACTATGGGTTTCCTGCTTTGTGTAGGTGACACTTCAGTTTTAAAGGTTAAATGTCATTGATACTGATGATGAGAGACGAGACACTAAAGTATGAACACATACCCAAATGCAGTGGATCATCATTCCATACTGTATGACATTAAGTCTACTCTTTGTAAAGGAAATTCAAATACACTTCTTTTTGTAAACAGAGAATGATTTAGAAAAGAAGAATACAGATAAATTTAGAAGGCGTCTTATCAGTTCTATCCATTTCCTTCCTTGGCTTTTTTTTGATCTCATGACTGAAAGCTCAGGCACTGTGCTTCACTCTACTGGCTTTGCTGGAGGTGGCCAGCTGCGTTATTTTTGCTTTAACCAAAAAAAAAGTATCTCAGCGGTTTAACAATGACCTATTTAAAAGGAAGCTGCCCCAACACTGTATTTGCTTCAACTGGTGCACGCGTCTCCTTCCCTGCACCTAAAGCAACTCAAGATTTGAATCGTGACACAGCAGTTCCTTTCATTCCGGGCTCCTGCACTCAGCTGTCTACGGACCAAACCTTGGCAGAGAATCATACCAAGCTGCATTACGCCCCATGAATAGACACTGGCACGTCCGGCCTCCCGAGTACCAAACAGTCGTCTCATAAACAACGTAAATCAGACAAATATTTCTTTCTGTAATATGTGCCTCGTTGGTCTTGCACAAATACGATCTTTGCCAGAAATAAATCAAGTGAAGAAAGTGCCAAGGAATCAGAAACAGTGAATGCTAGATCTCAGAAGCACTTCAACAAATAGCCCCACACTGAGGCTTCGGCTTCAAGGCAATCTGTGGTAAATGATTCTATGAGACAGTTACTAATTCAAAAGAAAAAAGATTTGTAAAAATAACTCCAGGAGTGATTTCCTCTCAGTGCACTTTATTTGAAAGCTTACGCTCACCAACTTATTGTCGCACAGTGTCCCATTAAATACTGGGCAGCAAGCTGTCTGCCAAAGTCACTGAGACCAAGTGACCCACAGTTACAAGAGAACTACTCTGAGAGCCTTTATCTGTGTTGGAGTGTCTGTCCGTTCATCAATCACAGGTCATTTAATGCCAGGTATTCAAAATCTGTCTCCCTGCAGATCCTCAACCCCCAACACCATTATAATCTTCTACAGAAAGCTGGATGCCAAAGTACTTTCCAACACACTCTGGTTCAATATCTATATACTCCAGCCTACATCATTTGTCAGATTGCAGAATTACTGCAACCTAAAGCAATCTTTCTCTATTACTAAAGATGTAGCTATGTGTCAAAATTATGAAGGGAAAAATTTTGTTCTACCTCTCAGCCTTTCTTCTGCACACTCCTGATAACACCACTTTTTACATTCAGCTTCATTGACTTGGCTCTAAATGGGACAATCGGCAGCCTTGTTTAAAGACTGCACCAATTCTTCACTCCTAGGCCCTGTTGCCAGGGTTGCAGCTGTGGAGCTGATCCTTGTCAAAATGCAGCCGTCAGGACAAAGGCTTTCATTATCTTCCTTCAGTGCATACAAACAGCGAGGACAGTGCACGCCCATGACAAAATGTTCAAACAAGCTCAGAAACTCCATCACCGTACATTTGCATATCAATTGGCCAGAGCAGGGCTGTGTGAACGTTACCCAGACATGGACATTAGGAGGGCACATATGCATCATCAGTCACTGTCCCAACTGTTTTTCAGGTTTCAGCTATGGTAGTGGAAGAATAGAGCACAATTGGATTGTTGCCAGTAATACGCGATTAGTCAATTTGAGAACCAATTTTCTGATGGTATAAAGCGATATTACAGCAGGGCTGCCCTCCTATAAATAACTGAAAAAAATGAAAATACGTCAACTTTAGTTACAGATCTCACATTCCATTAGAGGGGTGTGCATTTGAGATGTGTCATATTTGTTATAATAGGATAATCTAGGAAAATTCATAATATACAAAAAACCCAGAAAATGCTGCAAATGCACAGATGGTCAGTCAGCATGTGAATGAGACCAAAAGCGATAATGTTTTTGATGTAACTCTTCATTGATTCTCCTATCCAAAATGTTAACCTTCCTTTCTATTTCAGGTGCTGACTGACCTGCAGTGCATTTGCAACATATGTGTTTTTTTTTCCTTTTTACCTGTAAGAGTTCCAAACTGGGACACATACACTAGCTAATCCATGAAAATAAGGTGTTAAATGATGGAGAGAAGCCTTTGTGAATAAACTAATTAGCATCTCCAAAAAGTACAGTGGTCATTCATTTGCAAAGCCACAATGAAAAGAAAGCTGCCACAAAGTAGGGAAGGTTGGACAGCAGTAGATTGCCCATAACATCTGGCATCATCAACAGAAATGTCCCCCTTAATGATGATTATTAAAGCTCAATTCTGGAAACTTATCAATATCTCAAGTTGGACAGCTCCTACAACATGCAGAGCTGCACACAGTATTACAGGACGGATTTATGAAATAATTCTTCAAAATAAATGAATCATCTGACTCCCACCCACTATATGCAACAGCAGAGTATTTTAAAACAGGTGAGACAGCCAAGCCACTGCACTCTAAATATTGAGAACTTCCTTAAATGTGCATTTTAAAAAGCTTTACACACAATATAAATGAATTTAAATTCTTCGCTCATTCACACAACGGGGATGATTTTTACCTTAACAGGGTGGAACTCAGGTTTCTTACCTGCCAGAAAGCCATCTTGAACTCTTCGTTCCAGATTTTAACCTGCTGCTTTGAGCAATCAAACGGACAGCCTCCCAAAGCCAATGGGGTCCTTCTTTACATATGCATTTCAGGTCTGATGATGTCATCGGGGGGCCGACTGCAATTTTAAACTGGTGGCCACAATGGAGAAGCCGCTGTAGTTTTCCCGCCAGGTGAATACCGTGAGGAAGAGGAGCCGGGGCCATAAGAGTAAAGTTTTTAAACTTTCCTTGTGGGGTCAGGGGGAATCCCCTTCTACCTTCACATCCCCATCTCTTTCCCATGCTCCTCTCCTTCCCTTCTCTCTCCCTCTTCACTCTCACCCACCTCTCCTTGTCCCTTTACCTACATCTCTCCTTGTCGCCCTCCTCCTCCCCTCCCGACCCCATCCATCATTCTCAATCCCTCCGTCTCTCCCTTCCGTCATTTCCCCTCCAGTCTTCATCCTCTCCCCCTTTGGTCTAAGTATCTCCCTACCCTTTGACCCTGCTTGATGTGAGAAGTGCCCTTGATCGAGACTCCCCATGAGCAATGCCACGGGAGATCAGCTAGTTTGGAAAAAATGCTGAAGCAATTTTTTTTGAAGAAATTCCAACATATAACTCAAAAACCCTGCATCCATTTTCAATAGACATGTTTACCAAGACAAAAATTTTAACTACCGGATATGAAAAGTTCACAAGTAAACTGCGCCCTATTTTAGCCACAGTGAAGTTCACTGCTCTGCTTTGCGGGAAGATGTAGCTACAGTACGGCATTACAAAGTAATGACAGCAAAAGTTCTACGTCAACAAACACCTTCTGTAACTAAGCATCAAGATGATGAACTGGAGCTAGAAATAGGGAAGAAATCAGCAATGCTCAGAATTGATTTGTTCTATTAAATTAGGACTGACTGATGATCACTTAGGGAAATGATTCACAGGAAGGTATAATTATTATATTTTTGTGATTTTGGCCTCTTTGTTTTCTCTGTTATTGAAAGCTTAAGAAGAACATGACTCATGTCAATTTATCATTCCTAAAGGATTCATCTGTTGTAGATTTTCCATCATTTAAACGGACAAAAAAAAATTGCTTAGGATAACATTGCTTTGCTTTTCCAGTTCCGACTTACTGTCCCAGAGTTGAGTGTCATGGTTTATTTACACAATGTAGACAGTCTGTACATGTCATTAAGGATACCCCAAGGGCAGTTTCCATTTACAAGGTCAAGGCAAAGTACACCTGACAGATTGGAAATGACTATCCAGAATTTCCCTTCAGACCAGAATTGCACATTGTGATCCAGAATTGGCAGATAACTCCACTTCCCCACCTAATCACGATAAAAGGAAGCTACGGCACCTCCAATGCCTAATTACAAAAAAATTTTGAATTTAAAACAAACACAATTTTCTTTCACTCCTTCCTTGCCCTAATGTTAAATTAAAACAAAAACTTATTGAGTTTATATTACATTTTTCTTTAAACCATTTCACATACTAGATTTGGTACTTTGTATACATTCTTTCCATCGTTTGGAACAGCAGTCCATCAAGAGATTAGTAAAAATGTTCTTAATAGGTTATTTTTAAACTTTTATTTGATACTGTTTTGAGTAAATCAGAATTTCATTAAGATTTCCCTTTTTCATCAAATGAGAATGCTTTCCAACATCTGCCATAAGAAAGCTTGAATGATATAACCAGAATAATGTGCGTTTATATATCGCCATTAAAGTTGACAAACATCCTAAGTTGCTTCCCAGAGGCCGAATCAGAGAAAAAAAGGATACTGAGCCAAAGAAGGATATATTATGAGGGGTGATCAAAAGCTGGGTCAAAGACGTGGGTTTTAAGGAGCATCTTAACTGAAAAAAGGGAGTGGAGAAGCGGAGGGATTGAGTGAGGAAATTTCAGAGGATGGGGCCTAGGCAGCTGATTGTAGGGCCGCCAATGGTGCGGTGAAAGAAGGGAATGACGCACAAGAGGCCAGAGTCAGTGGAAGAGAGAGGCTGTGGAGAGTTGTAGGGCTCGAGAAGGTTACAGAGATAGGGAGGGGCAAGGCGATGAAGGATCTAAATACAAGGATGCAAATTTTAAATTTGAGATGTTGGGGGAGTGGGACTTGGTGTGGGGTAGAATATAGGCAGCTGAATTTTGGATGAGCTGAAGTTTACGGAGGGTGGAGGATCGTAGGCTAGCCAGGAGAGCATTTGAAAGCAGATGAGTTGAGGTAAGCGTGGAGGTGGGTGCCGTTATGGAAAGGATCTCGAGTTGGAAGCTCAGTTTGGAGTCAAACAGGACGTTGAAGTTGCGAACAGTCTGGTTCAGCCTGAGGCAGTGGCGGGAGATAGGAGAAAAACTGGAGAAAGATTCAGATCCAGGGCCAGGGAGGAAGGGGGGGTGGGGGAAGTCTGTTGGGAGGTTTGGTGTAATGGGCAAGGGGCAGGGGGGGAATACGACAGAGGCTGCTGAATAGATGGTGTCAATCTTAGTGACAAAGAAGTCCATGAGCTCCTTGCACTTGTTGTTGAAGGTGAGGGGAGAGGGGTTTGAGGAGATGGTTAGCAGTGGAGAAGAAGTCAGGGGTTATCTTTGCTCTCCAGAACAATCCTGGGCTAGTTGGCAGTTTTGTCAGGAGAGTGAGACCCGATAGCACCCTAATGTGGTCTAGCAAGATCTAGAGCTGGATGGCTAAATCAGTTGTGCACCACATACGCTCAATTCTGTGCCACTAGGACTTGAGAGAGCGAAGGTGGGGACCACTCCAGGAGCAACGACCAAGATGGGAGAGAATAACGGCTTTGCTGCGGACAAGGGCATCAAAGGCTGAGGTGAGGAAGTGGTTGAGCAGATCAACGGCTGCAGATTTATTGTGGCTAATGGAGGGCCAAAGGCTATGGCCGCTGGAACTTTGAAAGCAGAGTGGTAGTGACTTGGGAGATGGAGGGAGGTTTTCTCCCCCCGGGGTGGACACTTAAGGAAGTGGGATTGGATGGGGGTATGGGATGTGGGTGGTGAAGGATAAAAGGAAGTAGTCAGAGTTAGCTTTGTCTGTGATCGAGACCATGGGAGTTGAGATGGCAAGATCGAAGAGGTGGCCATAAATATGGGTAAGAAAGTTTATGTGGAGCAGTAAAAGCAACTTCCAAAAAAGTAGGCTGTCGACAGCTGAAACCTAGTTTTACAGATTGTTTTGTCATCCAATCAATAGCCCAAAATGTAAAAGTGACATAGTCACGTCATGGATGCAACCAGGTCAATCATTGATGCTTCATGGCTTCACATCATGAGAAGAATGAAAAAATGGATTTATATATATTTTTTTAACAATTAGATTTTTGCCGTCTGATTACATTTTGAAAATTTCCAGCCAGCTGACTCAAAACTGGAATGTCTGGATCAAATGCAGATAGGCATTTACCGCCACAGGTACGATTCTAAATTTCATAAATGCTATGTAGTTGCATAGGTCAAACATATGTTATCAGTACAGTATTTCTAATGTTTTAGGGAGGCCTTTGTTTATCATTAGCCTTCCAAAGAAATGTTTTTCATCTCTTTCTACTCCCCCTCCAGCTACTTATTTCATGCTTATTGGGTCTAATATGCAAATATACATGGTTATTGCTGGAAAAACCTCTGATTGGTGTTTGTGGAAATTACACTAACACAAAGCTGTGTTAAACTGAAGGCACTCAATTTATATGTATTATGCAAATCTTTTATCTGCATGCACCTGTGTCAAATCACAACTTTATACAACAGGAACTCGAGACAAATACAAGAAGGATGCAGATGCTTGCAATTCAGCATTCAGGCATGATAGCTTCAGCCCTTCAGAAATCAGTCCAGTCTTGTCCACTATTTCATTATTACTGCCAAACTTGTCATAGAATTAGAGCCTTTCTAGGCAAGAAAATAGCAAGCTGTTATCAGTTAGAATCATAGAAACAGACAGCACAGGAGATGGCCATTCGGCCCATCATGCCTATTCCTGCTCTTTGAAAGAGCCATCTAATTAGTCCCACTCCTCTGCTCTTTCCTCATAGCCCTGCAAATGTTTCCTTTTCAAGTATATCCAATTTCCTTTTGAAAGTTACTATTGAATCTGCTTCCACCACCCTTTCAGGCAGTGCATTCCAGATCATAACATCGAGTTACACCAAAACTACAGCACAGAAACAGGTCATTTGGTCCAACTGGTTTATGCTCCACATGAGTCTCCTCCCTCCCTACTTCATCTAACCCTATCAGGATACCCTGCTATTCCTTTCTCCCTCGTGTGCTTATCTAGCTTCCCCTTAAATGTATATATGCTATTTGCCTCAACTACTCCTTGTGGTACTGAGTTCCACATTCTTACCACTGTTTGGGTAAAGAAGTTTCTCCTGAATTCCCAATTGGATTTATTATCGACTTGCTGCGTTAAAAAAAATTCCTCATATCGCCTCTGGTTCTTTTGCTTTTGCGTTATCCCCTCAGAAATCATCCCAAATTGATTTTCAGCTTTCCTTTCCACTCCCAGAGCAAAAATTGTCTTAAAGTGTAACTTTGTTTTCACTATTACCAGCAGAAGTGTGGCAGAGATGCCCCCAGACCACGGTAACCCCACTTAACTATTCTAGACTTATATACTCCTAAAATCATGTGATACCAATTCCATATTAGGGTCTATTGCCTACAGGAATATAGTTAGTTCTACACCAGCTGTCTTATCACACTTAGCTCAGACTGTCTGTTCTGTACAGAGATGCTTTTGACACATGCTGTACCTAACTCCCTCTCTCTTGCTGTACAGCACAGAGGGCAATTCTCCTTGCAACCAACTCATGAAACACCACACATATTTCGGCAGTCATCAAACGGGTGTCAGATGCTGAACTGCTCGGTCACTTAATTCCGTGTAAGAAAGAGTTCAGATAGATAAAGCCACAAAAAAAGGTAATAGCATCTAGGGTTTTACAAATAGGGGCACAGAATACAAAAGTAAAAATGTTATGATAAATTTGTACAAAACATTGGTTAGGCCACATTTATTCATGTGTGATCCTTGACAGCGAGTGTCAGCAGACTATTCAACCACATTGAAGGAAGGTGGCACATTACAATCAGACTAGATCTTGTCTGCATTCATCATGCACCACACACACTTCCAGCAGAGATCAAACTCTATCCAACATTTTTTTTCCCCTATTGGTACAATTGAACATTTTTTAAAATTACATGCATAATAAGCCTCATTGCAGTCCTGTTACACAAGAGACCTTTGTAACATCTAGAGTTCCAGCACTAAAATGCTGAATGCAATGATTTATGAAACACCACCATCACCCACTCAGAGCATCAAAACTACCAGGCAATGCTAAAAATAAGAACTTTCCGAATAATTCCCACGTCAGAACTAGCACAGCTTGGAAGAATAAAGCATCATCTAAACATAGTATCAGGTCAAGTTCCACAGCCTGAATAACTAACAGTCATGCACCGAAGCATCTTGGCTCAACTCAGTTACAATAAAATAAATGATAAGCAAAAACCTTTTTTGCCATTTCTGTGGAAAAAACTGTCAATATTTTACTTTAATATTACTTTACAAATGCTGTACTGTAGACAATAAAATATACAAAATAATCTCAACAAATTTCTAATTCAAATTGCCTTTCTTCAAATAAGGCCAGAGCTGTAAAAAAATGTACTTACATGATCTAAATTATCTACTGCTGGACTCAACTCATGCTGAAATCCACTAGGATTTTCTTTAAAGGATTTACCAATTTAAAAAGCACAAAAATATTCAGATTAATTGGATATAACTGATGTCCTTTGGTAACAATCTATAGAAATGTCGACAGCTAACACGTCACTTCATACTACGTGCACATACCGTTTATGATCATAGAACACTATAAAAACCTGTTCAAATTTCTGGAGTCTTGGAAAGGAATATCTCATTAACAAAACTACAACTTAAAAAGGGCTGAAAATTATTATACAAATTACAATATTGAAATGAACAGACTTTTCAATCTGTTAGTATGTTTCGTTAAATTCACCGTTTTTTTCCCCACCAATGAATGTTGTAAAAAGAGTTAGTTGGGCAGTTATGAAAAGCAGGACCCTATGACCCTAGAAATCCTTGATAATCTAGAGGTTTATTGCCATCACCATGGCAACTGAATGGGCTCTGGCCTCTTGTCCGCTTTGAACATACAGAAGGGCTGAAAGCAGACAGTTCTGATAGGGTATGGAAGTCAGATCTGACCTGGGTTAGATCTAAATTTAGCTTTTGGAAGATTTTTGGCTTTGGAGAAAGGCTGGAAAGTTCATTCTGAAGGACAAGGAGCCCCAAGGGAAGAGAAGAGGCTTTTTTTTAGTTCTTACTTCTCAAGATCTGATAATATCTAAATTACATGCACATATCTCAATAAAAGCATCTCTTCATAACTGAATCAGTTGCATATTACAATATTTATTCTGACAGAACCTCAAAGTGAACAACAAATTAATTACTGCACACAATTTTGGCACCTTTTTGGTTCCCAGAATACTCAACGAATTACAGCCATACTATAACTGCTCATCCAGATCATAAGATAAATACAAAGAAGGAAGGAGAGTCACCCATCGCAGAGATCCATGGTCTCAAATTATTCGAAGCTTTCTGCTTCCACTACCCTAATCAGAAGTTCATTCCAAGTGTTGATCACTCTTGGCATGAAAAACTACATTTCTTCTCACACAGTTTCATGGTTTTGGCTGAACATGCCAAGTTTTTTCAATCTTTCCTCAGAAACTCAATTCACTGACATGAGGAATCAGTTTCATGGCTACCAGTTTCTTAACCCTTAATAATCCATAGCAGTCTACAAGAATTGACTCCAATTTTTTTGTTGGGGGAGGCGTGAATTGTGCTCAAGGTGATGAATGGCAACCTTGAGAAATGCAGCATATTCTCAGCTTTTCACCTGATGTTCACATCAGTCAAGCTCTTGAAGCTTAGGTATTACATGCAGGTTAGAACCCCCTCACTACCACAGTTGTGTGCTTTCACCCCAAAATCACAGTACTCCTGCACCAGCAGCACATTGCCCTTTTCCATACCATCCCTGGAGCCTGTCTGAAAAAGCAGCGCCAATTATGTTGATTGCCCTAATTCATCTCACTTATCACCCACATAGAACTATTAAAGAACCACTTACATACCGCTGCCCCACCAGCACTGGCCAATTTACACTCACTATATGCCAGGGGGTAGAAATTAGTCTGGGCTCCTTTTCAGGGCACACTCAAAGGCAGCGCCTGTCCGAAGTATGAAGCTCGAGGAGCAATAGAAATTGTTCCTCAGGCCTCGTCTGCGTACTCAGAGCGAGCTGCATGTGGAGGCGCGACCAGCTATGGTTTTCCCCAGGAGAAACCAATTTTGGGCCGCCTGCCTCGCCAACAATTTGTGAAAGGGTTCCTTTAACAGGCGTTAGCCCACTAATTTACATAATGAAGGAGCCTCACGCCCGATTAAGGCATCTGCCTGGGACGCCTAAAAAATGAGCCCTACGAATTTGGCTGTGGGACCAACGTCTGCACAGACTGATATGCTTTGTGCCTGTTTCACACCCGAAAATACCAATTTCTACCCCTAGATGGTTTAGTTTTCATTGTTTTCACTGAAACGTAAGAGTGCCAGTGCAGTCCTAAACACACAGCATTGTGCGTTGTTTGTACATGCCTGCACATGCATAGTGGTCCTCTGAGATTTGGAGGAAACTGAAATACCCATTGTGTGCAGTGGGAACGACCTGGCTGCGCACACATTAAATCTACTTAACAACACTTGAATGCCAATCTAAGGTATTGGGCTCATAGTGGTAGTAAGATAAAAGGGACAATTAACTGTGCATAATCACATACTCAGCACATTTTGGAGAACAAAATATGGTGGTGTTTACGTCATACCATGTCCATTGAGTGTTCTTGTATGGTTACGGGAAATTTATCTGTGGTTGTGAAGAACGGTATGGTTGGTGATCTAGAATTTGTTCAGGGTGTCAGAAGGATGAAGACTGTTCATGCAAAAAGTGGCTTGACTAATTATGAGAAGGCATCCTCAACAAGAGCCTGCCAAATGACTCCTTCAATGGGCAGAGAGGCTTCAGAAGCTGTATTCTCAGGCTCCTGAAAGTCATCTCTTTGATGATGTTTTGTGCCCTTGTGGGCTAGTCAATGTCGATTTCTCAATGAACAGCTGAGTTATTGAGCAGGCAGCACACTACCGTGATTCAAGACATTTTGGCCAATTGCACTGTAGGATGCCCTTTGACCTGTCAAGGACACTGAATCTTCATTGATCCTACTCAGCATATGCTCAATGATGGCTCTCATGGATGTATGCATTTCACTGTACCTGTGCTCAGTAGCTGTATGAGATTGCTGCATAGGTGTCATGCATGATGGATGGAGGTAGCTTTGGCCTCCTAGAAGCCAACCTTTCACTTTTCTTTCCCAGGGCAAGTAAGGGGGGGTGGGGGAATAATACATTGCCTTAAGTAGGACATCATGATTGTTGCTGAGGAAGCGATCATTGACCTGCAAATTTCTGTGCAAATGGATGTACACTGATAGAATGACAGCCCTCTCAGTTCGTGAATGCACTACTTTGATTTGATTTGAATAAGAAGTTGCTCTTCAAAAAGGGTGAAGTAGGTTTGGTGGCCCTTATAGTTTAAAGGACCATCACAGATCTACATATAATGCAATGACAACCTGACAACAAGCATTCACGATTGGTCTAACAGACAGACCCCAAACACAGCAACTTTAAAAGGGCATTGCCTTCATGAATAAACGATTAGAATATCTTTTTATAAACCGTTTACAAACACATGGAACATATTGCAAATGATGGAATCACACAAACCATGTTAAAAACAGATCACTTGAATGAAACAACAACAAAAATGCATGGCTCTCTTCCCTCCTCAAACAACAAAAAAAATCATTAATTTCTGCAGGAGTTCTCCCAATCGTTTACTGTAACTTCGGCAGAAGATCCACGAAAACCCTGGAGAAACGGCAAACACTGTTTATCGGGATTACCGTGGATCTATTACCAAACTAATGGCGGATGATTGAGCAAGCACCCATGGAAGCAACAAGAGACTGGCTGAAAACCTACTCCTTTCATAATCATTGGTGGCTTACTGCATGAGTTATTCATGGCTATTTCTAAAACATCTGTACAATTAGAGTCATTAACCCAATGCTATATTACTTTCAGATAGAATACGAATACCTCTTCACCACCATTAATAGAATTTTACACATATAGGTTTCTCTTTGAATAATCTGGGGATATGAACCACAAAGCCACATTCAAAATGTTAATTCTTTCCATAATCAATTTGAAAGGGCAGATGTGTTCTCTTCTGTAAATTGTAACTTTGTGCAATTCTTTCAACGGCAACAGCATTATAGTTTCAGTTGTATGTGACAAATTTAAAACCACTTCACAAGGTAATTGCATAGAAAGGTAACAATTATCACCGTACATTGGCATCTCTGTCAATCAATCTCAATATGGCATTTTATACAGTAATCTCATGTATCTTCAGGGTCTCAACCCAGCTACTTCTTGAAGACAATTTTTTTTCAATCTTATCCAATTTGTTTCCTTCTGGTCTTAAAGACAGCAATTCATGCTGGGGTAGAGAGCCATAGGCACCAATCCTCTGGTACCTCAGCAAAGTGGTCATTATTAATATATAGTCCTGGATGGATGGGTGCTGGCTGGTTGGCTATTGAATTGTGGAAATCAATGCAATTTTAAGCCCAATCCTGTTCTCACAACATCCACACACATGCACTTTCCAGTAGGGATCAATGGATAATAATGATCAGGAGCACGTACCCTAGCTGATATTTTTCCCTCCCCAACCTTGAAAACATGGATGCAAAATATAGGCTTCACCTGTGCCCCAGCTGAGATCAGTTAACTAAGAACAGGCCAAATCACAATTATGACCTTCCTGCTCCATATGGGCTCAGTAACACACCACACAGTGCATCTATCCACTGAGCCATCAGGTCCTTCAATCCTTCTTAACATACAGTTTTTATGCTTCATTTTTCGAAATGTCAATGCCTATGAATGCACTCAAATGATTAAATAATCCAGTTTGAAAGATGGAACAGTTTCACTTCCACCTATTTTTCACATGCTATTCCTAAAAAAAACTCATCTGTTGAAGATGAATCTTTTAACTGAATTTTCACTGCAGTACACACTAGGCCTGCTCAGGAAGACAGTTCTTGGGAGCCTTGCCAAACTCATGTTGTAATATCAAAGAGAGCATTTTTTTTGTTTGCTCAAAAATGATATTTTTTGCCCCCAACTCATCTGTCAACTATGGCCAAAAACAGATTAACTAGTCATTTGTCTTATTGCTGTGTGTGGGATCATTGTTTGTACAAAAATGTCTGTTGTGTTTGCCCACATAGCAATAGCCACTGCATTTTTCAGTAATTAATTGTATGTGAAGTGCTCTGAGGTGTTTGCTAGACTTCACTTGACTATACAGCTAACAGTCTAACTTGCCACCTGACAGAAGCCCAACCATGAGCATTAGCCAAGAAGCTATTGCAGTCCATGGTACAGAACACTAGTCACCGTCATCCAGTGTCGTCTTTGGTTTCTTTGTGAAAGAGGGTGCCAAAGCAAAGTGCACCATCGAGATTGTAAAATGTTGATGAATGACATGGGTTAAATGCATTCTCACATGAATAATCTTGTCCCATTTGCTTCTTTTAATTTGAGAAAATATACATGACAGTGCAGTTTTGCATTGAAAACTTTGATTTAATCAGAAATATCCATCAAAAACAATAATGCCACATATGACAGTTTGATTGCTGTTGAGATTTCATGATCTCTTACAAACTTAGCTCGCATTAAAAAAAATTGAAATCATCCTTTGAATATCCATACAACACCTAATAAAGTTTCAGGTCTTGCATCGTGGCAAATCTCAACTAACGTCAAGCGTGGAATCTATCAGTGTGTCATCATGAAGGGCTACTTCATGCAGTAGAACTGCAATTTCTTTTCCGGCCCTCCAAAGGACTTTAAGAAACACAGTCACGGGTATTGGGCGAGCTCATGAATTATTCTGATTAATTTATTAAGCATTGTGTTTGAAAAACTCATTGTTTAAAAGCACAATCATGATTCAGTACATTTAAGGCGGCATTCTAATAAATTGCTGCTGGACCCTCCAATAGCCTCATCAATCAGCTGTACTTGTTTGGAAGCAGTTACCCTTATGTATGGAGTAAAAGATCACTACTTTAAAATCTTTACCAAATACAAGAAAAAGAAACATTAAAAATTATATTTCAGTAGCTGCACTTTAAAAAGTTTCAAAATATTTTGTATTTGAAATTCACATCTACATGTTATCATTACTTTTTTTTCTCTTACTCAGGGTTCAGAATGATGACTTTTATGGAGAATCATCCCTCAATATTCCCTATAAATGTACTGTCTAAAAATGTTTCTAAAATGTGTAATTTTGCATAAGGTCAATCAATTTAGGGATGGGCAATAAATGCTGGCCTTGCCAGCGACGCCCACATCCCGTGAATGAATAAAAAAAAATATTCCTTACAATATGCAAGTGATCTGTTAATAAATCAATACAAAGTCACTCGTCTTCACAATTGGTTTCAGAAAGTAAGATCCAAAACAAAGTTGATTCAAGTTTGAAACCTATTGGTAAAAAATTGCATATTAATACTACAAGGCAAAGGGAGGTCAGTAATTTCATTTCGGCTACAGGTTATACTTTTCAATTATTACAGTAAATGCCTTTGCACCATCTATTAACTTTTTAAAAAATGCTTTCAGGTCCATTAATTTCAGGATTCTTCAAAAGTGGATGATTAAACTCCCATTTGCTAAAATGCTAAGTACCTGTAGCACTTTCTGCTGTTTTCGCATTAATGATTACACCAGCATTCTTTGGACAACCTTCTCCATGCTTGGAGAATGTCAAGTAGGTAGCTGTAAACCAGGGCTCAAGAGCAGGAATGATGAGCTGGAAGAAGCAACTGTCTCGTCTGATTGGGTCCTAATAGCCTCTCCGTCAAGAGAACCAGTCAACGATTGCAGAATTTCAATGAAGAGAAAGAACAATTCTTGCAAGAGAGCAAGGAAATACATAGAGATGTTTCATTGTTCTAACTGTAGCTTACCAGTCAGAACACAATTCGCTGCCTTAAAGCACAAGTTTTAACAAATTATCTACTGTATAATCCATATACTCTCATCCAGCAGTTGTACAGGCTTAACATCAAGTTGAAACAAGAAAGTGTTTTAAAAAACACTGCAGACCTCCAGAATCCTGCAATACTTGTAGACTTCATCACGAACCAACCCTCTTGGAACTTTTCATCCAATCCCCAACAGCCTTTTGCAGAAGCATGGCCACCCTGTGTACCATTCTTACCTCTATTAGTGTCTGTATCGTGATGCACAAGGCATCACGACTATAGGGGAGAGGCTGGATGGGCCAGTGAGTCTTTTCCGGTCTGTCATTTTCGTACGTTTACCAAAGTTGGAACAAAAAGCCTAAAGGTTGCCTGGGAATATAACCTGAACTGACCATTGAGAGAGGAGGAATGATAAAAGGTATGGAGTAATATCCTAAACACCATCACCTGCAGCAAATTCAGGAAGGCCAATTCAAAATTGTACATCACACATAGCACACCTCGTACATCCTCCACAAATTCCACCCCTCCATATATCCTGCTCCCCCTTGCCCAACAGAAATAAAAGATAACAAGGTTTGGGTCTCTTTTGTGGAGTGGCCATCAGTGGTCCCTTTAAGGACCACTGATGGCCACTCCACAAAAGAGACCCTTTAAAGGCCACTGGTTAGGCTGCTCACCACCTGGTACAAATGGGTGAAGCCTGCAAGGTACCCGAAACAGGTGGTCTTATTGTGTACCCACATACAGGCAGGCCATGGGCATACAAGGTTACTCCACCACCCCCCCTCTTCTGCAGGCCGCTTACTTTCAGGTGAGAAACGGGCAGGCAGCAGTTGAAAATTCGCCCTCGATTTGTCTCTCTTTACCTCCTTTTCTTCCCTCCCCACAATTGCTGTCAGTGTTTAAGACACTCTTAAAAATGGACTAGGAAATAATTTAGAGCCAAGTCATGGAGAAGTAAAAACTTATTCTAAGTCAAGAAACCCACATTTATCTGTAGTACATGGAACCAAAATGAGAGTCAAAATTGCAATGTCTTTAGGTAATCGAAATGAAAGTCAGGTTCAATGTTTCTGCCTCCCCCAATCTTGCTAGGTGCATTTCATTCCTGCATCATGCAATGATCCAGGTTTCACAATTCTAATTCTCATTTCTGCTCAGTTTACAACGCAGCTTCACATGTGGATTCTCCTTAATTTTCAGCTACTCTTAAATTACAAAATCAAGCAAAGCTCATATCTCTTCCAGCACAATCAATACTGGCTCTAAAAACATTTAAGCACAAAAAATTGTGCCGATTATTCCCTTAAAACTTCTGTCTACAACTATTTTCCCCCAGAAGTTTTAACTTCTCCATTTAGAGTATGTTGTCAGGATGGTGCTGTGAAGTGTAACTATGAGGTCTGCAGCCCAAAGTCCACTTCCACAGTGCACCACTTTAAACAAAGAGAAGAATGGTAAGGAAGCGCATCATGTGCAATAGAGCACATTTATTTAGTCAAATTTTATTTCAGAGTTCAAAAAATAAATTTATGGGTAGTCTAGGTGTACAACATATTGGTGGACTAATATATTATGTTACAGAAGTGTGGTATGCTGACTGAAACCTACAATTCCCCACATAGCAAGGAGGTGGAGAGAAGGAAAGGGGGAAAACAAAGCCTAACATTGCGCTTTTAAAGAGCCAGCACAGGTCCGATGGGCTGAATTGCCTCCTTCTGTGCTGTGTGGTTCATTGAAATCAACTCAGGTCACTCTGCACACCTTCTAGCACTCAGTTACAGAGTAGCACTGGCAGAGGGCTGGCAGCAGATAACCAATCCATCCTCTTGTTTGAGGATTAGTGCATAGTGAGTACCTAAAAGAGGGTAGCAGAAATGAGGAGCAAAGGAAAACCTGCTTCTTAATGACAGCTCTCAAACAGCTGGCAAAGCAATTGGATTCAAATCAACCTGGTGTAAAACTACCCAGTTTAAATCTCCATGCTACATGCAAGCCAGACCCAGTATGGAGAGAAAAGAGATAAGAAAGTGTCACAATGACAGGTGGGATCTAGTCCAGATCAATAGGATTCAAAATGAAATTGCACCTCTTGTGTAAACAACCCTCCCACAGTTTGCTTCCTTGTGCAAATGAGGAAGTGAAGTGAAGTAGAACCATTTTGTTTGCTCTGATTCAACTTATCAGAGTTTGCTTCAAATTGTTCTCTATAAACCTGGCTGAGAAAAGAAAAACCATATCAATAGTACTTAAAGGAAATGTTGAATGAGCTGGATAAAGATCTTCTTTGAGAACCAAATGCCCATAATAAAACAAAAGGAGTGGAAAAAGTCAACATTTAAAAAAAATCCTCAACCTTAAGAGACAGAAACACATCAACAGGATGTGACATTCATACACTTCTGCTCTACCTCAAAAAACTCCTGAGGATGTGGACAACTGAAATCTAGATCCCACAATCCCCAATTAAAAAAGGATAACCATTGCCCCATCAGAAAACAAAACAGAAACATCACAACACTAGAGGTAATTTTACCTTTAAGCATGATGTGGAGATGCCGGTGATGGACTGGGGTTGACGATTGTAAACAATTTTACAACACCAAGTTATAGTCCAGCAATTTTATTTTAAATTCACAAGCTTTCGGAGGCTTCCTCCTTCCTCAGGTGAACGTTGTTGGAACGTTGTTGGAACGTTGTTGTTCCAACAATGTTCACCTGAGGAAGGAGGAAGCCTCCGAAAGCTTGTGAATTTAAAATAAAATTGCTGGACTCTAACTTGGTGTTGTAAAATTGTTTACAATTACCTTTAAGCAGGTATAAGAGCGCCTTGGATGTGTAATCAGGCAGCAGCTTCATGCAGCTAATCAGATCAAATATTTTCTCTCCTGCAGAAAATGCTGGAAACACTCAGCAGGTCAGACAGCATCCGTGGATTGATCAGATGAGTTAACGTTTTGGACGAGGACCCCTGGTCAGTTCGGACGAAGAGTCCGCACTCAAAACCTTAACTCCTCTGTCCTCTCCACAGATGCTGCCTGACCCACTAGGTGTTTCCAGCATTTCCTGTTCGTGTCTCAGAATTTCAGCTTCCGCTTTTTTTTGTTTTTTGTTTATTTTCCCTCCAGCTCCAGGTTCCCACTAACACATGGATCATGCGAGGTAGAGAGGGGAAATGTGACCATGGACAGTGAGAATCCTTCCCACACCACCCAAGTCTACCTCCTAGCAGATCAACCAAAGAGGCAGGATTAGCCGAATTCATGAGACAGTGGGAGTCATGGTTCGTTCATTTTCCCCTAACTGACGAGAACGGCATAGAGACAGAGAATAAAAATTAAAATGTACAGCACATTACCTATAGTTTCTGAAGCCTAGTTGTAATTCAAAGAATACAAACACCAGCAATTTTAAAAAGTGCATCAAATGTGTACCTCTATGACTCCACGGTGAAAGTCTGCTGTGATGTGAAGACACTGAAGAAGTTCAAAATGTAGTAGCTCTGCATTGAGATGTTTACAGGAATCTCTTTACATGTCTCTAGTTACAGATTCGGCTTCAGCAGTAACTCACGAAAAGCTGCCACAAGTGGGTTATGGGCTACGAATTGCAATCCTGCCCTGCGGGGGGAGAAGCGAGTTTCCTGCCAACTACCACAAGTAGCATGAAGCCTGAACTCAAACTATAACCTGCCGGCTCACCCTGCTGTATGAGTGTCTCTAGTTATGACTAGGCTGGGGAGAAAGAAAGAAAAAGAAAGAAAAAAAGAAAAGAACTCGCATTTATAAAGCACGTGGATGGCATGCTGATGCAAGCGAAATAGACTGCCGTGGGGCTTCCATTCCGAGCACATTCAAATGAGGGCAACCCCACTCAATCCAGTGGGATCAAACAATGGGACAATGGCATATTGTAGGGTTTAAGCCCCACTCCAGAAACTTGAGCACATAATCCAGGCTGACCCTCCAGTACAGTACTGAGGGAGCGCTGCACTATCGGAGGTGCTGTCCTTTGGATGAGACATTAAACCAAGGATCCATCTTTCTTCTCAGGTGGATGTAAAAGATCCCATGGCACTATTCGAAAAAGAGCAGGGGCGTAGGATCTTTTACATCCACCCGAGAGGGAGGATGGATCCTTGGTTTAACATCTCATCCAAGTTTCTGGAGCGGGGCTTAAACACAAACCTCTGATTCAAAGGCGGGTGTGCTACCACTGAGCCAAGGCTGACACCTTGAAAGAAAAGGGCGGACTAAATTCCAATCCTACAATATGCCATTGTCCCATTGTTTGATCCCACTGGATTAAGTGGGGTTGCCCTCATTTGAATGTGCTCAGAAAGGAAGCCCCACAGCAGTCTATTTTTCTTGCGTCAGCATGCCATCTACGTCTGAATGCCTAAATAATTCTGGTACGTGCGTAACTAGGGGTTTGGAATCTACCCACATTCTCCAGAGTATATGGGTGTATTTTCAGACAAATTAGGACATAGTGAGAGGCATACTAGCCTAAAGCCTGTATAGGACAATACTTGAGTATGGGACCCATCCTCCATCCAAAATTCTCAGTCTGCCACAAAATAAAAGACAAGAATGCAGAAGCAGTCAAGAGAACTCTTATTCACATTGGCCCTGGCAATCAGTGCTTAACTAGGCTGACTTATTATACATCAGGAGTGGGAGCGGGGGGTTGAAATTCCTCTGTTTGATCATTTTACCAGACAAGCTGGCATTTCCTCTTTTATTCCCAAATTTCTTTTAGTAAAATTAGAAATTTAAACAAACACAAGGCCAGCCCCAAGGCCTAACAATGGTCATATTTGGTCTTTGCATGACCAATGTTTAAATGGTTAATGTTAGCGTGGATTTTGGACTGTTGAATTAAAGGCAACGATGAAGTGACTAATGGGTACACGACAGTGGTATTTACCCAAAAACCACACTGAAATGCGCTTTGTGTAGATTAGACTAACCTACACAAAGCGCATTTCAGTGTGGTTTTTGGGTAAATACCACTGTCGTGTACCCATTAGTCACTTCATCGTTGCCTTTAATTCAACAGTCCAAAATCCACGCTAACAGTTAATGTCACTCTATGCAAAGAGCTAACTGATCACTCGGCCAACCTTAACCTCCAACTATCAAACTGCAGCATCTAACAAAAGGATACGCAAAATCAAAAACATAGTAATGCAACACAAAAACAGCCCATTCGACCCAACCCATCCATGTCCCAATCACATTTACTCACCCTTTTCCCTTGTCCCTTCATCCACCTATCCAATCTAATCTTGAATGTTGACATAGTTTCTGCCTCAACCACTAAACCTGGAAGTGAATTCCACAGTCTCACAACTCTGTGTAAATAAGTTTTTCTTGCTCTCTGTCAGAAATTTAATTTAATCTTGAATCTATGGCCCCTTGTTCTAGACCGTTCAACTACTAGAAACAGTCTGCTTCTATCTACCTTGTCCCATCCTTTCAGAATTGTAAACCCTTCCATCGTATCACCCTGTAATCTGCGTTGTTCTAAAGAAAAAAGCCCTAATTTTTTTTGAGTCTTTCTTCGTATTGTACTTCCTGATGCCATACAGCATCCTAGTGAATCTGCGTTATACCCTCTCCAAATCCTCAGTATCCTTCCTATAGTGTGGAAAACAATACTGCACACAGAATTCCGACTAAGGTTTTATAATAGGCTCATCATTACCTCGGCTTTTATACTCTATACCTCTTATGCTAGCACCTAGAATTTTATGGCCTTATCAACCTGAGCAGCTGCCTTTGTTGTCCTGTGAACCTGTGATCCCAAATTCCTCTGCTCTTCCACAGCACTGAGCCTACTTCAATTCAGAGGATAATTACTATTTTTTTTAAAACCAAAACGCATCACTTACCGACACTGAATACAATCTGCCACTTTTTAGTAATACCCTTTGCAGTTTCCTATGCTCTTCTAAAATGTAACTATTCTTCCTATTCTGATATCATCTGCAAATTTCACACCACTTCCTCTCGGCCTATATTCAAATAATTGATATATGCGGTAAACAGAATTGGCCCCAAAACTAAAACTTGAGGAACACCACTACCACTCTGCAAAACTGCCTTCAACTCCGACTCTCCACTTTTTCCCTCCTAATCAATTTTTAATCCAGTTTTCTATCATCTCCCAATTCCATATTAGTTAAACTTCTCTCGTAATCTCCTGTGTGGTATCTTGTCAAAGGCTTTCCTAAAGTCCACAAACACTACATCCACGGCATTTCCCCCAACTACCATGTTTATTATCTTCTCATCAAATTCTATGAGGTTTGTCAAACACATTCGTCCGTTTTGAAATCCGTGCTAACTACTTCTATCTACATATCTATCTAGATAAATGGTAATTAGAAACTCTAAAATTTTCTCTATTGCAGATGTAAAACTAACTGGCTTGGAATTACCTGGAGTAACTCTGGCTTCTTTTGTAAAAATGGATACTACATTGGCCACAACCTAGTCCTCTGGCATACTCACACTCAATAGAGCCCTGGCATATTAGCCCTGATATTAATGAGGGTGTAGGGGAGGCCAAAATAGAGTGAAGAACCTGGCGAGGCCCTGCCAATCAGGACAGCAGGGCCTCATTAACATATTATAGGGCTGCCTACGGTCCGGCAGCCAGCCAAAAGGACAGCCTGGCCAGCAGGAGGGAATACCAGCGGCAGAAGGCCACAGCCGGGGACGGTCCCTGGCACTAGGAAGGAAGCATCAGCTCCGGGCACCAATCGGGAGGGCTGGGGGGGCGGGGGTGAGGCTGAAGGTTTCCTTAGGGGGCATATGAGGGGAGCACCCCTGCTCCTCCTGGCCCACAAGGAGTGATAAAAGAGCCACTTACCTTGGGGAGTCAGCAGCTCCCGCCTCCACCTCACATATTATTAAAATTAAGTCATGGCACCGATTATGTCATCAGGCCGCGACTTTGGTATGTTAATTAGGCCCCTGCCTGCCTTTTGCAGGAGCATCGTCCATGGCCTGATTCCTGCACTTTAAAAATTTAACAGGGTGGGAATGGGGTCGGGTTGCCCTATCCTGATATTGGTGGGAATGGGGTCGGGTTGCCCTATCCTGATATTTTAACCCCCTCCCGCCCATCAGGCGGCACGGGTTAAAATAAGGGCCAATTCATTTCTAGGGCCTCACAATTTCTTCCCTCATCTCTCTCAAGATCCTATGACATCTCCCATCAGGCCTTGGTCTTCCTTAGTCTAGTTAACAGATCTAAACTTTTCCATTTATCCATCATATTATTACTCATCTCACTCTCAACCACTTCAGAATTCACCTCCTCTCCCTTTAGTAAAGGGTTATTATGAGTACTTATTAAATACTTCCACTATTTTTTGATCACCAGCTACAAATTAATAATCCTTTCCTCTCAGGGATCCCATCTCGCTTTTAATAATTCTCTTTTTGATGATATATTTGTAAAATACTTCACTGTTCCTTTTGATGTTTTTTGAATTTATTTCCCCCAACTCCCTCTTAGCTTTTCTTATCCTGGTTTTAACACCTTTTTTTATTTTCTCATATTCTCCTCTAGTTTTTTCAATATTATTCTTACAGTCTTTAAAGGCCCTCTTCTTCAATTTTAATTGGTTTCTGACCTCTATTTATCTGTAGCATTCTAAAACTACTAGTATTTTTCTGCTTTTCTTTTTAAAATGGAATATCCTTATTCTGCACCTCTGCAATCTCTTTTCTAAAAACAGCCCACTGTTGCTCTACAGTCCTGTGTGCCAATTTCTCCTTCCACCTTACCTCAGCTAGCTCGCTCCTCATCCTTCTAAAATCTGACCTAGTCCAGTCTGGTGTTCTAGTTTTTGTACTGACATTTTCCCTTTTGTACTGGATCTTAAACTTTATCATATTGTGGTTACGTGTTCACACACACATTCAGCTCATCTACTTGGATCTATTTCATTACTCATAACCAGATCTGCCCTTGTACTGACATACTGTTTGAGGAGGAAATCATGTACACATTTTAGAAATTCCATTTGCCCAATCTTTACTTAGTCTTTTCCCCATTTATAACTAGCCCATTTGCTTTAATCCCTCTACTCCACATTCCTTTTACTTACTTGTTTTCTGCATAAATATTATCCTTATCTATTTCCCCTTTCTCGACTGGCTGATGCTGATTTGTTTTTATTTTCCCTGCAGCACCCCCCCTTCCTAGTTTAAATACCTCGGCACTCCCCCTGCTTCACCATTTTGCCAATATATTAGCACCCTCCCTGTTCAGAATTTTAGAATAGCTCCCATCTGTCCCATAATTGGTGCCAATGCAGTGATTTCCCTAATCTTCCTGTCCTTCCCGATTCTGGCACATGGCTAAGGTAGTAATCCTGAGATTATCACCCTGCTCCTAAACTCCCAACACTTGCCTCGCTCACCAGTAACAAATTTTGTAGAGGGGTTCTTAAAAAGGAGTTAGGCCCACAATTAACATATTCAAAGGTTCAAACAACCATTCAAACAGCCGTCCGGGACATAAAATGGTCCTGATGAATTTAGCATTGGGGCCAAAGCCTACACAGGCCATCCCACTGCTAAATTGGTATGCTTTACGCCCAAAAACCTGGACAACACATACCAATTTCTACCCCTATGTTATCTGTTTTTAATATAATGGGTCATTTGCTGGCTCTCTCTGCCTTCCGGATGTTTCTGCCTCTCTCTGTGTTTTTTTTTCTCTGTTTTTTTTCCCTGTTTGTTTTTTTGTTGAATGTGTATTCGGAGGTTCTGCAGGTAACACCTCTCTGTCTGAACACGGTGATTGCCTTGGCAACGGGCAGTTGCAGGGGCAGTCTGTAAACACCATGTATTATTGTTCAATATGTATAAATGCGTAGGCTTCAAGGAGATCTTGAAACATTTGCCTGAGGAAGGAGAAAATCTCCGAAAGCTTGTGAATTTAAAATAAAATTGCTGGACTATAACTTGGTGTTGTAAAATTGTTTACAATTGTCTACCCCTACATTAATAATAAAACAAATCACAATATAATTCATTTAAATGAAACTGCTCCCTGGCAGGGTCCCCATATTTGACTGTAGGCCCAAATGTTGATCCTCCCCAACTACCCTCTCAAATTCTCACTCCAAAAACCGTTCTCCCTCCCTGATATGTCAGATTGCCTCCAACTCCTTCTCAAGTAGTAAGATTTTGAGCACCAATTGAATTAGTAACACTCCCCATAGACGTGTTTGCCCGAGTCAACATTTGTGATATAAACTATTTACATCAAGTTAGATCTCAACAAAAGATGGAAAGGGACCTGCAAAACACCATCGGACGTTAGCAGGAAATTGGAGGGATAAATTTCTGTGGTCCCAACGTTTCTTTTTCACCTTTGAACTTTCTTATGTTATACCATCTTCAGGTCTCCAAGCCAGCAATAGTATGAAGTATTCGCAGGAACTCAAAGCCAATTGCTCTAATCTGTACTAGCAAAGGGCAGTTCTTTCATTCAGCCAATATACAAACAGTGATAACTGACCAAGAAAGCACTTAGAAAGTTAAGTGTACTCAGAATCTGGCTCTCTTCCAACACCCACCCAAGTACAATAACCTGATAGCTAATAGTGTCCATTGAATATGTAGGAAATGCTTTGTAAACAAGATCCAAATCACACTAAATGAGGTTTCATTTGATAGCAACCTCTTTCATTGCTTTAGTTAGAAAGAAAATACACAGTGCATAGCAGCCCATGCAAAAATAAATAAACATACTTATTTAAAAAGGAAGAAATTACCAACAGTGCATCGTAGTCCATGCAAAATAAATAAACGTATAATGTACCAGAAATCTGAGATTTTATATTTGGACTTGAATCAGGAAAGAATTTATCTGCAGGGGCTTTGCTTAATGACTCAGTTGGTGGCCTGGTCACTGAAAATTCCATTGTGCACTAACATTCACTGTCCCATCAAGTCGGGCACAGCGGGCTTTTTTTAAAATTCGTTCACGGGATGTGGGCGTCGCTGGCAAGGCCGGCATTTATTGCCCATCCTTAATTGCCCTCGAGAAGGTGGTGGTGAGCCGCCTTCTTGAACCGCTGCAGTCCGTGTGGTGACGGTTCTCCCACAGTGCTGTTAGGAAGGGAGTTCCAGGATTTTGACCCAGCGACAATGAAGGAACGGCAATATATTTCCAAGTCGGGATGGTGTGTGACTTGGAGGGGAACGTGCAGGTGGTGTTGTCCCCATGCGCCTGCTGCCCTTGTCCTTCTAGGTGGTAGAGGTCGCGGGTTTGGGAGGTGCTGTCGAAGAAGCCTTGGCGAGTTGCTGCAGTGCATCCTGTGGATGGTGCACACTGCAGCCACAGTGCGCCGGTGGTGAAGGGAGTGAATGTTTAGGGTGGTGGATGGGGTGCCAATCAAGTGGGCTGCTTTATCTTGGATGGTGTCGAGCTTCTTGAGTGTTGTTGGAGCTGCACTCATCCAGGCAAGTGGAGAGTATTCCATCACACTCCTGACTTGTGCCTTGTAGATGGTGGAAAGGCTTTGGGGAGTCAGGAGGTGAGTCACTCGCCGCAGAATACCCAGCCTCTGACCTGCTCTCGTAGCCACAGTATTTATATGGCTGGACCAGTTAAGTTTCTGGTCAATGGTGACCCCCAGGATGTTGATGGTGGGGGATTTGGCGATGGTAATGCCATTGAATGTCAAGGAGAGGTGGTTAGACTCTCTCTTGTTGGAGATGGTCATTGCCTGGCACTTATCTGGCGCGAATGTTACTTGCCACTTATCAGCCCAAGCCTGGATGTTGTCCAGGTCTTGCTGCATGCAGGCTCGGACTGCTTCATTATCTGAGGGGTTTAATTCCCCGCACGTGGCAGAAACCAGGCAAAGGGGCAGTTAAAATGGGGCAGGGGACTTACCCACTCCTTTCCCGCCCTAAACTGGCCGACTGCAATATCAAGCCGGCGACGATTTCTTTAAATATGCAGATCAGGCTTCAATGAGGTCATCGGGGCCCGATCAGCCATTTTAACCTGCGGCCTGAGCAGGAGAGCAGGGGTGGGTTCCTCAACATGCAAAACCTGCTGGGAACAGTAGCCAAGGCCAAAAGGAGTCCAGCAAAGTACAGTTTTAAAACATTTTTTTTTTAAAGTTTCTTTTTGGGCCAAGAAGAGCAGGAGTGCTCCTCTGGGTCCCACAAAGAAACCTTGGGCCTCCCATGCCCTGGGCTTCTTCCCCCAATGAGAGGGAAATTCAAGGGGGAAAAGTGACTTTACAATAACTTCCCCTTGTTGAATGGAACTAATCTGAACAGTCACAAAAATAAAATCTAATTTTCTAACAATCAAACTGATGAGTTATTGGAAAGAGAGGGCAGCATCTCCAAAGCTGCCAAAATACTCAAAAGAAAAAATATTCTTTGATTATTTTTCTTCCCGTAAGAATGTACAGATGTAACACTCCAAATTTTGCCCAACACTGCAAGAATAATGCCAGAATTTCTTTGCGATTTTGCTCCACTTTCACCATTTTACATACTTGACAAGATTCATAAAAATGGACCCATCAGTCAAAGATTTCAAAAGTTAATAACTAGACTTCAACTGAATAGCACCAGTTAACCAAACCACAACAATTAAGTCAATTATTAACAGACAGACCTCATAGCAATTAAGACAGAGCCCCCGCAAAGACTCAGTTGGTTAAAGCAGCGTGCAACTGGGCCATTCAGGTGCAGAAGGTCCCAGGTTCAGTTCTCAGTCTGTGCCAAAGAGAAGCTGATCCTGCCCAGGGTGGCAGATGCGACAAATGGCCTCAATACCCTGCACCTAAAAAAAGATTAGCCAGGGTTCCTGCTCCTGACTACCATTCAACGACGCCAGTTTGAAAATGCACGAATATGGACATCGAAGGGGGGTGAATTTCTGTGGGGCTTCTTCCGCTGTAACTTTGTGTTACCGCAGGTTTTCCGCTGAAGTTACGGGAGGCGCTCGGGAGAATCTTGCAGGAATTCATCCCTCGGTGGAGGACAGGGCTGGATTGCTGTGATTACCCTTCAAGGTCAATTAAGCTGCTGATAATCAAGCCCCGATATTAACTCGGGACAAGGGTTCAGCAAGCAGCCCAGGCCATTTTAACTTCAGGGCCTCATTACCGTAGTGCATGTCCACCACCCGACAGGAATAACGGGGGGGGGGGGGGGGGGGTAAAATTGGGCCATTGGCACAGCTGGTACCAATGGAAACAAGGAACCTTACCCCAGCATGCATCAGTGCCTTCAAGTGATGAGGGAAAAAGTTGGAGAGAGAGAGAGAATAAAGTCAAGAGTTACAAAAGTGGTAAGTGAATGTAACTTGTGTCTGTGGAATGCAAACTCCTGCAGAAAGTGAAACTGGAAATGCAGCACAGGTTATTTCTGGACAGTCTCTTACAAAAGGGACTTATCCATGATATTAGAGATTCAACAGTCTCTTTGCAAGTAGTGCAAACCTGAGACATGCATGATACAAACTACAAATAAAACAAAAACAATTACATCTGTCAAACAGCCGTAATAGGTCTGAATAACAAATTAACCTGCGAGCACCCCAAAGACACTGAAATGTTAACAGAACGATCAGGGTGAGCTAAATATCTGTCCCGATCCTGGCAAAGAGTCGCAGCTTCTGAAGTTTGCTCCAGACTAGTGACCCCCCCTCTTGTTCTTTTAAATAAAAAAGGTCAGACTTTTCTTTTTTCTAAACTCCAGAGGGATTTGGGAGTGGGAGTCAAAAATGACTCCCTGCACAAGCTAACTAAGGCTAACCCCAAGCAGGGTAAATGTGAAACATATGCAATTCTATAAAGACTTTGATTTTTTTTTTAAAAAAAGGATTATTCAATTAAATGTGAACTTCAAAAAGTAAATGCACAGGGACTTTTACACTGAAAGGGTTCATGCTGATGGTAAGGTAATCCCACTGCGACCACACTTGCTAAGACAAAACAGGGAATCTCCAAAGTCACAATTTCAACAGAGACCAAGAATTTCATGTGCTGCAATCAAGACTTTACTCTCCTCTTCCCCATCAATGATAGGTACCTGGCCTCCACAGGCCTCAATTTGCAGCAATGGCAGGGAACAAGACAAATAGGGGAAAGCAGCACACAGGTGCTGCAAGCTTCCATTTAAGCCATGCTCTCCCAGGAGGACCCCATTTTAAGCATAATAGACTCTCACCGCAATCTAGTGGTCGGACTAGGGCTCTCGATTTGAACAAAATAAGCTGGTGAAGGGCTTAATTCCCAGTAACCGCAGTGGAAGATCTAGGAGCCAGCTGGTTGCAATCTGAAGTGGAATGCATGTTCACAAAGGGAGGGTAATGAAAATGTTCTAAAAGTAAACAAAAACGCTTGGGGGTTTTCTCTTCATTGACGAACATTATTAGCATGCAAAATTCTCCGAGCTGTTCAGGCTGCAGCTCTCTGAGCAATGCCCAGAGAATCATCTCTTGCAACAACTGCCATGGCAGAATAGCATCACCATCATCCTGTTTGTTCCCTGGAGGAATGAACATTCTGTGCAACTTGCAGTGTGCCAATTAATGTTTTCTACCTCCGTAAGGACAAACAGATTCTGTACAATGCCTCTGACTAAGTGCCCGATTGAAGATTAAGAGCAATTATTCAATGGGGAAATATCCTCAAAAGGTGTTTGGAAAGCCTTTCTTACACAGCGATGTGGCTGTACAGTTTACATCAAAATGTAGCACATCACAAAAACAGCATGCTGTTGTTACGTGGCTTGTTATCATGACATAAATGGTCTGTGAATTTCCCATTTTGTCTCCCTTAGTGACCAGGTCACTGCCACTTAAGTCAAAAGTTAAATCAAATCACAAGTTAACACAAGTGCCTCAAAAGGTTAACAGATTTCCCAAAAGTGACTGGAATTCCCTTTTATTAAAAAAAAAACCCTCCAATTAAGCCCGGAGGGGGTTAATTCAATGGTCTTCCTCACATTCGGTTTGGATGAAGCAAAAGCCCCCGGGCACATTCCTCGACAGCTCCAGGAGCAAATGTTTGGAATGTCCCAGTGCCAGCTCCCCATTGTAAAAACAACAGAGAGAAGCAGGAATTGTCTGCAGCAATCACTGTTACCATGGACTCGTATTTTCATTTAAACAATGTGTGTGCGAGGCACCAGAGGAGGGGAAAATATTATCCTGACTGCTATCAAACCCTTAAAGTCAATCAGCAATCACAAACTGGACTCCACTCAATACTGTTTAAATCTTGTAGGTCTGAAGTGAGGTGACACTGATCAAAGGGGATACAATGGAGTTACTGTACATTGAAAATGTAATGTCTTCAAGTGAAAGACAGTTACAGGCAAAAAAAAAGATTTAAACAGTGAAGGTAGAGTTTTGTACTGTAGTTTCAAATTTCCCAAACTCAAAAATAATTAAGGTCTCTATAAATGCTACTGACACTCAGCAAATATCAACCCACTCATTTTCCTCCCTATTTCTCCTGAAGGAGCTGACTCATTCTGGGCTACAGTTTCACAGGGGCCAGCAGTCATTCAGTATGATAAACAAGCGGCCAGCCATTTTCATGTGTGAACCAAGTCAGTGAGCTACCAGACTATTCAGGCACCATTGCCAACCTGACCTTGTTGACACCTGATGTCCGCACATAGGAGCAGGGGGTTACTGGATGTTGATCAGTAGTGAGAACCCTGATTGACCATTCCTTTATCTAATCCATGGGCACTGAGCCCAATTGTAGTGAAACTATTGCTGTTCTGTCTGAGAACAGCTAGTTCAGCACAGATTGGGGATCGGACCAGCTCTGTATAATTAAGTACAATGCCTGGCAGATCTTTCCCTGCTGAACTGTGCGCGGGAGTAATTCAAGTCAATTTGGCTTCCCTGATGGCTCTGCAAGTTTATGCAGCGAGTAGCTGAGCTGTACAAACTAGAAAGATCTCAAGTTTGGTCCTCAATCTATGCTGAGTTAGCTGTGTGACAAAAATTAAATATTTTTTTTCTGACATTGAGCACGGTATTGACTGCTTGAATTCTGTCACTGCACTGTTTAAAAAAAAGTTTAAAAATTGTTTCATTCACAGAAATCATGGCCCAGCTCATCTTAATTGTTAACAGATTTTAGTTGGTTTATCTGTGCCCAATATCTGAGAAAGATGGGGGGTGGGGGTGGCGAGGGGTTGGCAAGTCATTCAATTTAAATTCAAACATCTTGTGGGATTTCTTCAAATATGTCTTTGATTGGTAGGTTTTCTGAATTTAACTGTTACTTAAATCTGCTCAATCCAAGTCATTTTAAAAAAAATATTTATCAACCTTATTTATTCAAAATTATGAGGCGTTTTGATAGAGCAAGTAGGGAGAAACAGTTTCCTCTGGCAAGTGAGTCAGTAACCAGAGGTCGTGGATTTAAAATAATTGGCAAAAGAACTAGAGGGGAAATGAGGAGAAAGTTTTTCCACACAGAAGGTTGTTAAGATCTGGAAGGGTGGTGGAATCAGATTCCATGGGAACTTTCAAAAGGCAATTGGCCATGTACTTGAAGAGGACTAATTTGCAGGGTTATGGGGAAAAAGCAGGGGTGTGGGATTGTATTGGACAGCTCTTTCAAAGAGCCAGCACAGGCACGACGGGCCAAATGGCCTTCTTTCATGCTGTAAGGTTCAATGATTCTAACCTGGTTTATTAAATCTGTGTTACTCTGTTGCCTTCCAAAGACAAGGAGGATCATGTGATAAATTCTCATTCTCGTTTTCAAATCTCTCCATGGCCTCACCCCTCCCTATCTCTGTAATCTCCTCCAGCTCTACAATCCTCAGAGATCTCTGCGCTCCTCCAATTCTGGCCTCTTACGCATCCCCAATTTTTATCGCTCCACCACTGGCCGACGTGCCTTCAGCTGCCTAGGCCCAAGCTTTGGAATTTCCTCCCTAAACCTCTCTGCCTCTCTTCCTTTAAGTCGTTCCTTAAAACCTACCTCTTTGACCTGTCCTAATATCTCTATGTGGCTTGGTGTCATTTTTTGTCTGATAAGGCTCCTGTAAAGGCAAAGGCGCTATATAAATGCACGTTGTTGTTGATGATAAAATCACTAAGTGAAATAAATTAAAAATTGGTTCTCTGCTTGTTCCTAGGGCACACCATGAATTTACCAAGATATTTTGGCAGAGTGAAAAAAAGATTCTCTGGGTCATAGGGAGCAAGAGAGTAATCTAAAACATGGAAGCCAAAAATATACATAGGAGGAAGAAAAAGAATAAAGAAACCCAAAAATGTAACAACCATAGAGGCACTACAATTGGCCTCAGCACCCTGAATTAAGGGGCAGAAATTAGTCTTGGTTCTCGTTCCCAATCCCTTTCCAGTGACCTTGTTAGAGAAGCTGTACACTAAGTGAGATTGTGTTTGGGTGCCATCTTCTAGTTAGGAGTCTATTTTGTGATTAAAAGACAGTGTCTGCAGAAAAATGCTGAAGCAGGCAGTATTTGCAACATGTCCAAATCAGCTCAAACCCTCAAAGCCCCTTAGTGGCTGGTACAAGCTGGAGTCATAAAAGATAAGTTTGATTTTTGTGTAGTTCTGACCTTCTGGTAAATAAATCGATCTGTCTTGCAACCATATAAAAGGGAGTTGCTTTTACCCATTCCCCGAGATATGGTTAGACAGGCAGCTTATGAGTGAAGGCCGTGGATCTTTACCTTAGAGACAGTGAGTCTCTGGAATGCTGAGCCAATGGAAGTTAATGTAAACTGAGGGTAAAGGTCAGGGAAGGCTTATGATGTAATGGCCTGAAACTGGGGATAATAACCGGACCATTGTAATGTGAAGTTAGGAAAAAAAAAAAATCGAGGATTGACCACCCTGCTACTGAGCTCAGCAACTGCAGCGTGAGGTTTCCCTCAGCCTTCACATCATCACGTGTGTTATCTCTGAGCATCATTTCCAAGTACTGGAGCTAGCTTGTCTACAGTGACCCAACACCATGCTGGGATATCCTGCTAATAGTTACTGTCAAGGCTCACATTAATAATGGCCACTTGGGCAGGGTACTAGAGGATGGCTGAGGTGTGTGGAACCTGACCTCAACAAGGGAGTCAATGTCTTCAGGACAGATGGGGAGAAATTGGCAAGAAAAATAAAGAAATCCTGTCATCATAGTCAACATCAATGCTTCAATTTAATTGTAATATTGTCAGACTTAACTGAAATTTAGAATGTTATTTAATGTCTCTGGTATAAGTTTGAAAACAAACTGTTCAGAGCCTAAAATTGTATCTGAGGAAACCCTGCAGCAATAGCAATATTTTATCTGCAAAAAAAATTTAACTAGTCTTTTGTGCCGTTCCAGTGCCAAAGCACATCTTTTGTCACTCACAGTGCAAACAATCACTAAGACTGTTTGCTTTTGCTGCCAAACAAACAGACAGCCTTTTTTGTTTCCTTCTGATCCACTATTGTACTGCAGCTGGATTTGTTCAACTAAATCATAGAAGAGCAGTGATGCAGGGTAGCTGACATTTGTAATAGCTGTACGTTATGCAAGTTCATAGGGTTTCCATGCCGCTGTATAGCAACTGTACAGAATGCTACTAATCGTACAAAACAATAGAATACCTCATTGACACAGCACAACCAGATTGATTAAACAGTTTAAAGACAGCAAGTATATTTCGGTGGTGTTTGACGTCATGCAAACGTATTAAAAACTTCTCATTAACTGTTTTAAGTCTCTGTATAAACAAGATGAACGGTACCAGCTTTCAAAGCACTCACTTTTGCCACTTTCATCGATTTAATGAAGTGGTGATCTCTTCAGAGTAAGTAGGGCATTAAATTCATATTCAGAGCTGTAGGAAGGCTGCATAGCTTTCTTTTCAAATGAAGGACAGCGTGAGTGAAAGAAAACGGATAGATCCTCCTTATGCCTCTACAAACAAAATCCAATAAATGGCCAATTACACAGATAAAAGTGAATGAACTGTCCAAAGTCATCCATTCTCCTTAAACTGAAGTTGATGGCTTTCTCAGTCTGCAAAATTTTTCCTTAATAAAGTATATTATTTCTGGTTACACCAGTGAGCTTTTTAGGAGGAATCTTATTGCAAGAAAAATCACAATAAAATTACATTTTAAAAAGACAAAATAAAAAAATAAACAAACAGTCTGTACGGCACAGTGCACCCCTTCAAGTGAGTAATGAATCCACATAATTGAATAAAATTCAGCAGATCAGACTAAAGATTTAATTCAACAGTATTTTATGGTCAAATCAGCACAATGCAACGTTTGAGATACAGTAGTGTGATACAAAGGTTTGTTTATGGGTATGCCCTGGTAATATGGGTAGATGTAGAAACATCAATAATAACACTTCAATGACTTATCAAAATATTAATAAAAGATCAAACCTGAGACCTCCCTCATCTGTATGGCTCAGTTTCACACTGGGCAGTGCATTTGCCAACTGAGCTATGGAGATGGCTTAACAACACACTTTTATAAGCATATGTTGGGCCATGACTGTATGCGATGTACATTATTTATCTTAAAATTTATGGTAAAGAAAGACAGGCTTGGATTTATATAACACCTTTGGCGACCTCAGAACGTCCCGAAGTGCTTTGCAGCCAATGAAGTACTTTTTAAAAAAAAGTGTAGTCACTGTTATAATATAGGAGACATGACAGCCAATTTGCACATAGCAAGCTCTCACAAACAGCAATGTGATGATGATCAGATAATCTGTTTTAGTGATGTTGTCTGAAGGATAAATATTGACCAGGATACCCGGGAGAACTCCCCTGTTCTCCTTCGAAATAGTGCCATGGAATCTTTTATGTCCACCTGAGGGGCAGACGGGGCCTTGGTTTAACATCTCATCCGAAAGACGGATATGAAATATATTCCATGAACACAAGACAACAGCTCATTCTCTTTCACATCATTTACCAGCAATTGGAAAATAAATCACATAGCTATAAGTTCATTCCCAGCCTGAAGGTATTAGATATAACCATGGTAAATTTGCCACTAGAACTGCCCCAAACATTCTGAAATATCAAAAGTACAGAAATAAAATACTCAATGCAGCACACAACTGACCCATTAATTACGTATACAACAACCATCTAAATATGATAAAACCAAATTCTGCCATGGTTAAATCCATTCCTCCATCACGGTGTCCTCTTTGCTGAGCAAACAGCACCTGATAACATCACAAGCACCAAAGCATTCTGGCTGCACCCAGACAACAAACAATACTTTACCATTTTGGAAGAAAACTCCTACCAAGTAAGTTTAGTATTAATTTTTAATTATCCCACACAAAAATTAGTGGACGTACACTGCAAAACTAGAACATTGTGTACGAAGTTGTTTAATATGAAGTTGAATCCACAAGAACTCCATAAATTCCATGGCGTGTCCTTTATTTATCTGGTACAGAATTACCAGGTTGTATATTCATTAATAATATCTAGATTTAACTGAACTATTCCAGTTACTGGAATATTGCTATTTTTGTTTTTTCCCAGAAACTATCTGGCAGCAATGTATCCATCAGCTTAATCCACAGACTATTTCGTTGACTCGCTCTCTTATGAATAAATATTCAACTAGTGCTGTGAAGTATGGAATAGTTTTGTTCCCCGAAGCCAGCAGCTTAATCTTACAGGGCTACACTCGTGGTTCAGCGTATGTACAGGAGTGGGCAGAATCAAATTACTCAGCAACAGGCTCGTATGAATACAGACCCATACAATCAGCTTTTACTAATAGGCTATAAAAAGGAAGATTTGCTGCTTTATCTGCAAATATTTATAAAAGGAGATCAAAAGGTACATTAACCTTTCTAGGGCTGCAATCGCATTTTTTCAGTAAAATATTTACAGCTAGGATAAGGAAAATGCCTCTATTTTGAAAGCACAGAAAGGCCAGCAGTACTAAAAATAGTTAACAATGCCGGCAGTGGTCATCAGCCTGAACGTGTCTCACTTAGTGCAGGTCGAATACAAAATGTTCCATAGTGCCAGTATTATTACTATCTGATGCTTTGATTCCTTCAAAGGCATGATGACATGAAGCCAAAAGAGACTGGGGGTCAGGTCAACTGGTCTCTCTTAGGGAAAACCCTTCAACTCAAATATAATAAAACAATACATGTGTGTATGTTCCTGCCATTTAGATCAATGATAATTAATATGCTATTCAAAGAGCTAGTTAAGTTCGAAAGGCTGAATATAGAACTGGCAGCTTTGAAGGATGAGAATTTGCATTGGTAAAAATTTACAGGATATTGCTTGATAGCAACACAACGGTAAATATTTCAGTGATCTGTCTGTCTCCATTCTTTTTTACATACATCATAGCTTTTCATGCAAGTGTCAGCTCAGTAGTAGCAATCTTGCCACTGACTCAGAAGGAAATGGTTTCAAGCCCCAGTGCAGGATGTGAGCACAAAGTGCAGGCAGTACTGAGGGAGTGCTACATTGTCGGAGGTACCACCTCTCGGATGAAACTTTAAACCAAGGTCCTGCCTGTCTATTCAAGTGGACATAAAAGATCCCATGGTATTATTCAAACAACAGAGGAGTTATCCTGGTGTCCTATTCAACATTTTTTTCTCAACCAACATCTCCAAAACAGACTGGTCATTTATCTCATCGCTGTTTGTGGGACTTAATGGGATATTGCTGTGCACAAATTGGTTACCACGCTTGTCCATATAACTGACACTTCAAAAATAATTCATTGGCTGTGAAGCACTTTGGAATGTCCTACGGATGTGAAAGGTGCTATATAAATGCAAATTCTTTTTTTCTCTGTGCAAAATATTTGAGCAAATACACAAGGAGCTGTACTCGTAAATTTTTCTTCTCACAGTTATGTTTTAAGACATCAAAAGATTTTTCTCCAGGCTCAGTTAATAAATGCACTGCTCAATGAGGCACTGAACCACTTAGACCAAGGAGGTACCTGGTTCAATCCCTAGTCTACACAGAGTTTGTTGATCTCATCTGGATTGGTGCTAAAAATGTTACAGCTGGCCTCAGTGTGGAGGAGCGGGGAAAGAAAATCAGGCAAGGTTCCCACTCCTGATCACTATTCAGTGACTTTTGCTTTGGGGAGTCAGGTGGTGAGTCACTCGCCACAGAATACCTAGCCTCTGGCCTGCTCTTGTAGCCACAATATTTATATGGCTGGTCCAGTTAAGTTTCTGGTCAATGGTGACCCCCAGGATGTTGATGGTGGAGGATTCGGCGATGGTAATGCCATTGAATGTCAAGGGGAGGTGGTTAGACTCTCTCTTGTTGGAGATAGTCATTGCCTGGCACGAATGTTACTTGCCACTTATCAAATGATAGTACAGTCTATCCAGGATTTCCCTCCTTTAAATTAACCCTTTCTCTGACGTTCTTGTTTAAGCATCATCTTTCAGATAGACACAGATACATATGAACGAAAGAGATCCTGCCGCTCAGGAGATGTTACAAAATAAACAAACAGTGCAGAATTACAAGTGCAAAGTTTCGGTCATCACATGTGGTGGTGATGAGAGTGCTATAATTGACTTCTGTGTTTCTGGGCTAGGCAGGGGGATGAAAACAAATATCAGCACGAGTCCTTTTCCCCAAATGCTACCCATTGCCCATGCAGCAAGTACACACATGTACATGGGGATCAAGTTCATCTTTGATGCCACTCATAGCCGATTGGCCCGCTGACTTCCACTGTCGAGGCTCACTCTGAAGAACAGCCATTTGGCGCAGTATCCCAGCATGAGTTGACGTCGTAAACAAAAAATAGGTATTAGTTGGAGTCTAATTCCCAAGTAGGGCACGACTCCAAAATCTTCATTTACTTTGCGATTAGGGAGAAGTTGTTTTTTGTAAAGCGACTGTCTGGCCCAAGTTTTCTACCCCAGGCCAGATTTTTAACTAAACGTCATAACATTGACCATTTCAAATGTAAAATACCTGAATGCCACTAGTACTAAATTTAAACTTTTAAATAAACAACAGAAAATAACCCATACAGCAAACCTTCTTTTCTAGGTGATAAGGTTGTGTCTCAGGTTACTTTCTGCAGCCCCTAGCCAACAAGGTCTTGCACCTGCAAATTAGAATGTAAGGATTTTTGCTTGGATTTTTTTGAGACACAATGTAAGGGTCATTTTTGTTAGAGACTATCCTTTCCCCTTTTACCGTGACATTTTAAGTGCCCGAGAGACAACAGCTGTAACCGACAACAGACCAAATCAATGGGCAACCCTGCAAGTCATCAAGGAAATTTAAGTTGGTATTTTGCTTTACAAAATGAGACTACTAAATGGACAAGCAGCTACAAATACTGGAGGGCCAGTAGGCAGACACCAAGATTCTACTAGGTGAGAGGGGGACAACGGACGTCAGTGTCGTGGAGAGAATGCCAAATCTGAAATGAACCATGAAGAAAGCATTAACCATTAATCGTGCTGGTGGGGGCGCATGACAGCGACTGCCAATGAGAGGATAAAGGGAGTTTTTATAAACTGCCCTTGGACTCGCCATGACTTGCGATTAGGCGAGTGTCCTATCAAAAGGCAGGTGGGACAGAGGAAAGTGGAGAGCCAGTAATAGGAGAATTCTGGGTGGTCGAGGGGGCATCTCAGCAGGGTGGAGGGGTCAGGTGATCATGTCGGCAGGCATGGGTGTAAGCGGGATGGACAAGGGCCCCAAAATGATTCTCAGGGAAGAAGTTACAAACTTTAAAACTTCATTTCCTTACCTGCATCGACATAGCTGTTGGCTAAAACAAATTAGGTTGTTCCACAGATGCACTCAGTGGCCACAGCATGAAAATGTATGCAGACTCAACCAAATTTTTGGTTTTACCGCTCAATGCACAATATGCCTGCTGATTTCATGGCTAACGTGACATTTAATAATGGGGAAACCTCATCGTAGCACCTACAGGTGTTCTGCAGTTAATGTTGATACATTTATAATACATTTTTCCAGTGGGCCAAGATGATATATAACTTTCCAATGTATTTTCAAATGGAATGTTGTGATCTATTCAGCAATTTTAATATATAAGATCAATTCAAGCAACATGAAAGTCATTTTGATGGAGAAAAGGGAACAAGCCTCTGCCAGTGCTCCAATATATTTACTGGCACATAATTACAAAAATTAATACACTGCTTGTCAGTGAACAAACTGCAAAAATGATACCCACAGCTTGTATTGGAATCTTTCAACAGTACAGCAATGGTCAAGTTTTGTTATTGTAGTCACAGCCAACCTCGCCACACTTCGAGGATTTACCTGGGATATGGCATGGACTGAGTAGACAAAAGAGAAAGAGAAAAAAGGGCAAGTAGGTCAGACACTGTTTCTTGCCTGCAACTTAAGTTAATCATTTAATTAATTTTAAGATGTTCAGAATTCTTTACAAGTCTTTGTGTATCTCCATTTTGGGTTTGAAATGAGAAAGTGCAGGTGTACATTATTTTTTATATATAAATATCTCTTTCAAACCACAATACAATACAGATTTTGGCAAAAATTCATACATGGGCTTACATATCTGGACCCAACAATCCACTGTCCAAACACACGATTCGATGCCCAAGATGCACATGGCTCCACTCCTCGGTATTTCGAATATGCTGCCTGTGCTTTCGAAATACAGAAACACGTGCAGGCGCCCGTACCCAGCAAAACTAGAAACCTCCAAATCTAAACTACGCGGTGTCAGATTAATTATCAATAAACAGCTTCTAAAAATTATTATAATAAGCCAGATTCTCCAACCAAAAATACAACAGCGATTTATAAGACTGCTTTCCTGATAGTTATTACAAACAGGAAACAGGCTCACTCATTCCATTGCGTTGGAGTGTAACGGATACTATAAGTGACCCTGCTTCTGGATCATGAACAATGTGACTGATGTCTGTTCTGAGAGCAAGTGCAAATCAGTATGCATTTTCAAACAAGCATTCTCAATATAAACTACAGGTTTTTAAAATAATGCATTCATACTGAAGGTGAAAAGGCTGTGTGTAGGGACCCTTCACAAGAGGATATCTGCAAGCAAGCAGCATTAGAATTCAGTGTTTTAAATAAACCTTTTCACTTCAAGCTTATTGCATTGACTGAATTCTAAAATCAACTTTATTTCTCTCCATTCATCTCTGTTGAGGTTATGATTTACTGCCCTCAAACTTATGTGAATGTTTTTGCTAGAAGATGAGAAAAACCTAATTTAGAGGCCATTCTGGCCCATGGTTATAATGAAAGAACCAAAATTTGAGTGAACCAATGAAATTTGGTGTTATGGATAGTTGACAGAAAAATTAGTGTCCTCTTTGAGAACTTGAAAAGAACCTTTTCCGTGCCCGATTATAAATAAATATGACAGGATCTTCTGGCTGTGCCAAAGGACTAAAACAGTACAACTCTTACCTTCAAGTTGTCATGGGGTTAGAAGTATCTGTGTTTTATTGCAGAGTAAAGGAAGAGGGCAGTGCTGAAGAAAATATCTGTACACTGCATTACAGAAAGTACTAAGCACTCCTCAGCTATTACTCTCTTACTGCTGTACCCCTTCAAGCTGCGATGGCCAAAAGAGTTGCTGAATTCAGAAGCAGTTACATGCCGTGCACTCTAGTCCACTGGGGCCAAATCTGACACTGCTATGTTTCAATGTTGTAGCACAGCATTCAGCTTGCAGCAACTTAAACCCTGGAGCTCATCTCTCTTTCCTGGAATGAATTTAAAACGTGTCTTAAAAAAGGTAAAAAGCACAGGAGACCCAAGTCAATTCAAGACCACAAGCAAATCTAGAATTTAAGCCTGATATGTGCATTATGTACAGAAATTTCCAGTATATTTTATGAATCAGCAGTCATGACATAAATATGCAATACCACAGAGAGATTAGAGCTCACCAGAAAATTGCAACAAAATTAAAACAAGAACGATTATATATTACAATAACGATATACCAGGAATTGGTTGATGACCTAATGCATAAGTTCAAAAGGCTTTTATAAACTATAGCCAACATTTATCCCTCAATCTACATCACTAAAACAGATTATCTGGTCATTTATCTCATTGCTGTTTCTGGGACCTTGCTGTATGAAAACTGGCTGCTGCATTTCCCTACATTAGAACAACAGTAACTACACTTCAAAAGTATTTAGTTGACTGAAGCACTTGGGGACATCCTGAGGATGTGAAAGGCACTATACAAATGCAAAATTATTTCTTTTTTTCTATCTGAGTTTTACTCTCTCAGATTAGATTGTCATCACTAGACTCATTTCGTGTACTGGTATTCATATTCTATAAATCTCACTTAAGCTAATAAACTGTAATGTTAATATACTTTCCATGTAATATTGTCAACCTTAAATTGTTCCCACTGCTATCATCGTTAACAGAAGTTAACCAACAGTGCTTCAAAATTGATCACTGTACTGATGAGGTGGTTTCAGTTCCACCTGACATAGTACAAAAACTTCACTTGCCCACCATCAGGCTTTACAGAAATCTTGGACAGCAGTGGTAAGCTATCTGTTTGAATTTTATGTTTGAGTGAGACTGTATGAGTAAGTATAATAGAATACACGTATGAAGTGGTATATGAGTGTACAAAGATAAAGAATGCAACAAGATTAGGCCATTTAGTGCCTGTTTCCTCTAAAGGCCATGTAGAATTTGCCCCATCGTGGAAGGTACCCAACTCATTATGTGTGTACGTACAGTTCGAGGATGAGCATGTGTTTGCAGGTGTCATTTATGTGGCATTTTATTTCTGATAGTCATATCAAAAAGATGCATTTAACAAGATTTTTATCAAAAATGTTTAGGAAAATCAGAAAACAGTCACATTCAGAATCCCTCTTAAATACTGATCTTAAATGTTGTAACAAGAGCTTTTGTGTAAGCTCTAAAATCAATGAAGAGAAATACCCGAAGACTGTTTCGTATCTTACCATTCAACCTGCTGCCTTGTTTAGTCTGTTCACAAAAAATGCTGCTTAAGACTTCACCAACATATGATTATTGATCTCATTTCTGTGCTAATTGACTTGCCCACATACCTTTCAATTCCATGATAAAAGGTTTGCAAAGATTTTGCGGTGACTTGTCACGGAAAGGTTTCATTGCTGCAGTATGACCACACCTTAACATTGTACAAACAGACTAGCTCATCACCCTAAAGCAAATTCAGTAGCTCACAAAACAAACAGACAGGGAAAAAAAAGACTCCGACTATGTAATTTGAGACCCTCCAATCAAAAATTAATTTAAATATCACATAAACATGCAAGTTTGCCAACTCAGTGAAAGACAAAAAATAATTGTTAAATTCTAAATGAGTACTGTGAAGAGTTTCTTTCTACACAGAGCAGTTTTCATGAATCTTGAAGACAGGAATAACCTCAATACTAGATTAATAAATGCACAAAGTCATATTCAGCTTGGATGTTTAGTGTAAACAAACAGTTACCAAGTGCCAGTTTTTACCTGTCTCAGTTAGTATGATTGCATTAGACATTCGGTTATATTCCATCCGGCTAATCAACTCGGTCATTCATCCTGATATACTCCATCACATACTGTACTACTGTATTTTTTTAAAAATTCATTCATGGAATGTGGGCACCGCTGGCAAGGCCAGCATTTATTGCCCATCCCTAACTGCCCTTGAGAAGGTGGTGGTGAGTCGCCTTCTTGAACCGCTGCAGTCCGTGTGGTGAAGGTACTCCCACAGCGCTGTTTGGTTGGGCGTTCCAGGATTTTGACCCAGCGATGATGAAGGAATTGCGATATATTTCCAAGTCGGGATGGTGTGAGACTTGGAGGGGAACGTGCAGGTCGTAGTGTTCCCATGCGCCTGCTTCCCTTGTCATTCTAGGTGGTAGAGGTCCTGGGTTTGGAAGGTGCTGTTGAAGAAGCCTTGGAGAGTTGCTGGACGGTACCTTGTAGATGGTACACACTGCATCCACGGTGCGCCGGAGGTGGAGAGAGGGAATGTTTAAGATGGTGGGTGGGGTGCCAATCAAGGGGCTGTTTTGTCCTGGATGGCGTCGAGCTTCTTGAGTGTTGTTGGAGCTGCACTCATCCAGGTATTCAATCACACTCCTGACTTGTGCCTTGTAGATGGTGGAAAGGCTATGGGCAGTCAGGTGAGTCATTCGCCACAGAATACCCAGCCTCTGACCTGCTCTTGTAGCCACAATATTTGTGTGGCTGGTCCAGTTAAGTTTCTGGTCAATGGTGACCCCCAGGATGTTGATGGTGGGGGATTCAGCGATGGTAATGCCATTGAATGTCATGGGGGCGGGGTGGTTAGACTCTCTCTTGTTAGAGATGGTCATTGCCTGGCACGAATGTTACCTGCCACTTATCAGCCCAAGCCTGGATATTGTCCAGGTCTTACAGCATGTGGGCACGGATTGCTTCATTATCTGAGGGGTTGCAAATGCAACTGAACACTGTAAAATCATCCGCAAACATCCCCATTTCTGACCTTATGATGGAGGGAAGGTCATTGATGAAGCAGCTGAAGATGGTTGGGCCCAGGACACTGCCCTGAGACTCTCCTGCAGCAATGTCCTGGGCCTGAGATGATTGGCCTCCAACAACCACTACCATCTTCCTTTGTGCCAGGTATGACTCCAGCCACTGGAGAGTTTTCCCCCTGATTCCCATTGACTTCAATTTTACTAGGGCTCCTTGGTGCCACACTCGGTCAAATGCTGCCTTGATGTCAAGGGCAGCCACTCTCGCCTCACCTCTGGAATTCAGCTCTTTTGTCCATGTTTGGACCAAGGCTGTAATGAGGTCTGGAGCCGAGTGGTCCTGGCGGAACCCAAACTGAGCATCGTTGAGCAGGTTATTGGTGAGTAAGTGCTGCTTGATAGCACTGTCGACGACACCTTCCATCACTTTGCTGATGATTGAGAGTAGACTGATGGGGCGGCAATTAGCCGGATTGGATTTGTCCTGCTTTTTGTGGACAGGACATACCTGGGCAATTTTCCACATTGTTGGGTAGATGCCAGTGTTGCAGCTGTGCTGGAACAGTTTGGCTAGAGGCGCGGCTAGTTCTGGAGCACAAGTCTTTAGCACTACAGCCGGGATGTTGTCGGGGCCCATAGCCTTTGCTGTATCCAGTGCACTCAGCCGCTTCTTGATATCAAGAGGAGTGAATCGAATTGGGTGAAGACTGGCTTCTGTGATGGTGGGGATATCGGGAGGAGGCCGAGATGGATCATCCATTCGGCACTTCTGGCTGAGACTGATGTGGCAGGACTGCAGAGCTTTGATCTGATCCATTGGTTGTGGGATAGCTTAACTCTGTCTATAGAATGCTGCTTCCACTGTTTAGCATGCATGTAGTCCCGAGTTGTAGCTTCACGAGGTTGGCACCTCATTTTTAGGTACGCCTGGTGCTGCTCCTGGCATGCTTTTCTACACTCCTCACTGAACCAGGGTTGATCCCATGGCTTGTTGGTAATGGTAGAGTGAGGGATATGCCGGGCCATGAGTTAACAGATTGTGGTGGAATACAATTCTGCTGCTGCTGATGGCCCACAGCGCATCATTGATGTCCAGTTTTGAGCTGCTAGATCTGTTCTCAATCTATCCCATTTAGCACGATGGACGGTGTCCTCAGTGTGAAGTCCACAAGGACTGTGCGGTGGTCACTCCTACCAATACTGTCATGGACAGATGCATTTGCGACAGGTAGATTGGTGAGGACGAGGTCAAGTAAGTTTTTCCCTCATGTTGGTTCACTCACCACCTGCCGCAGGCCCAGTCTAGCAGCTATGTCCTTCAGGACTCGGCCAGCTCGGTCAGTAGTGGTGCTACCGAGCCACTCTTGGTGACGGACATTGAAGTTCCCCACCCAGAGTACATTCTGTGCCCTTGCTACCCTCAGTGCTTCTTCCAAGTGGTGCTCAACATGGAGGTGGACTGATTCATCAGCTGAGGGAGGACGGTAGGTGGTAATCAGCAGGTTTCTTTGCCCATGTTTGACCTGATGCCATGAGACTTCATGGGGTCCAGAGTCAATGTTGAGGACTCCCAGGGCCACTCCCTCCTGACTGTATATCACTGTACCGCCACCTCTGGTGGGTCTGTCCTGCCGGTGGGACAAGACATACCCAGGAATGGTGATGGAAGAGTCTGGGACGTTGGCTGAAAGATATGATTCTGTGAGTATGGCTATGTCAGGCTGTTGCTTGACTAGTCTGTGGGACAGCTCTCCCAATTTTGGCACAAGTCCCCAGATGTTAGTGAGAAGGACTTTGCAGGGTCGACTGGGCTGGGTTTGCCTTTGTCGTGTCCGGTGCCTCGTGGTCCGATGCCTGCTGGTCCGTCCAGTTTTCTTCTTATGACTTTTTGTAGCAGGATTGTACAACTGAGTGGCTTGTCAGTCCATTTCAGAGGACAATTAAGAATTAACCATATGGCTGCTTATGGACAGGCAAACACACATTGCCAATATTCCTAATCTATCTATATGCCAGACTGAATGTAAAATACACTGGGGGCCGGGGGTTGGGGGGCGGGGGGAACCAAATTCATTATTTGCACTTATATGGTAAAAGTCTCTCAATAAAACCCTAGCATATTTGGAAAATATACTTCCTGAACCTTTAAATAGCAATTAAAAATGATAAATTAACAACGACTTGCATTTATATAGCACCTTTAGCATAGTAAAAGGACGCATGGCCCTTCACAGGATTATTGTCAGATAAAAATAGACACCAAATCAAAGCAGCAGATATTAAGAGGGTGACTAAAAGCTTGATCAAAGAGGTAGGTTTTAAGGAGGGTCTTAAAGGGGGGAGAGGTGGAAAGGCAAAGAGGCTTAGGAGGAAATTCCAGAACTTCGAGCATAGGCAGCTGATGGCATGGCCGCCAATAGTGTGGCGAATAGATGTGTGAGACCAGAGTTGGAGTTACACAGGAGTTCTCACAGGGTTGTAGGCTGGAGGGGATTGCAGAAAAAGTAGGTCAATTAATTACAGCCTGTGGAAGCAATTGGCTTTTATTTTTGCATCTGTTGCCCCACAAATGATAGGAGTTATATCCATCTTCCAGTTCTGTAAAGGATTAGTTTTTAATTCCATACATCAGGACTATTTTAGGGCTTACAGACCTACTCTGTGCTAACTGCCTGGAAACAAAACAAAAAGATCTTTCCACTCATATCATTAAAAAAGGATCTTTTTTGTCATAAGTCTACAACCCAGGACACAATACAAACAATTAAAGACATGAGAGACATTAGGGCAACCCCTTGATAGGTGCCATGTATAATAACACAGGATAACACTTTTTCACACAAAGGGTAATAGAAATTTGGAACTCTCCCCTCCAAAAGGCTGTGGATAATAAGACAATTGGAGCTTTCAAGACTGAGATCGATAGGTTTTTGTTCGGTATGGGTATCATGGGATATGGAGCAAAGGCTGGAAAATGGAGTTGAGGTGGAGATCAGCCATAATCTAATTGAATGACTGAGCAGGCCAGAGGGGCTGAATGACCTACACCTGCTCCTAACGTTCTCTGATTCAAGAGGTTGACAACAGGAATTGTCAAATGTGTAGTTTTACTCCCAAAATGTTCACAGCACTAAGACAAAACACATTTTAAATGTTACATATTACTGGCACAAGCTCAATTGGCACCAGCAATTCAACTGCAATCATTTTTATGCAGTGGATAGCATTGCAAGCTGGGTAGGTTTTGGGGAAGGGGCTATGTAATGCTACCCCACTTAAAACCAGGTTATAATGAATCCAAGATTGTTACACCAGTCATGTTTTACCCAACATTCAAAATCACAGATTCTTTCATCTTTCGGATGAGACGTTAAGCGGAGGCCCCGCCTGCCCTCTCAGGTGGACGTCAAAGATCCCGTGGCACTATTTTGAAGAAGAGCAGGGGAGTTCTCCCGGTTTCCTGGCCAATATTTATCCCTCAACCAACATCACTAAAAACAGATTATCTGGTCGTTATCACATTGCTGTTTGTGGGACTTGCTGTGCGCAAATTGGCTGCCACGTTTCTTACATTACAACAGTGACTACACTACAAAAAGTACTTCATTGGTTGTAAAGCACTTTGGGACATCCGGAGGTCGTGAAAGGCGCTATATAAATGCAAGTTCTTTCTTTAAAGTTCAGGGCAGTTATATAACCTACATTGAAATGTTGACTAATATTGTGGTTCATGTGTGAATTACCCAGTTTGCACTGCAAAACAAAATATAATGAGATCATCACTGCATGATGCATTCTGGGACTTACAATCAGAACCCAGACCTCCTTGTAGTTGTACTACAGCGAGATGCTGGCCAAATCAGATCAAAAGCAGCACATTCTGACAGTTTATCTTGCTCTAGCCTCGGCTATTTTACAAACAAAACATGATGTTATCCAGCATTTGCAAGCTGGATTTGGGAGGTGTTCTAGTTCTCCAAGTGCGGCATAACTGGGGTAAATAGTTTTTACAAGGCCATTCAGTTAAGGTACTGAGGTTTTATCCCTTTGTCACATCTGCCACTGTACCTGTACTTCTACAGCCCCAATGGGACTTGCAATTCGAGACTGTAAAATCTTTGGCGATCAATTCTTAGTAGACAGCAAATGCAAGAGCCTCCTTTTGTCCAACATACTAGTGTAACCCTTTCAAATTTGCTGCGGAGAAAGATTGCAGTGGGCTTCTGCCTCCCACACCATGATTTTTTTTAAAAAAACAATTCAATGTTAAATAAAAAGGGGTCTTTGCAGGGATGGTGGCACTATATGATGAAGTCCCTACAATGTAGCAGCACAGAGTAGGTTAGAAATTTGAACCTCAACTTCAACAAGATTTTAATATCGGGTACTTTGTGTAGGAAGACGACAGATGTCTTCCCACCGGCACAGTCAAAACTCAAGGCACGTCGTCACAAGATGTTCTTGCCCACTTCCCAGTTGCCAGCTATATCAGCCAAATGCCGCATTGACAGAAGCATGGGAGCAGCCTGCCCACCTGCCACCTCACCTGCAGTTGGCACAGAAATCAGTGTGCCAAGGACGAGTAGATGGAGAAAATAAGTTTTTAAAAAAAGAGGGGTACATACCAGCACCAAAACAAAATGTCTGCAGTACTTAAACTCAAATGATATATTGTAACAGGGCCAAGCCATCTGAAAGGTTAATTAAAGGCAGGTGACTTTATGTGGAAGGTTCCCACAGGTTCTATGAGCATGGAAGCCATTTTAATTGCAAACAGAAGAATTCAGTACAAAGGAAATCTGCCCGAGTTGGTTGCATTTTCAAGATTGGCACAGTCACATGGAGAGCAGAACTGTAAACCTGAGAAAAGAATGGTCCAAAATCTAAAACTCCCATTTTAATCATATTTAAAACTTTCAAGTCAAAATCTTAACACTCACGAATTAATCTAAACAATTCTGAATTCTAGTGTACTTTACTTCAACCATCACATTAAATTTGGAGGCCTGTGCTAATCTGTAAGTAACTTCATCCTTGGTGTAATCAAAGCCCCATGTCTGGTTAAAAAAGGAAAATAACGATCACTATATTTATCTCTGGAAATGAGCTCTTAATTATTTTTCACTATTTCATTGCATGGTGATATTTTATGGCCCTGAATGGTTCAAGCATTCTTTGCTGTGCAGCCCTCCATTGATCGCTAGCTTGGGATAAGGTTTTTGCCTGGTGTTGCATTTCTTTGCTCAGAGGGCAAGGCAGAGAATTTTACTGTACACAGCATGCAATCAATGGCAAAGATTAGGCAAGTACACCAATCTAGATCTTATGAATGGGGCACATAAACTTGCCTGCCAAGAGTGGAGGAGAAAGCAAATATGCTGCCTCTAGATTACAGATGTAACTTTAAAATAAACGCAAAACACTGATGTGTACAGATAGGAAACCAGAGTCGAGGGGGTTGAATGGAATCTCTAAATGGAACTGCTAAGAGTTGTCTAGCACTCAGGATCAGCAGTGCTTCAAAACTTGAAGTCTTTAAAATCGGTAATAAAGAGAACTTGTAGCCCCATGCACGGTCCATTCAAACTTTAACTCTTTGCTACATCTTTCTTCATTTTTTTTATATAAATACAGACCGTTCACAGTTTGAAGACTCTGATGGAGGTCGCCCATTTGGTAACATTATCCTGCAGAAATTTAAATTGGATCCAGGTCTGATAACTCTAACTCAGACTAAAAGATTTTGATGCACATTTGTTCAGGTTGGACTGTGATGTTCCCCATATTCAAATGCACTGTCGACATTCATTGTCTCAGACCACACATGAAGAATGCTCAATGGGACAATATGACCAAAGGCTGCTGCCATTCTTGAAGCCTAATCACATTGAAGAGAAAATTGGGGGGAAAATGGCTTTTATATTTCCTCCATCTCACTAATTTGAGAATTGGGAGCCTCCAACAATCTGCCATCCACTGACCACTAAACATAGTGGTGAGATCGCCTGAGGTCGGACTCTCTCTATATCCACAATAAGCTTCCTACCTCGATTGGGCCTTCCTGCAGGAGTTTGCTATCTGTAGGAGGCTGGAAATTGCAAGCAGCTGCAACTCTTAAAGGCTGCAGCTAGTATTTAAAGTGCAGATTAATTGTTGCTGGGCAAAAAAAGAGGAATGGAAAAAGCAGATCAGCGCTATTCTTGGATACATGTTTGGGCGAGTCCTCTTTAAACGAAGTGCAGTAGAGGAAGGTACCCTCTGACATCCCCGAGCACCCTCCTCCTTTGGTTGTCAGGGGATGTACTGTTTTCAATACTTAGAGGACCTGAAGGCAGATGAGGCCATGGTAAGGCTGGGCAACACTGCACTTCATTAAGTAGATGGGCAAAGCGTGCAGCACATTCAGTTTCCTCACATCCTGTTACACTGACTGAGTTTGATTTCTAAGTCATCACCAAAAATCTCTTGCCAAGCTTCACATACTGCAGCAGGACCCACTTTATTACTACACCTTCACATTGCGAGGGTTGTTACTTGACCATTTGAAAAAGTACCCTTGCAAAGCAAGCAATAATGTATCTAACCTGCATGCTGCATGGTCACTTACTCACCCAAAAGAGAATGGCAGAATGGCCATTTGGCTCTCGCTCAATGATGTGTTGTTCAAATTTCCAACATCTCAGCACTACTACTCTGCTTGCAAGACTAAATGGCACATAACAGGAGGGAGCAAGACTCAAACTGGAGGAGAAAGTCCCCCAGTCAATAGGAACAGTCCATGTTGGCTATGATGGTACCTGAGAACATACAGGGAGTGGGCCATGGTGAAGGTTAAGGACTCCCTGGAGTTCAGGGCCTGTAAATCATCCATGTCTCATATTTATCATCCCATTACTCATCCACTTGCATACATTACAGCAAACCACTATGACACACACGATTAGTTACGCAAGTTCTGTTTCAGTGGGTGCGTTTCAGTCACCGTCCAACAATTTTCTTCTTCTGTTTTTAAAAACATCACCAAAGAACAAACTGGCACCTCTGGAATCAGCACATCAAACGCACACAGTGTCACTCACTCCATCCATAGCCAGCACTTCTACAAATACATCCAACCCAGGAGATTTAGATCGTTCAGGGTGGGTACACCAAGCGAAGCAAAGCATAAATGAGTAAAGAAAGAAAGAACTTGCATTTATATAGCGCCTTTCATGACCTCAGGACATCCCAAAGCGCTTTACAACCAATGAAGTACTTTTGAAGTGCAGTCACTGTTCTACAGTAGGTGCAGGCGGTAGAGGCAACGGAGGAGAAGCAGCTGGAACTTACTGGTTGGACAGCAAGATCACATCCTTCCTCAGCTGCAGAGCCCTGGGATCCAGACCCCATGGACCAGCATTTAAAAAGGATGCTGTCAGAGCACCAACATTTTCATCGGTCATTAATGGGTGGGTCCAGCAGCCTGTGAGGTCTGCTGGCAGCTATGGAGGAGGCCACTAACTGCATTTGTGCAGTTGTTCATGTCCATTTAATGGAGCTGCAGTGCAGCTTGGAATGTGAGGCAACTCCACAGCCATCTTCTGCACAGCCCTAGTGATGGTAACTCTGGATTTAGGAACTATCTCCAAGAGACTGTCTTATTCCAATTCCACCCAACATGTTAAAACTGGGTGAGAGCCATAACTGTCCTCATTGCTGCCCAGAGGTCAACTCGACATCCTGACAGGAATGCCCAGCAGCAGGGCTATGGCTTCAATAAGCACAGAGAGGGTGATGTCGCTCAAAGCAACATCATTTGCAATCCCTGCAGCCTCTCCCTCACCTAAATGTGGCAGAAAGCAGGTAGCAGAAGGCAACCAACTCACCAGATGAGGCACAAGCAGTTGCAAAGCCATCTCTTGATCCAGCAACAGAAGGCAGTGCAATCCCAAGAGGATCCCATCAGCACTAAGTTTACTTACTCCTCCACCATGGCAGCACTTAGAAGTAGCACTAGGATAGGTTCTGGAGTAACCCCAGGGAAGCACTAAGCCAAAAAACATTAGCCACACATAAATCATTGATACGGTATTAAATCTGGTTGCACTTGATGTTAACTGTATTCAAAGTTTTCTTGGAATGCCCAGGAATAAAGTCATGGCAAAAGAAAGAAATGAGATCCATGGCAAATTAATTAGTACAGAAGCCAATGTTGGCAAGGCTGCATTTGTCCACTGAATTGGGCACATATGGAAGACAGTTAATGCACTGGGTGAATGGGTGACGGTCTTATCAGTGAGAGTCTGTCATATAGCTCTTGCTGCCTATAAAGATGATTCAACAGGAATTTCTTCTGGCTCCTTGCCTTTATCTTGCTCGGCGCTTGGTTATTAGCAGGTGCTGTCCTCCTCCACCTGCTTCTTGTTAATGCCTCTTTGGATAGTAAAGTTGTAAAGCATGCAGCAAACTACAAAGATCTTGGAGACCTTAGTGGGCTGTATTGTAAGACGTCCACTGTCTTGCCCAGGTCTCTGAAACACTGTTCAAGATGCCTATAGTGTGTTTGATAAATTCTGAGGGCTGCACGAGTCTCACTGTATCTGCACTTTGCTGCTGTTTGTGGCTGTCTCAGGTACCAGGAGTTTTTTTAAAAATTCATTCTCGGGATATGGGTGTCGCTGGCAAGGGCAGCATTTATTGCTCATCCCTAGTTGCCCTTGAGAAGGTGGTGATGAGCCACTTTCTTGAACCGCTGCAGCCCGTATGGTGAAGGTACTCCCACAGTGCTGTTAGGCAGGGAGTTCCAGGATTCCAGTGAGTGATAAAACAGAGAGTTTCTATTATCAGCGTTGACATTACAATGGAAAATGTTAGCTGGAAGTATGCACAGATAAGATTTTTAATATATAATAGATGTTTGAATTCAGGATTTTTATTCAGAATCTCTCTATAAACTTAAATATATTAGTACAGTTCTTCCAGCCATCTGCTGTTTGATTAATCCCTTTGTTTTGAGGTCTCAGATGGACACAAATAAAAGAAATGCAGCTGGTAAACACTTAAAAGTAAATTACAAAAACTAAAGATTAAACAATACCAAACTTCAAAGTGTAGAAGTTTCATTTGTTACACATGTATCATGCTGTAATTGCTAAATAAACAATCCCTTGAATGTGGTAACCTGCTTTTTTCAAGGAAAGTTACTTCAGAAAAAAGTTTTAAGGCTTTATACTTGACTTTGTTCTGACATTTTACTCAAAAAATAATTCCAGTTACTATCACTATTCCTAAAATTGGTTTCCCTGGGGGTTTTTGTTCACAACAATTTTTCATTAGAAGTTGGGGAAGGGTCAACATTCACAATCTGCATGCTCTGTCAATCGACAGTCTTGAGAATTATATCTCCAAGCACCAAAATATGGCTGTGCTCACGAGCCTCAGGAAGAAGACAGCCTTAAACTGCAAGTTCTCTCTACAGACTGCTTACAAATAGTCACATTAAGGTATGGTTTGATCTATAGTATGCCTTGTTGGGCTTCCTCTGAGCTGACAGAATGTTTAGCCCCACACTATGTTTATGCATATTTTTGTAAATATAACTTTTTATGTCTTTATGCTACAAACCTAATTTCCAGAGAGTACAAGGTGGCAGTGGAAAAGATTTTCAAAAAATATTTCGATTTAATTGGTTCACATTCTCCTTTAATAGGTAGCTTTTGCTGACTGATCATTGTGGATTGGTTAATTTCAAAAGTCCTTAGCAGTTTTCATTGGATATTTATTACCCACTTTTTCTTTGTCACAAATCATATGATAGGAAACCTTTTAACCCATTACATTCCAGCAAAACAAAATGTGAGATACAGCTGCCATGAGAGTGCCACTATAGATCCCTAAAAATAAAATTTAAATATTATACTTCACAGCAACTACCACATCTATGAAATATGTACAAAATTGCCAGCTGATTTTCAACATGCAAAGGCCCCACCTCCCCCAACAATTAAAACATATGCAGAAAATGGCCTGCTGGGTTATCAACTTTAACATTTCAAATGGAAAGAGCAGGATTGTAACCAGGACAGAAAAATTATAAGTATACAACAAAACAGTCCATAATACAGCTGTGGAATAGAGAAGAGGAACTTTAAAACAACAGCGAAAGAGAGAAAAAGAGTTGAAAGATTTTGAGATGGGGTCGTAAGCTAGGAGACAGCCAAGATTCCAATTCTGATCACAACATGCTGAATATCACCACCAGCAGCAGGGAGAGGCAATCCATCTAAATTTATAAACAACTAGTTATGAGAGAATAACTAATACGTCCTGAAATGTTGCTGGTAGTTATCTGATCCGTACACTGTAAAGACGCCCGTTACTGTAATCAAAAAGCAAAATAAAAACTGCAGTTGCTGAAAATCAAAAATAGAAAATTCTGGAAAGAGTCAGCATCAGTGCGGAGAACAGATGAGTTAACGTTTCAGGTGTAGACCCTTCGTCAAAACTGGAAGATATCGCAAATACACAGCATTGAAAAGGGAAGAGAACAAAGGAAAGGGGCAGGAAAATAATCAGAATGACCTGTAAAGTGCTTAAGTGGGAAACAGTAGATAGTTAAATGGCAGAAGTGATATCAACATGAAACAATTAAAAGCATATTGAGAGAAATTAAATAAATGCACTGAGTGCATACCAAGCCAATTGGGCTGAGAGTGAGATAAATGGCTCAATATTCATTTTAATGTGGTGCAAAAATTTAATTTTGAACAGTAGTTAAGAAAAAAATAAATAAAACACTAAAAACTGAACTTTGTAAAGTAGGCCCTTTGAGCTATGACAACCAGCACACTAATTTTCCTATTAGTGTGGGAGGCTTGAAAGCTGTGGTGAACAGAAAAAGTATTAAACCTAATTAAGTTATTTAGCCTGAAGGATTAAAGCATCATGTGACAGGGCCAGTAGTACTGGAAGATTTGTGTGTGTGTGTTTTTTTTAAAAAGTTGGGTAATTCCACAGTACTATGCAAATGAAAACTGCTACAAAATATCTGGCTGTGAGATTGGAAGGTAGCAAATGTAACCCCGCTATTCAGGAAGGAGGGAGAGAGAAAACAGGGAACTAAAGGCCAGTTAGCCTGACATCAGTAGTAGGGAAAAGGCTAGAACCTATTATTAAGGACGTGATAACAGGGCACTTAGAAAATGATAATATGATTAGGCAGAGTCAACATGGTCTTATGAAAGGGAAATCGTGTTTGACAAATTTATTAAGAGTTTTTTTGAGGGTGTAACTAGCAGGGTAGATAAGGGGGAACCAGTGGATGTAGTATATTTGGATTTTCAAAAGGTATTCAATAAGGTGCCACACAAGAGGTTGTTACAAAAGATTAGGGCTCATGGAATTGGGGGTAATATATTAACATAGATTAAGGATTGGTTAACAGACAGAAAACAGAGAGTAGGAATAAACGGGTCATTTTCAGGTTGGCAGGTTTTAACTAGTGGGGTGTCGTAAGGATCAGTGCTTGGGCCTCAACTTTTTTCAATATATATCAATGACTTTGACGAGGGGACCGAGTGTAATGTAGCCAAGTTTGCCGACGATACAAAGCTAGGTGGAAAAGTAAGCTGTGAGGAGGATACAAAGGGATATAGGCAAGTTAAGTGAGTGGGCAAAAAGGTGGCAGATGGAGAATAACATGGGGAAATGTGAAATTATCCACTTTGGTAGGAAGAATAGAAAAACAGAATATTTTTTAAAAGGTGAGAGGCTAAGAAATGTTGGTATATAGAGGAATTTGGGTGTCCTTGTACATGAATCACAGAAAGTTAACAAGTACAGCAAGCAATTAGGAAGGCAAATTGTATGTTAGCCTTTATTGCAAAGCGGTTGGAGTATAAGAGTAAGGAGATCTTGCTGCAATTATATAGGGCTCTGGTGAGACCACACTGGAGTACTGTGCACAGTTTTGGTCTCCTTACCTAAAGAAGGATTTAAGGGGGTGCAACAAAGGTTCACTAGATTGATTCCTGGGATGAGAGGGTTGTCCAATGAGGAGAGGTTGAGCAAAATGGGCCTATTTTCTCTGGAGTTTAGAAGAATGAGAGGTAATCTCATTGAAACATATAAAATTCTTAGAGGGCTTGACAGGGTAGAAGCTGAGAGGCTGTTTCCCCTGGCTGGAGAGTCTAGAAATAGGGGTCAGAGTCTCAAGATAAGAGGCCAGCCATTTAAGGCTGAGATGAGGAAACATTTCTTCACTCAGAGGATTGTGAATCTTTGGAATTCTCTACCCCAAAGGGCTGTGGATGCTCAGTCTTTGAGTATATTCAAGATTGAGATTGATAGATTTTCGGACACTAAGAGAATCAAGGGATACGGGGATAGGATGGGAAAATGGAGTTGAGGGAGAAGATCAGCCATGATCTTATTGATTGGCGGAGCAGGCTCAAGGGGCCGTATGGCCTACTCCTGCTCCTATTTCTCATGTTCTTATAAAAATAGACAAAATTAAAAGCGAGCATCTCTGATATCAGCGCTCAGTAACATGTTTGTACACCGGACATGGGATCTACACAGCTACAAAAGTTTCTGTTATGCATCATTCTTTATCAAAGGACTGAGTCAAGCTGCTCTCTTGAATCAAGAAAAAGCCACAACCAGAAAAATGGCTACTTCTCACAAAAAGGATCCAAATAGTGTTGATACAGGTGGTGTCGGAAATTAACCAAAAGGAGAAGTACACATTGGCCTGCCTATGTAGTTATAAATCTCTCATTGCAACACTTACTAAAAGCCTTGCTTCCTTTGATTTTTACAATGGACATCATGAGGTGCTAGTCAAAAATAAATTTAAAAACTCAAATTTAGTTTACTGAAGTGATCCAACTTCCTCCCTCCACACTCTACCCCAAATAAAAGTTGCACAGAATTAACCAGCATTTCTCAGAATTTGGAAATTCTAGTTAAGTACAGCATTTCAATTCCTTTTCATTATTTTTGAGAGAGAATCTACATTTATTTATTTATCGATACCTATTAAAAGCAAAAGTTTTGTATATCACACTTAAGTTTCAAAAATATATATTTCCCATTGGTTTTCAAGCTTTGATATTTTGGCCCCTTCCTGAGGGCAGGAGCCAGGGTTTTACAAAAAGCCACTGAGCTGAAAAACATCCCTCAACTAGGCTCTAAATGTTCGCAGTATTTACCTATTTAGACCACTTCCTCGAAGGGAGTACCTAAGCAGCGGCCTCAGAGATAAGCTAGCCGAACAGCAGCTAAACATTTTTTTAAAATTTCATTCTCGGGGTGTGAGGGTCGCTGGCAAGGCCGGCATTTATTGCCCATCCCTAATTGCCCTTGAGAAGGTGGTGGTGAGCCGCCTTCTTGAACCGCTGCAGTCCGTGTGGTGAAGGTTCTCCCACAGTGCTGTTAGGAAGGGAGTTCCAGGATTTTGACTCAGCAACGATGAAGGAACGGCGATATATTTCCAAGTCAGGATGGTGTGTCATTTGGAGGGGAACTTGGAGGCGATTACAACCATGGAGACTAGCTGTGAACATCACCATGGGAGTTCAACTAGTTTAAAGGATTTCTAGGATATTTACAACCATCACAATTTTGGGAAGAGGAGTTTAATAAATTTGCTACACCCAATACAATTTTTTTTTTTTAAAAACAAATGTAAATGTGCCAATTTGGACTGCTCCTCTACCAGAGTAAATTCCATCATCTCCATCAGAGTAAATTCCATCAGATACAAAGTACAGTTTTTGCCTCAGTTGGTTTCGGGATATAGGAAGGGGCAGTACAGTTGACAGCTGGACATCTCAGTTGCTTTTCACGCTAAGGGATGTTAGTGCTGGAGAATAGAACACTATTCCACTTTGAAAGAAAAGCAGGAGGTACTGAAAATACACAGCCGGTTAGACAGCGTCTGAGAGAGAAAATCAGGTGAACACTGAAGGCAAGACCCTCCAATAAAACCTATGGGGTCATCCTCACTTTTGGTGCAGGTGGAAACTAGCAGTTGTGGATTGGCTGCCCGTTATACACTCCGCCTGATCTTCCTTTCTGTTGCAGTCAATTGGGCGGGGTGCAGAACGGATGTCTGATCCACTCGGCCAGTTTTCCACCCATGCTGAAAGCGAAAATTACTCATTTTGAGTTGTGACAAACGGTCACACCTGAAACCTTAACCAGTCCGTCTCCCCAAGAGTCTTTCCAGCATTTCTGCTTTTATTTCACGTTTCCAGCATTTGCTATTTTTCTTTTTATTTTTTTTAATTTTTTTTTATTCGTTCACGGGATGTGGGCGTCGCTGGCAAGGCCAGCATTTATTGCCCATCCCTAATTGCCCTCACTGCTATTCCATTCTAGGTGCCCTATCTCAACAGTGTGAATGTTCCAGTTTTGCCCAGTAGTCATCCTTAGTCTCAAGTGAGATGAGCTATTATGCCAATTAATGGCAAATAATGACCAGATTTGTTTTGCTGTGGACACATCCACTGAGATCTGAGATGAGACTGCTCAAATTGATTCTATGTAGAAGCCTTCTTGCTGGTGGAGATTGGGTTTTCATTGCATCCGTGTGGGTCCCAGGCAGTAGGCTGAGTGCCAATTCACCTCACCACCTAGTCCACAAACATAAGGGGTCAGTTGCGGATTGGCCGCCTGTTCTACACTCAGCCCGATATTCCTTGCCATGAAGTTGGGAGGGAGGAGGCTCGTGTGGAGCATAAACAAGTGTGGACCTGTTGGGCCAAATGCCTGTTTCTGTGCTGTACATTCTGTGTATTATGTCCAAAGCAGGAATCCCTAAAAATCAAATGTTATTATTTAAAGAATCTCAATCCTAAGGTTATCATTCCAAGAAAACTCTTCTTTGAAAATATTAATGTAGCTGCCAAATGAGCCCTTGAGTTTTTTTTTTAAAAGATACTGCTCAATCTACAGATTTTGTAACTAGTTTCAAATCCCCTCACCTTTCAGGTATGTAACAACAAGCCTGAATCTTACTGGTTGCAGCATGTCCAAAACACATTTTCAACAGTGCTGCATCAGAAATGTCAGATGAGCCAAGTGTTCATAAGGACAGGGGCAAGTTTAGAGCAAAGTGATGACTGTTCTCTAATTATAACCAGACCTTCTGTACTGAACAGCAAAGATGTAACAGTAAAGGTGCATCTACCATCAGCTCTAACGTAACACGTGGTTTATGGCTTCCTGATCAACACAAACAGCATGCCATAGCTTTTCTGCAATATGCGCTTCTTTAGAAAAACACTTCACACATGACTCCCAAGACAGTAATTTTGGTAACTGATATCTCTGTGGGCAGGAATTCTTCCTGTAAAACATTGGACTTCCCCCACGTGCATCCCACGTTGAGTACTCATGTTTAAGTTTTATGGAAACTTCTTGCTTGAACCATTTCCTCATGCCTGTTGAATAACGAGACAGGTTTAATTCTAGCCATCAGTCACACAAACAGCCATTTCCGGGTTGAATCAGGCTCTACCTCTTTTCATGCGCACACATGGTCGTGATCAGCAGGGTAGGTGGCTTGTCTTTTTTAAAAACTAGGATTCTCCATCTGCTTGTTCCTCACAGTTGTTCCCCTTTCTCTTGGAAAAAATAAAACAGATGGCAAACCGAGAAATCATCTTATAAACACCGAAGGCCAAAGGCTGAAAGTGGACTTTCTCTGAAAACGTTTAAGAATAACAGCTGACCAGCAACAACTGTTACGTCAAAGGAGGAACAACAACAATGTCCTCAATGGTGACCACGATCTTGATTATACCTCTGTCATTTTATTTCTAAATTTAAACAGTGACAACCTTTTCAACCAAACAAGAGAAACTTACGGGGTAGTTATTGAAGGCAATAATAAACTGCCCATTCTACAGCAGAATATGGAAGGACAGTTCATTATTGGCCTTGATTTCAATCTTTGATTATTTTCTTTAATCATATCTTTTACAGACCTACCAAGTCTCACTCATCCAGAGCAATCATGTTCCCTATGCTTTAAGATTATAAAAGGATTTGATAGGGTAGACGTAGAGAAGGTGTCTCCACTTGTGGAAGAGACCAAAACTAGGGGCCATAGGTATAAGATACTCACCAATAATTCCAATAGGGAATTCAGGAGAAACTTCTTTACCTAAAGAGTGGTTAGAATGTAGAACTCTCTACCACAAGGAGTAGTTGAGGCAAATAGCATCAATGTATTTAAGGGGAAGCTAGATAAGCACATGAGGGAGAAAGGAATAGAAGGATATGCTGACAAGGTTAGATGAACAGGGGTGGGAAGAGACTTGTGTGCAGCATAAACGCTACTGTAGACCAGTTGGGGCGAATGGCATATTTATGTGCTTAACAATCTATATAAAAAATTAATGCATTTTGATGTATCTCACTCTGAAAAATGTACACAGCTTCGTGTTTAAATCGGTTTATGATTGAAGATGAATCTCAGTCCTAAAATTTCCCTAATGCTGGTAGCTTTACATATACCAGCACCTCAAACATAACATTTGGAGTTTATGGCTTCCTCATTAATACAGCAACAACATACAAACGGCCTTTCTCAACATACACTTATGATGGCTCCCAAAAGCATTGTAATAGAGAGGGTCAACTGTATATTTTAAATAGATTGATAGAGAGTTTAAAAAATGGTTTAGCCCTGGATGCTCAGTGGCTTAACTGCACCACCAGTATGGTACTCAGCCATACAGACCAGAAAGATTCGAGGTTTTACTACTACTCTGTATTGAGTTAGCTGATCTCAGCCAGAGAAGCAGCTGAGGTGCTACAATTTACATCAGCATCCTTGGGTTGGGGGTGGGGGAGAATAAAACTGAGCTTCAGTTCTTGGTCACTATTAATTGACCCTTGCTGGAAAATGTGTGCTGCTGTAGAAATTGATAGAGGATGTGATTGGGCTTGGCAGTGATGCCTCATGTTGTCGAACAACCCATTGACGCTCACTGGCTAGGTTCACACATGAAGGATGGTCACATGGAACTGGATGTCAGCACCTTCAGAAAAGGTGAGGGGAAAATGGGGGAATTTTGTTCTAGCAATCAGGATTAATTGAAATATCCTTCAAAAACCAAATAGTAAAAGCTAGCTTTTTAACACACACTGGAGCTGTGGATCAGTAGTTCATTCCACTCAGCTCACTCTGGCATCAGATTGTACACAATCAACCACTCAAATTTAATTTCCCATTCTTTACTCCTGCTTTTTAACAGCCTGGGATGTGCGTTTTTTTTTAAAAGCGACCTGCTATTGTTTATTCTTTACACAAAAAAAATCAAGACATAAACTCGGGATTGGATACTTAATCCAGTAGGAATAGAAAGACTGACTAAAGAATGGGGGGGGGGGAAAAAGTATTTTAGGAGCATTGGGAGAATCTCCACAATCTGAGTGATAAACACTCATCCTTATTTTCCATTACCTCAGAAAATTTTGCTTCATCTGCTGATTTGTATCCATTGTTAATCCTTTTTGGCATGGCTGGGCCCAAAACAGCCACAATTTTCATTATTTTTAACTTTTTCCCTTGACAGCCTGCCACTTGAAAGGAATAATCGGGTTAAAATAATAAAAATAAAAGACTTGATTTGATTGATTTCTAGCAATTAGTTATTTTTTGAGGGGGGGGGGGGGAAATCACAGTTTATTGTAAACCCAATTTTCTTCCATTTTCATTTTACAAAATTCTCTTGTCCAATGTCATGACCTGACATGGAAATGAAATGGTGCTGTGTTCACCCTGTTACTCATTAACTAACTGGCTACAATTAAGATAGCCTTAGTTCTTTACAATTTCCAATCAGTTGTCTGTACAGTTCAGTATAAACTGTTCTGAAAGTGAAACCAACAGCACAGTACAGTTCATTTCACACCGTCAAAAGTTTTCTGTGCATCAGAATGGAACATGCAGATTTCAATAATATTTATACAAGAAATGTTTCACAGATGACAGGGGATAATCTTCAGCCCTTATGTTATACTTCAGCTGTGAATTCAAATCAGTTTGGAACTTACAGCTGCTCGGGATTGCAATGTACGTCTGAAAGGTGAGAATTTATTTGCGGATGTTAGTTCTGACTAAAACACTCAAGCTCCTGATCTGAATTTAAATCCAGTTCCAATGTACATTCCTGTTTAGACTACACAACTGAGATTGGTACTAAACACAACCCAGTGATACACTGTCATTTGCCCAGGTTCAATTCATCTGTTAAGTCATTTTAAAGTACCAGCACATGTTAGAGCGCCATGGTGGTGCAGCTCTACTGAGCAGAGGGAATTGGGCTCATGCCTGTGATTTTCCACTCAGCGTAACCTAACTACAGCCATGTATCTGCGAGGAGCGGGGTGGATACAGAGCACGTCCTGATCAGGAGGAAGGGAAATTTGGAAAGCGCGGGTGGATTTTAGCTTTTAGGCTGCCAACTGGCGGAACGCACCGGCCGCTTGCCTGTCCCAGCACCAAAGAGGCCGGAGCCATTGAGGCCCGGGGCTCAGTCAAATGGGGCTGGCAAGCTGCAGATACCAAACAGCTGTCCCAATGCAGCCTGCTGGTTTTAGTCCTAAGGAATTTCAGCCGGTCCTGGGGGGAACACTAGGTCGTTAATGGCCCACAGTACTTCTGTGGAGCCAGGAGGAGCATTCCTGCTCCCTCTGTCTCCATAAAAATGTAACATTGAAAAAACGTTGGTCATTTTTGGGACAGTCAACAGTGGTTTCTTTAAGGCATGCTCAACTACGTCATAGGTCACCGATTTGCACAATCAAGAGGCCTCCCGTCTTATATATGCGGGCACTCCGGTCACCCAAGGGAAGCCCTTTTCAAAATAGCAGTGGCCAGAGCATCAGCGTAAACGGACGATAAGTCTATGACGCCATTTTGAGGCCATATTAACGCCAATTTTGGCCAGTTAAAAATAGGCCTGTGTATGTCTGGATCGCTCTCGGGCAAATCCCACCAACAAGTTTCAGAGCGTCATTGCAAGACGCTTGGTGGCAGGGTGCCTACTGCCCTCTTTGCTGGGTTTTTGAGAGAGAGGAGCGAAGAAAATAACTCAAAAGAAAATGAAATCTAAATGTCCACATTTATCTCCAGTTTGAAATATTCTTTGTTAAAATCTGATATTAAAAAAAACATGCAGCTATAGAGAGATGGTATACTTGTTGGATTTAATGCTCCCTTTTTCAAGATGTTTCTGTAAAACTTTGCACCCATTAAATTGCATTTCTGGGTCTGGTGCTAAAGTGCATCTGAAACTCATATTAGTGAGTGCAAACAACAATTTAACAATATGCCATTTATAACTTCTAGCTAGTTTCTCCATGCCACTTTTACCCTCCATAAACCACCGGGTACTTTATGATCATGTCATGGTGCATATACACCCCAAGCTTCAATGGTAAATTATTTCATCCTCAGCTGACATTTAGGTATTTGCTTCTGTACTCATCTTTTTTGGTAAGAGCTTTAAATTAGAGTAAACAGTGAACCCTGAATCAACAGCGGACAAGGTTTGAGAGAAGATCTTGTACATGCATACATAATTGTGAAGAGGCAACAAAAATAGATACGCAGATATTTGCGAGAATGACCAATAAAGATGATCCAACCTTGGAAGCTTCACTTACAAAGAGTCACTATCTGGAACTAGTATTGGGTCAGCACTTTGAGAATTACAATGCTACTGTTGTGCTGAACAAACAGATCCCTTGGAGCTAACACTACAAATATAACAACTGGTCACTTCCAATAACAATTTGCATTTATATAGCAGCTTTAACGTAAAGTTTCAAGGCACTTCACAAGAGCATAAGCAGGCAAAAATTGACACCGAGCCAAAAGAGGAGACGTTAGGACGGGTGACCAAAAGCTTGGTCAATGAGGTACGTTTTAAGGAGCATCTTAAGGGAGGGGTGGGGCGGGGTGGAGAGCAAAGTGAAGTGACTTAGGGATGGAATTCCAGAGCTTGGGGCCTAGACAGCTGAAAACACGCCACCAATGGTGGAATGAAGGAAGTGGGGGAAGCACAAATGGCCAGAGTTGGAGAAACACAGAGTTCTCAGAGGGTTGTCGGAGGTTATAGAGATAGGGAGAGGTAAGGCCATGGGGAGATTTGAACAAGAGGATGAGAATTTTAACAATCGAGGTGTTGGTGGACTGGGAGCCAATGTAGGTCAGCGAGCACAGAGGTGATGGGTGAATGAGACTTAGAGCAAGATAGGATTTGGACAGCACAGTTTTGGATGAGCTTAAGTTTATGGAGGGTGGAAGAGGGGAGGCTAGACAGGAGATCACTGGAATAGTCGAGTCTGGAGGTAACAAAAGCATGGATAAGGGTTTCAGCAGCAAATGGGTTGAGCAGGGGCAAAGATAGGCGATATTACGGAGGTGGATGTAGGCAGTCTTTGTGATGGAGAGGATGTGGGGTCAAAAGCTCAGCTCAGGATCAAATAGGACGCTGAGGTTGTGAACAGTCTGGTTCAGCCTGAGACAGGGATGGGGATGGAATTGGTGGCGAGGGAACGGAGTTTGTGGCGGGGTCCAAAGACGATTGCTTTGGTCTTCCCAATGTTTAATTGGAGGAAATTTTCAGTTCATCTAGGACTGGATGTTGGACAAGCCGCCTGACAACACAGAGGCAATAGAGGGGTCGAGAGAGGTGGTGGTGAGATAGAGCTGGATGCTTACCCCAGCATAAATCAGTCTTTCAGAACAGAAATCGGGGGAGAAATTATGAAAACCAATATATATGTGCACGTGGATCATTTTCAGTTCCTCAAACTGCATACTAATTTTCAAACAATTCAACCTTACTGGCCAGCTGCTCATAAGTGAATTGTGGCCATAACTGAATACACCCCACGGCACTGCCTTCTGAGGCAGTCAATGGACATACCTCTGAATTTTGGCAAAGCTTGTTTTAGTGACAGTGTGTGCTGTTCGTTGTTGTATACCAGCTATCTGACTCTAGGTGGGGCGAACAACAACTTGCATTTATATAGCGCCTTTAATGTAGTAAAACGTTCCAAGGCGCTTCACAGGAGCGATTATCAAACCGAGCCACATAAGGAGATATTAGGACACGTGACCAAAGGCTTGGTCAAAGAAGTAGGTTTTAAGGAGCGTCTTAAAGGAGGAGAGAGGGGTAGAGAGGCAGAGGGATTTAGGGAGGGAATTCCAGAGCTTAGAGCCTATGCAGCTGAAGGCATGGCTGCCAGTAGTGGAGCGATTAAAATCGGGGATGCAAGAATTGGTGGAGCGCAGAGATCTCGGAGGGTTGTAGGGCTGGAGGAGGTGACAGAGATAGGGAGGGGTGAGGTCATGGAGGGATTTGAAAACAAGAATGAGAATTTTAAAATTAGCAACTATCTATAGCTGACTAAATGCACAGTTTATAGACAATACCTCAAATGGAGCAAATTATGTACTCACTGCATCTTCAGCAAGTCAAATTGCTCCAGAGTTGGGCCCTTTCTTGGAATACAGTCTACAACACCTAGATGAAGGACATCCCTGGCCCCAAAGCTGACAAATGCTCCCGAGAAACTGCAGAGTTTTCACACCGAGAAGCTACACCTTCTTGCCCGAGTGCCTACAAAGTGTTGCCAATCCTCTCGGTAGTCCCCCATGATATTCTTGCTAAGGTCGAGAAAATTTGCTTGCCGAGAGTGATTTTTACCCCTCCCTGTAAGCACGCTGGCCCAGATCTGCTGCAAGCCCCATTCTAGTGTTTAAGTTGATTTTTTCAGCGCTGTATGTGATTGATTGCTGTCTGGCCATAGACTTTATTTGTGTACAAACATACAAATTAAGAGCAGGAGTAGGCCATTCGGCCCCTCAAGCCTATTCTGCCATTTGATAAGATCATGGCTGATCTGATTGTGACCTCAACCCTACTTTCCCGTCTACCTACTATAACCTTTGACTCTCTTGTTAATCAGGAATCTATCTAACTCAGCCTTAAAAATATTCAATGACCCTGCCTCCACCGCTCTCTGGGGAAGGGAGTTCCACAGATTCACAACCCTCAGAGAAAAAAATTCTCCTCATCTCAGTCTTAAATGGGAGACCCCTTATTTTTAAACTGTGGCCCCAAGTTCTAGTCTCTCCCACAAGGGGAAACATCCCCTCAGCATCGACCCCTTCAAATCCTCTCAGGATCTTATATGTTTCAATCAGATCACCTCACTTTCTTCGAAACTCCAGTGCATACAGGCCCAACTTGTCCAACCTTTCCTCATAAGATAACCCCCTCATCCCAGGAATCAGTCGAGTGAACCTTCTCTGAACCGCCTCCAAAGCAATTATGTCCTTTCTTCAATAAAGGAGACCAAACAGTATTCTAGATGTGGTCTCACCAATGCCCTGTACAACTGTAGCAAAACATCTCTACTTTTATATTCCATTCCCCTTGCAATAAATGACAACATTCCATTTGCCTTCCTAATCACTTGCTGTACCTGCATACTAACTTTTTGTGATTCATGTACTAGGACACCCAGATCCCTCTGTACCTCAGAGTTCTGCAGTCTCTCTCCATTTAAATAATATACTGCTTTTCTATTCCTCCTGCCAAAGTGGACAAGTTCACATTTTCCCACATCATACTCCATCTGCCAAATTTTTGCCCACTCACTTAACCTATCTATATCCCTTTGCAGACTCCTTATGTCCTCTTCACAACTTACTTTCCTACCTACCTTTGTGTCATCAGCAAATTTAGCAACCATACATTCGGTCCCTTCATCCAACTCATTGATATAGATTGTAAATAGTTGAGGCCCCAGCACTGCTACCTGTGGCACTCCACTCGTTACATCTTGCCAACCTGAAAATGACCCATTTATGCCTACACTCTGTTTCCTGCTGGCTAACCAATCCTTTATCCATGCTAATATGTTACCCGTACACCATGAGTTCTTATTTTGTGTAGTAGCCTTCGTTGTGGCAGCTTGTCAAATGTCTTCTGGAAATCCAAGTACACCACATCCACAGGATCCCCTTTATCCACGTTGCTTGTTACTTCCTCAAAGAACTCTAATAAATTATGATGTGGAGATGCCGGTGATGGACTGGGGTGGACAAATGTAAGGAGTCTTACAACACCAGGTTATAGTCCATACAGTGGACTATAACCTGGTGTTGTAAGACTCCTTACACTAATAAATTAGTCAAACACGATTTCCCTTTCACAAAGCCGTGTTGACTCTGTTTGATTGCATTGAGATTTTCTAAGTGCCCTGCTATAACCTCCTTAATAATAGATTCTAGCATTTTCCCTATGACAGATGTTAAGCTAACTGCCCTGTAGTTTCCTGCTTTCTGTCTCCCTCCTTTCTTGAATAGAGGAGTTACATTCACTATTTTCCAATCTGATGGGACCTTTCCAGAATCTAGGGAATTTTGGAAAATTAATACCAATGCATCTACTATCTCTGCAACCCCTTCTTTTAAGATCCTAGAATGAAGTCCATCAGGACCTGGAGACTTGGGGTAATGCATGTATTTTTGATGCATCATTTTGGTCAGATTCCATCATCATGTTATTGTTCTCTTACTGCTATTGGGCCTTTAGTGTCAATTTCATTGTTATACTTGGAATTCTGTGTTTTTGTACAAGAAACAAATTCTTAAATAAAACATTTGAAAACTCACATCCCAAGTCAATCAGCGAGCGACATTTGGAAGCACACGAGCAACAGAGCTTAATAACCATTTACTGCCACATTCGTTTCGAAAGTCAAGAGGCTGAACTTAAAAATGACTTGTAAGATGGGGAACAGACGTATGTATGTACATATTAGGAACATGCTTTAAGACCAACTTTTAACAATGAGATAGTAGACATTTAAATCATCCCAATGAGATAATAGAGGTCTAGATGATCCCTAGTGTAAACAGGGAATCACTGTCTGTGTAAGCTAACAGGGATAGCAGCAGATATAGGAAAGGAAACTGAAGTTGAGGGGGATGGGAGCGAGATATATGGTGGGGATAATAAAGCAGGTGTAGTGATAATAGGAAGCAGTGACCGGAAAATCGGAGCTTATCTCTGTCACCAGAGTGCTCTGAGCTACTGTGGAATTAGGGAATGGGTCACCTGTTAATTACTGGGCAATAAATCACTGGAGAGAAAGGAGTTCAGGACTCCTTCTAACACACTCACAATCATCAGCAACTAAAACATCAAATCCGCTCTATTTACATCAGTCTTGAGATTTACAACAAACCAAATGTTTCTTTAAAATTAGGCTGGTGAAAACAATTGAATTAGAAAATTGGATAAATCACCTTGTATCTGACGAAGAATAAAACATGTTGTACCAAAGATATGTGACCTGAAATCAACAAATGAGGAAATGTGCATTTCTCTTCTGTAGTTAACGGTCCTGCACATCAAGAAGTCACAGCATCCCACCCCAAGACTGAGGGGTGGAGTGCAAATGCGAGCCCCGAGAATTGGGGTCTGAGCTCCGGGGAAGTCAGGCTCGACCCAAACGCTACAAATCTGCAGCACCATCTCACACCCGCGTCTGTTTCGTGCTCTGAAACCCGGGCTGATCCCAGGCCCACAGATCTCGGGAAGGATGCCTGCCTGCTTAGCCAGCCAGCCAGACACCCCCCTCGTTCATCTGCAACATCAGCCCTTCATGCATTCAATTCATCAGCTTCAAATACCACCCTACAGGATCAAAAGCAGAAATACTTAGTCCAGTTTAGGAAGCAGCATTTCAGAATGAATGCAAATACCTCCATCAGACCCCAAACTCACACACACAAAAAAAAATCTGGTGAATAAGAAACATGTAAATCTGAAGAAAGACTCTTAATGTCTACACTGGCAACATGCAAATATTCCTTTACGCGAAATGCCAATTAAAATGTTGATTCTTGGTAATGTCACCATAATGGACACCAGAAATCAGATCACCCATTCATTCTAAAGGAAAGGGGGGGGGGGGGAAGCAGCACATTTCCATTGCTGGGAATGTCAAGCCGCCTTTTTGCAGGAGACGTGGGATTTGGAAGTGAATGAATGCTCCGCAGACCCGCTCCCCCCACATCACTCACCCAATTAAAGCAACGCCGACAATTTGCAACAAATTTTTTTTTTAAAAGCCGCTGGAAAGAAGAGGTCGGAAAAATAAAGCGAAGCTCACACACCTCAGCCTGCGGGCTTTTTGCTCTTTGCTCCTGTTCTGGTCTCTGGTCTCTGGACGTTGCTGAAATCCGTGCGGTTTATGCCCTCTCGCTTCTGTCAGCTCCAACCACACAGTGCTTCTCCTCCCAGTATCGCTCTCTCTCTCTCTCTATTTCCCCTCTCAGAGTTAAATCATTGCTCTAAAGAGGAAGATGGCGACTCGGGGCTGACTGTAGAAAAGATTGGGAAAAAGCTCCGCTGCTTTGAAAGAAAACCGAAACGGCGAATAATGAGAAAGAAAGGAGGAGACTGAGAGTCCCTCCTCCCTGAGAGAGAGACAGAGAGAGAGGGAGGGAGGGAGGGAGAGCAGCGCCTTTACTGGTCTCACTTGGGACAGCACCACCACAGGGTGTTTTAAAACCTTCACCTGCTCACTTTTACCAGTGCCAAACACAGTAAATCGAGGGATGAGAGATAGCATCTTAGGATGAGGGGGGCGGGACCTAAGACTCCAGAAGAGCCAATGTGAATGGTTGCCTTCCAATACCAGGTAGCCCTACAACCCTTCCAGATCACTGCGCTCCTCCAATTCCGGCCTCTTGCGCATCCCTGATCTCTTTGGTCCTACCATTGGCGGCCGTGCCTTCAGCTGCCTAGGCCCTAAGTTCTGGAATTCCCTCCCTAAACCTCTCTACCTCTCTCACCTCCTTTAAGATGCTCCTTAAAACCTACCTTTGTCCTAATATCTCTTTATGTGGCTCGGTGCCAAATTTTGTCTGATAATTGCTCCTGTGAAGTGCCTTGGGATGTCTTTACTACATTAAAGGCGCTATATAAATGCAAGTTGTTGTTGTTGTTGTGGCTAAGTCCAAAACCAGACTGGCTGAATGCCTGCTGCAGACTCGCTTTTCATTCCTCGGAGGCTGCTAGGAATGATGTCGAAATGAGGCGAAGCCTCTGAATTTCAAATCTTCAGCAGCCAGTGCCAGGTTGCGCCACAATGGTATGGCACGAGGCCGGGAGAAACTTTGTTATTATAACCTGGACAATAAAATGACCCCAAGGTGGGTTTAGGACTACAGTCGCTGCAATTCCACCTGAGTATGTGTGTGTGGGGGGGGGGGGGGGGGAGACGAACATCTTTTAAAAGTCAAACTTCGGGTGTCCAGTTCACATGGTACAAATTTTCCATTCAAAAACCAGATTGTCCCGTCTGAAACTGAAAGGTCAGCAACCCGATAATGAACCAATTACATATACCTGTTATCTAAAATTTGGAATTAGCTGTGGGCATTATTTAGCCTTATTGGTGATGGAAATATTGTCTACTGAGTAACAGTTTTCTCTGAATAAAATATTTGTCATCAGAGCCTTTACAACATGGATAGCATATATTTACACCTGTATATAGAGCAAATGCTAATGTTTTCCTTTGTTTTGCCTTTGATGGTCTCAGTTGGGACAGCACAACAGGGTATTTTTAAACTTTTGCTTGCTCACTTTTACCAGTTGCAATGTACAGTTACATCACTTCAATTCAAACAGCTCTGTGCCAATATTGCCTATTAGATGTTATTATTTGTAGATTGGAGAATGGAGGAAGAAAATAAACTTAAACTAGAGATTGTATAGCACTTTGGGCTTGCATACATAATGTCATTTCATGTTAATGTATTGTCCTTTCATCTTTGGGACCTGGATGAATGTCTTATTTCCCTGCCTGCTAACAGCACCTTACGTGAAATGAGTTTGGACAGTTCTATAAATCTCAGGTTTTGAGGACTTCCAAGAATGGCCAGCATGGCATCCACAGAAATCAGAAAATGTATCAGGACAGAAAGGAGTGAAGGACTGACGAGAGGGAGAAAGCCATGTTTTATCTCAATGCAGGAAATTTTGTTTTATTATTTTTAACATCTCAAATGTTAAGAATTTTTTTGTAGATACAGCTTTAGAAAATATGGATTTATCTGAGCGGATCCAATTTTTCCAATGCTGCACAAGCAAAGTGCATTAAACTCAAAATATGGCCATTTTTGCTATCAGGCCTATTTTCAATAGTACCAGTCAGCAGTGTATATATGTAACACAGCATCAATCTCAAAACATGACCCTTCGCAACTGACCTGATTCGCTCAACATTATGTATTATGGTTGACCCAATATTTTTTCCCCTAAGCATCAATACCACATTGACCTTTTCACTTCATATTGCAATATGTAAACTTGACAGCGTAGGGCTTGGTTGAAAATTATGAGATTTGATACATATGCAGTTTCAATGCCATTTCTAAATGAATGTGGTTCAGAACACAAAACTGCCCGCAGATTGAATCTAAATTGACAATCTCACTCAGAGCTGCCACAAGCAAGGCAGGAGTCGGAAATGGAAATACCTTGCTGCTACAGAAGGGGTACTCTTCTGATATTATGGATCCAAAAATGAAAAATCAGAATATTTTCTACATGGCAAGTGATTAGGGATTGAGGTGTCCATGTACAGAAATTACTAAAAGCTAGTGCACAGGTACAAAAAGTAATCAAAAAGGCTGATTGAATGTTGGCCTTTATTTCAAGGGAGTTGGAATTCAAAAGTGAGGAAGTGATGCTTCAGCTGTACAGAGCCTTGGTCAGACTCCATCTTGAGTACTATGTTCAGTTTTGAGTACTCAACCTCAGGAAAGATATACCTGCCTTGTAAGAGGTACAGCATAGATTCACTAGAATGATACCGGGGCTTAATGGGCTGAATTATGAGGATAGGTTGCATAAACTGGCTTGTATTCCCTTGAGTTTAGAAGGTTGAGGGGTGATCTAATTGAAGTGTTTAAAATGATAAAGGGATTTGATAGGGTAGATACTGATGGGGGAATCCAGAACAAGGGGGCACAATCATCAAATTAGAGCTAAGCCATTTAGGAATCAAATTAGGAAGCACTTTTTCACACAAAGGGTATGGAACTCTCTCCCCAAAAGGCTACGGATGCTGGGTCAATTGAAATTTTCAAGACTGAGATCGATAGATTTTTGTTAGGTAAGGGTATTAAGGGATATGGATCAAAGGTGGGTAAATGAAGTTCAGGTATTGATCAGCCATGATCCAATTGAATGGAGGATCAGGCTCGAGGGGCTGAATGGCCGACTCCTGTTCCTTTATTCCCATATACATCGTTGGAGCAGAGTAGCAGGAGCTTTATTCTGTATCTAATTATAATATACATGACCAGAGATTATTTCGTATTAACCCTGAGGAATTGGAAAAATGTTTCATTCCCTAACATTGACATCTCATAACATGACAATCACAAAAAATTCAAAAAGGACAAACCAGAAATGCAAACACAAATTCACACAAGTATAAATCTCTGGCAAAAAGTGTTTCTATAAGGCGGAAAATTACTTTAAAAAGGACAAATGTGGATAGGAAGTGTCTCTGACAGAACCACAACTTGTCCCTTTACTCCTCATGTGTAGCAAGACAACTCAAAGTGCTTTATAATAAGGAGTAAAAGGCTATGATGGACAGCGAGTAGGGAAAAATGGAGAGGCTATGATGATGCACCAAAAGCATAGTTAAAGAAGAGGATTTTGAGAAAGTGGGGGCGGGGAGGAGGTGGCAAGGTGGAAGGAACTGGTTAAAGAGTTCCAGAGGGCAGGACCACAATGGCTGAATAAACAGCTCCAAATGGTGGGGTAGATGGAGCAAGAGATGAAATGGAGTTTGAAATTGGAAGAGTGATGGGTGTGAGTGGGGACATAAGGCAGGAGAAGATCAATAAAGTATGATGGGGTGAGGCCATAGAGAGATTTGAAAACAACAAAAGTTTTGGCAGCAGAAGGGGGAAGATAGGGACAATGTTGTAGAGGTGGAAGAAAACAATGTTGATAATAGAGCAGAATTGAGGAAAGAAGCTGAGCTCAGGTTTAAGCAGGACATCACGGCTCCATGCGGGTAAAATTAATATTTGCCAGTAATGCAAAACATGCTCTTGGCGGTTCAGCAGCCAGTTTTACATGGTGCCCGATCTTCTTGTGTATTGAAGTCAAGGAAGGTAGGTGTAAGAAATGGAAATGTCGTACTGTGCAGCAGGGATACTCTTCTGATATTTTGGATCCAAAAATGACAAATCGTAATATTTTCTAAATGGTGAGAGATTAAGAACTGTGGAGAAGCAAAGGAATTTGGGTATCCATGTACACAAATCATTAAAGCCTCCTTACACTCGCCCCCGACTTCACCCTCATCCTCACCTCAGACACAAAGCGCTTATGAACTTTTTTGTGTCCAAAAGCGAGGCCACCTGCAGAGCGACAACTGTCTCCGCTGACTGCCCCAACCTCCCACCAACTCCTCAAAATTCCCACCATCCCCATTTTCCCTTTTCGTAACCATACCTCAGCTTTCTTGTTCGCTGCCATTTCTCTCCAAAGAAGCAGTTTGTGATGGAAGAAAGGAGTTTGGACTTGTTTCAGATCACAAGGGTCAACTGATAGTTAGGAAGCGGTTAGACCAGGGAGAGGAAACTACAGTACACTTTGACCTGGTCCAGCTAGAGCTGAATGCACACAGCCAGGCCAGATAAACAACCAATGTGTTCAAGTTTATGGTCTGCAGATTTGAGGCTGCTGAGGTGGCTATTATATCGGGGGAGTGTTGCCATATGGGATCTGAGGGGACAAGGGCAAAGGAGTTGGAGGTAAGACAGAAAAGGAAGAATTGTGTACCTTGAGATTCTAAGTGAATAGAAATGTATTCCTTCGTTAGTAATATAACTTTAGATCCTGCTTCCTACATAAAATTATTTTAGTAAAGGCTTTTCTGAGATTTCCAACTATTTATCCCAGCCAGATTTATTGACCATATACTGTCTTCCTTTCATTGAAACTTGTTAATTGTAATGCCAAGGATCCTGGGGTAAAGTTGCTACAACAGAATTGTTAAGAGAATACGACTTGTCGCTGCTTTCAGGGAATTTTTCTTTAGTTTTTTCTAGTAGATTCCACAGTCTTACATGATGAATTTCAGTATTCCAAATTGGAATCATCATGTTGAACAATAACACCATTTAACTTTGCCTAGACAGTGGTGTCTACAAATAAATTAGTGGCATTCTGAATGTAACTATACGGTCTTATAAATTGAACAAATAAACTGTTGTCCTCAATCTTTGTTTGGATACTTAATGTAAGCATGAATTTAGTAAGTGCGAGCAATCCGATATATTTGGACTTTATAAATAGAGTCCAAGACCAGAACTCTGCAAATCCTCAACCATAATTTAAATTTTGAATAGGCTGTGCAATAGTAGAAACATTGTCATTATACTATTGAGGACTCAGGCACTTATCAAAACTAGGACAGGGAAGTGGAGATGTACAACAATTTTCTCAGACTATACATTAACACCAGAAATCAAAGGGATGCATCTTGTATAATAGAAATTGTTGTTTGTAAACACCACAGAATATGCAACTGCATAAAAAAGGCAGATTTTCTCTCGTACTGGTATTATAACACACTGCTCAAGCTACTGGAAGACATATCTCTTCCACCTTCAGTGCGATACGTACCAGTCATTGCTTTAAAATGGCCTTAAATGCTATCAGTAACTGCCTATCTAAAATTGATTGATTAGTATTTGACCTTGCAAGAAACTAATTGACCAGGTAGTGACATTCCATTTTAATAAGTTTAAAATGAATATATAAATGAACATTAAATCAAACAATTTATAAAAACAACAATGTCCCAAGGATGAAATCTTGTTCATGACAGGATTCCAATTTACCCTAAATTGATCACAGTCTTTTCTATTGATTACATTCTGGTGAGTCCATATGTTTCTCAAAGGTGCTTTCCATGTTTATGTTCTGAGCCAATTAGCCTGACTTTGTGCCATTTTAGCTGTTGCCGTTTCTGCATCACATGCTTAGCCAAAGCTGATTTATACCTTTCATGACTATGTATGTTGTAATGGTTCTTTTAGTTGAAATTGCAATGTTCAACTCTTCTGCCCCGCATGAAGCTTTGAAAGCCTGATGATCTAGGAGAAATGACTGAGGGAGCTAAGGAGTTTCAGAGTTTTGAGATTTTTTTAATATTTCAAAATATACTTCATTTCATAAAATTTAAAGATACCACAATTCCAAGGTGATACAATTCAAAACAATACAACACGGATCATACAGAATATGGTTCCAATATTACAATTTAAACACAATACATATCTTATTATACATGCTGTACAATACAAGATGGGATGGCTTTACATGGTGGCCTTTCCCCACAGGGCCTTAGTGTAGGTCGCACCTCATTTCAGTGTGTCCCACAACACGTACTCCTGGATCTTGGAGTGTGCCAGTCGGCAACACTCGTTCGTGAACAGTTCCTTTAGCTGGAAGACCAGCAGGTTTCGGGCAGACCAAAGGGCCTCCTTCACCAAGGTGATGGTCTTCCAGCCGCAGTTGATATCTGTCTCGTTATGGGTCCCGGGGAAATGCCCATAGAGCACAGCGTCCTGCATTACCGAACTGTTGGGGATGAACTTGGACAGATACCAACACATCTCTCTCCACATCCTCTGTGTGAAAGGGCAGTCCATCAAGAGATGGATGACAGTCTCCTCCCCGCTGCAACCTTGAGGGCAGCTCACGCTGGCGCTGCGATTCTATGCGTGTTGGGAGGGCCCTTCTCACCACCATCCAGGCTACATCCTGGTGCCTGTTGGTCAGTTCCAGTGACAAGACATTCTGCCAAATGGCATTGACCATCTGGTCGGGGAACTGCCCATTCGGATCCACCCTCTCCTTTTCTTGTAGGACTCTCAGAACGTTCCATGTCGACCACTGCCTGACGGCCTTGTGGTCGAAGGAGTTCCTCCTCAGGAACTAGATCCTGGGTAAGAACAAGCTGGAGTTTGAAACAATGTAATGAGTTTTGATTTCAACACAGTGAAGATACAGGGAAAAGAAAGGACATGTAGGACAGTGTGGGTGAGAAATTCAACTTACGGCCTGAAAAACAGGCAGCCGGAAGTTGAAAATCAGGGGGGTACCTCGACCACCCTTTGACGCATAAGGCCTGTCTGATGCAATATGCTGCAGGACTGTAAATTGGTGAGCTACCTAGCCACCTGAAATATGCTTAATATGTTGCTTAAATATGAAAATAGGGGTCCTAAACAAAGCTCTCCTGGCCGGCCTCCCACGTTTCACCCTCCGGAAACTTGAGCTCATCCAAAACCCTGCTGCCTGTATCCTAACTTGCACTAAATCCCGTTCACCCATCATCCCTGTGCTCACTGACCTACATTGGCTCCGGTCAGGCAATGTCTTGAATCCCTCCATGGTCTCACCCCTCTGAGATCTCTGCGCTCCTCCAATTCTGGCCTCTTGTGTATCCCCGATTCTTATCGCCTTACCAATGGCGGTCGTGCCTTCAGCTGCCTAGGCTCTAAGCTCAGGAATTCACTCCCTAAACCTCTCTACCTCTCTATGTCTCTCCCTCCTCCTTTAAGACGCTCCTCTTTGACCAAGCTTTTGGTCACCTGTCCTAATATCTCTTTATGTGGCTCAGTGTCAAATTTTGTTTGGTAACACTCCTGAGAAGTGCCTTGAGATGTTCTACAATGATAAAGGCACTATATAAATGCAATTTGTTGTTGTTGGTTGCAAAGATCAGGTGCAAATGGATGGAGCTTGCACTGTGCAGGCTGCGACCAGTTACACCAGGTGCAAAGCGGCCTAAACAGTGGCCTTTCAGGGGACCGCTGGAGGCCGCTCATAAAACTGCCGAAGAAATTCTTAACTTTTATTTCTGTGGGCTGAGGACAAGCAGGACTTCTCCCCCTGGCCCCCGCAAAAAACTCTGTCCTTCTGCTGGCGTGTGCAAGGCCCTCCCGGGATCACTGACCGTAGTTTTATTGATAAGATATAAAGACAAGAAAAGTTGGAACAGAGAAAGAAAGGTGAGGGAGCAATCGCCTAGGAGAAGAAGGAGAAAGCAGAAGTATCAGTCTTCAAATTTCTCTGATGTGGAGATGCCAGTGATGGACTGGGGTGGACAAATGTAAGGAATCTTACAACACCAGGTTATAGTCCAACAGTTTTATTTGAAAATCACAAGCTTTCGGAGCTTACCTCCTTCGTCAGGTTAGTGACTCACTCACCTGACGAAGGAGGTAAGCTCCGAAAGCTTGTGATTTTCAAATAAAACTGTTGGACTATAACCTGGTGTTGTAAGATTCCTTACATTCAAATTTCTCAGTTGTAAAGGTCAGCTGTGGCCTGAAACTTGGCTTCACCTCCATGCAGACTTGCTAACCTATGGGTGCTGCCATGGAGTGGCACCGAGGACAACCCTCCTGACACGCACCTCACGCAGCACGTTCTGAACTTCAGTGATCACACAGGGGGCTGTGGGCCGGGCTGTTCCGTCACTTGTCTGCAGATTCACATCTGTACCTATAGTTCCTTTTCCCAACATTTTTGACTGCTATTTCTTAATCTCCTCCCTCTTCAGCCTTGATGGATTGAGATGTCTTGTAAAATTCTCTAAAAGGTTGCTGAATTCTTGTGATACTCTTCTTTAATTGCCCCCATCCCTTTAAATTTCACTTACATGCAATTTTCCTTGCCCACCACACTAATGTCATTCCTAGACCCATCTCAGTTTGCACCTGGAGTTGTAAATAATTATTCAAATTATTCAAAGAGAATGGATACTGTTTACATTTGATCGTTCTGGCAGCATCAACACCAGTTCTAACCCATTTAGAACTGACTTAGACCTGAAGACAAATATCAGCCCTGACTACTTTATTTGGCAAATGTATGAGAGGCAGCAGAGGCAGATAGAGCAGAAAAGATCAAGGGAGAATTGGGTAGATATTTGAGGGAAAGGACAATTGAGATGTATTAGTATTTGGGACTGGTCTGTTGGACTACAGAGTCTTTTCTAGACCTTTACTTTCTTAAGTTCCTATTAATTAAACTGAATTTTCCAGGGCTAGGAGAGCATCACTCTAATATTCACACTAGGAAAGCTCTGTGATCAGTAACTTAGTTATTTTAGTGGATGTTTATGAATTTCAAAACAGTGTCATGTACTTTTGGAATAGAAAGAACAATTTGTGCTGGTACAAGGGAATTGATAATGTGTATCAGTTTGAAAGATTCCTGAATGGCCTCGTGTAATTAAAACAAGTGACTGGCTAAATCAATTAAGTCAATAATCATAGCAAAGTAGTGAGTACACAGCCAGCTGTCAAGGCAGATGCATGCAGGTGGATTTAAGGCAGAAATTCGTCTGTACTTCTCTGCACTGTTTTACAGGAATATCGGAACAGGGGTAGACCATTCAGCCTCTTATTCTTGTTCCGCCATTCAATTAAATCATGGCTGATCTGTACCTCAACTTTAAAACTTTGATTTACCTACCTTTGATCCATATTCTTGATACCCTTACCTAACAAATGTCTATCTAAGTTAGGAAGAAGGTGGCAGATGGAGTAAAATGTGGGGAAATGTGAGGTTATTCACTTTGGTAGGAAGAATAGAAAAACAGAATATCTTTTAAATGGTGAGAAACTATTAAATGTTGGTGTTCAGAGAGACTTGGGTGTCCTCGTACAAGAAACACAAAAAGTTAGCATGCAGGTACATCAAGCAATTAGGAAAGCAAATGGAATGTTGGCCTTTATTGCAAGGGGATTGGAGTACAAGAGTAAGGATGTCTTACGATAATTGGCTTTGGTGAGACCTTACCTGGAGTACCGGGTACAGTTTTGGTCTCCTTATCTAAGGAAGGATATACTTGCCTTAGAGGCGGTGCAACGAAGGTTCACTAGATTAATTCCTGGGATGAGAGGATTGTCCTATGAGGAGAGGTTGAGTAGAATGGGCCTATACACTGGAGTTTAGAAGAATGAGAGGTGATCTCATTGAAACATGTAAGATTATGAGGGGGCTTGACAGTTTAGATGCTGAGCGGTTGCTTCCCCTGGCTGGAGAGTCTAGAACTAGGGGGCACAGTTGCAGGATAAGGGGTCAGCCATTTAAGACTGAGATGAGGAAACATTTCTTCACTCAGAGGGTTGTGAATCTTTGGAATTCTCTACCCCAGAGGGCTGTGGATGCTGAGTCGTTGAATATGTTCAAGGCTGAGATAGAGAGATTTCTGGATTCTAGGGGAATCAAGGGATATGGAGATCGGGCAGAAAAGTGAAGTTGAGGTCGAAGATTAGCCGTGATCTGATTGAATGGCGGAGCAGGCTCGAGGGACCATGTGGCCTATTCCCGCTCCTATTTCTAATGTTCTTATGTTCTATCGATCTCAGTCTTGAAAAGGTCAATTGACCCAGCATCCATAGCCTCTTGGGGGAGAGAGTTCCAGATTTTCACATTTCTAGTGCCTTTTGTGTGAAAAAGTGCTCCTTGATTTCACTCCTGAAAGGCCTAATTCTAATTTTAAGATTGTGCTCCCTTGTTCTGGATTCTCCACCAGAGGAAATAGTTTCTCTGTATCTACCCTATTGAATCCCTTTATTATTTTTAAAGACCTTAATTATATCACCCCTCAACCTTCTAAATTCAAGAGAATACAAGCCATGTTTATGCAATCTGTCCTCATTATTTAACCCTTTATCATTCTGGTGAATCGGCACTGTATCCCCTCCACAGCCAAATATATGCTTCCTGAGGTACGGTGCCCAGAACTGAACACAGTACTCCAGATAGGTCTGACCAAGGCTCTGTATAACTGCAGCACAACTTTCTTCCCTTTGTATTCCAATCTCCTTGAGATAAAGGCTAACGTTCCATTAGCCTTTTTGATTACTTTTTGTACCTGTCCTCTAGCTTTTAATGATTTGTGTGCATGGACACCCAAATCTCTTTGCTCCTCCCCAGTTCATAGTTTCCTGTCATTAAGAAAATATTCCAATTTGTCTTTCATGGATCCAAAGTGGGATAACTCACACCTCTCCACATTGAACTCCATTTGCCACAGTTTTGCCCACTCACTTTTTTTCTCTTATTACAGAAAAGCAACAAGAAAGCTCACTTGTTTGTAAGTGTCTTTTGTTAATAAGTAAAAGATAATTTTCTTGTCATGTATGAGGCAGCCATTTCTAGCTCAAGACTCAGGGGTAGAAATTGGACCTTGATTGAACGATTTATGGGCATAAAAGAGGCGCAACGAGAACCAATTTCAGGGACCAACAACCTGCACCCCAAGGACATCTGAAAAACGTCCGACCAGAAATTGGATTGGCCATTTTCAGGCGTTCCCTGACGGTCGCCTAAAACAGACATTAGGTCCCTTAAATATGTAACGGAAGGTTCTAAAGCTTGTTTTAGGTCCTCTCACAGAAATTCAATTGCGATGAGTGGAGCAGCTGTCGAGCCTGTTCCGCTAAGGATTCTTAAGGTATGGTTTTGAGAAATATTTTTTTAAAAAACCTTCCTGTGGAGCCAGGAGGAGTAAGAGTGCTCCCCTGGCTCCACAGTTGTCATAATTATGCCCCCCCACCCCCGACCATTGCCTGATCCAACCCCCCATCATGAATTAACCGGGCTGCTGCTGGCAAGGCAAGCGACCTGACATTTGTGCCCTTCAAATGCCCAAGCTGCCTGTATAGATGCAATAGGTGCCGGCAGCTAGCACATAAAATGTAAATGAGGCCCAAGGCCGAATTTCAGTCTGGCCTTGGGCCTCTCGGTTGGGATGCGGACTGCCTATGCAACACCGAGTCTGGAACCAAAAAACAGGCTCACTTGAATTTCTACCCCTGAGATCCTTACTGCCACCCTAGTTAAAATCAGCGAACTCAGCACAATCAGAGAGTAAATCTGACACCTTTGGGTTTAATTTGCTCTGTGCATTAGAGCAAGCAAAGATGCTTAATTATGCATTAAGATTTAATTTTGTAATCTGGCATCAATTGAGCAAACAATGGGGGGGAAATTGGATAGTGCCGGCCAACCGGCGCAAACTGGGTACAAGGAACGATCCCTGTGCTGGAACAAGTATTTCGATCTGGCCTCATTTAATTGAGACCGGCTGAGCGTCCCCAGGCAGCTCGCCGGCAAAGTGGACATCAATTTCGGGCTGCTGCAATGCTGGCAGCAGCCCTCGGTTAAGTCCTGCAAAGGAGTGGGGGGAAGCGATCGAGAGGGGGCTGAGCAGGGGCCAGCAGGAGTTTTACAAAACTTACCTTTTTGGTGATGGCCTCTAGTAGTCCGTTTAATGACCATTGGTTAGACCTTGTGGAGATTTGGTGCCAGCTGTGTTCAGGGCAGCCCAATTTCGGGACAGAATCCTAAAACAGGTGTCAGGCATCCTACTTGAATAGGCAAAGGGCCTAACATCTGTTTCAGGCACAGGCCCTGGATGCCTATACTGAAGCCTTTATCAATATGAGGGGTGGCGCATTTCCAGTGTAGAATGTGTACATGCATGACACCCACCATATTGGATGCTTAGGCGCCCATTTTACACCTGTAGAGCGGGCATGCGCCAACAAATTTCTAGGCCATTAACTTTTACCCATATGCCTAAACTTGCATTGAGAGTAAACATTTTTAACTCATAAATGACTCAATAACAGTTTCCATAAGCAGACTGAGTCCCTTAAGAACTGAACCTTAGATCATTATTGTCTACCATTTTTGGATTGTATCCCTGATCTAACAATTAACCCTGACATAGCCTGTTCACCATTCGATGAGATCATGGCTGATCTGTGACCTAACTCCATATACCTGCCTTAGCCCCATATCCCTTAATAACTTTGGTTAACAAAAATCCCTGATCTAACAATTAACCCCGATCACTATAAATTGCTTTTGGAGAATGCATAGGATGTCCATTAGGTTCTACTGTCAATTCTGATGATGGAAAATATCATTCTGCCAAAACATTTTGGAACATAGGAACTGGTGTAGGCCATTTAGCCCCTTGAGCTTGTTCACCATTCAAAGAGATCATGGCTGATCTGTGACCTAACTCCATATACCTGCCTTAGCCCCATATCCCTTAATAACTTTGGTTAACAAAAATCTATCAATCTCAGATTTAAAATTAAAAATTGAGCTAGCATCAACTGCCGTTTGCGGAAGAGAGTTCCAAACTTCTACCACCCTTTGTGTGTAGAAATGTTTCCTAACTTCACTCCTGAAAGTTCTGGCTCCAATTTTTAGGCTATGTCCCCTAGTCCTAGACTCCCCAACCAGCGGAAATAGTTTCTCTCTATCTACCCTTTCAGTTCCCCTTAATATCGTGAAATTTTCAATCAAATCACCACTTAATCTTCTAAATTCCAGGGAATACAACCCTAGTTTGTGTAATCTCGCCTCGTAATTTAACCCTTGGAGTCCAGGAATCATTCTAGTAAATCTACGCTGCACTCCCTCCAAGGCCAATATATCCTTCCTAAGGTGTGGTGCCCAGAACTGAGCACAGTACTCCAGGTGTGGTGTAACCAGGGCTTTGTGTAGCTCGAGCATAACTTCCACTCCCTTGTATTCTAGTCCTCTAGATATAAAGGCCAACATTCCATTAGCCTTTTTGATTATTTTCTGTACCTTTCCATGACATTTTAATGATCCTTGTACATGGACCCCTAAGTCTCTTTGGACTTCCACTGTTTTGAGCTTTTCACCATTTAGAAACTACTCTGATCAATCTTTCTTAGGTCCAAAGTGGATGACCTCACACTTGCCTACATTGAAATCCATTTGCCACAGTTTTGCCCATTCAGTTAATCTATTACTATCTCTCTGTAATTTTATGCTTCCATCGACACTGCTTACAATGCTGCCTATTTTTGTGTCACCGGCAAACTTGGATATGTGGCTCTCTATCTTGCCATCTAAGTCATTAATAAATACAGTGAATAGTTGAGGTCCCAATACAGATCCCTGTGGGACACCACTAGTCACATCCTACCAATTTGAGTACCTGCCCATTATCCTTATTCTCTGTCTCTTGCAGCTCAGCCAATTTCCTAACCAGGTCAATAATTTGCCCTCAATTCCATGAGCTTCAACTTTAGTTATGAGGGATTTTATCGAATGCCTTCTGGAAGTCCATATAAACAACATCCATAGACATTCCCCAGTCCACTACTTTAGTCGCCTCTTCAAAAAATTCAATCAGGTTCGTCACGTATGATCTACCCTTTACAAATCCATGCTGGCTCTCTCTGATCAACTGAAAATTTCCAAGGTTTTCAGTCACCCTATCCATAATTATAGACACCAGTAATTTCCTGACGACAGATGTTAAGCTAACTGATCCGTAATTCCCTGGTTTCTCTCTCTCACTTTTCTTAAATAGCGGAGTGACATGTGCAATTTTCCAATCTAAAGGAACGGTTCCTAAATCAAGAAAACTTTGGAAGATTATAGTTAGAGCATCTGCAATGTTCTCACCTACTTCCTTTAAAATCCTGAGATGGAAACCATCTGGTCCTGGGATTTGTCACTCTTTAGTGCCATTATTTTCTTCATTACTGTTAATTTGCTTACGTTAATCATGGTGAGTCCCCGTCCCTGATTCAAAATTAGTTTCCTTGGGGTGTCTGGCCTGCCATCCTCTTCCTCTACTGTAAATACTGACACAAAGTAATTATTTAACATGTCCGCCATTTCCTTATTTTCATTTACAATATCACCATTATCAGTTTTCCTAATATAATTGTAAAAAAAATTTGTGCTGATTTTGATATCCCTTGCAAGTTTCTTTTCATACTCCCTTTTTGTAGCTCTTACTATCTGTTTTGTCACCCTTTGCTGTTCTTTGTATCTCTCCCAGTCGCCAGGATCTGTACTATTACTTGCATTTTTGTACACCTTTTCTTTTAGTTTTATGTTGTCCCTTACCTCTTTTGTTGTCCATTGCTGTTTTTTTGGCAAGTAGAGCTCTTGCCCCTTAGAGATATAAACTGGTTCTATATCATGTTAAATTCTATTTTAAACACCTCCCACTGATCTTCTGTCGTTTTACGTATTAACAGATTTGCCCAGTTTACTGTGAACAGTCTCTGTCTCATCCTGTTGAAGTTGGCCTTACATAGTTTAGACCAGCATTCTGGATTTATTTACAAATTAAATAATATTTAATTATTAAGGGGGGACTTCAACTATCCTAATATAGACTGGGATAGTAATAATACAAGGGGCAAAGAGGGTGAGGAATTTTTGAAGTATGCTGAGGAGAACTTTCTTGACCAGCACATTTCCAGGCCAACGAGGAAGGAGGCATTGCTGGATTTGGTTCTAGGGAATGTGACAGGCCAAGTGGAGTAAGTGTCTGCAGGGGAATATTTAGGGAACAGCGATCATAGTATCATAAGGTTTAGAATAGCTATGAAAAAGGACATGGACCACTCTAAAGTAAAAATACTCAATTGGAGGAGGGCCAATTTCAGTGGGATGAGAACAGATCTGGCCTGGGTAAATTGGAATCAAAGATTGGCAGGCAGAACTATAATTGAACAATGGGTGGCCTTTAAAGAGGAGATGATTCAGGTTCAGTCTAGGTACATTCACATGAGGGAGAAAGGTAGGGCAACTAAAGCCAGAGCTTCCTGGATGACAAAAGAGATAGAGAGTGAGATGAAGCAGAAAAAAGGGGCGTATGACAGATGTCAGGTTGATAACACAAGTGAGAACCAGGCTGAATATAGAAAGTTCAGAAGGGAAGTGAGAAAGGAAATAAGAGGGGCAAAGAGAGAGTATGAGAATAGACTCATGGTCAAAATAAAAGGGAATCCAAAAGTCTTCTATAGGCATATAAACAGTAAACAGGTAGTAAGAGGAAGGGTGGGGCCAATTAGAGACCAAAAAGGAGATTTACTCATGGAGGCAGAGGGCATGGCCGAGGTACTAAATGAATACTTTGCATCTGTCTTTACCAAGGAAGAAGATGCTGCCAGAGTCTCAGTAAAGGAAGATGTAGTTGAGATACTGGATGGGCTAAAAATTGATAAAGAGGAGGTACTAGAAAGGCTAGCTGTACTTAAAGTAGATAAATCACCCAGTCCAGATACTTCCCTAGGTTGCTGAGGGAAGTAAGGGTGGAAATTGCGGAGATACTGGCCATAATCTTCCAAACATCCTTAGATACGGGGATGGTGCCAGAGGACTGGAGAATTGCAAATGTTACACCCTTGTTCAAAAAAGGGTCTAAAGATAAACCCAGCAACTACAGGCCAGTCAGTTTAACCTTATTGGTGGGGAAACTTTTAGAAACGATAATCTGGGACAGAATTAGCAGTCACTTGGATAAGTGTGGATTGATTAGGGAAAGCCAGCACGGATTTGTTAAAGGCAAATCGTGTTTAACTAACTTGATTGAGTTTTTTGATGAGGTAACAGAAAGGGTAGATGAGGGCAATACAGTTGATGTGGTGTATATGGACTTTCAAAAGGCGTTTGATAAAGTGCCACATAATAGGCTTATCATCAAGATTGAAGCCCATGGAATAAAAGGAGCAGTAGCAGAATTGGCTACGTAACAGGAAACAGAGAGTAGTGGTGAACAGTTGTTTTTTGGACTAGAAGGAGATGTACAGTGGTGTTCCCCACGGGTCGGTGCTAGGACCACTGCTTTTTTTGATATATATTAATAATTTGGTCTTGGGTGTACGGGGCACAATTTTCAAATTTGCAGATGATATAAAACTTGGAAGTGTAGTGAACAGTGAGGACGATAGTGATAGACTTCAAGAGGACATAGACAGTCTGGTGGCATGGGTGGACACGTGGCAGATGAAATTTAACACAGAAAAATGCGAGGTGATACATTTTGGTAGGAAGAACGAGGAGAGACAATATAAACTAAAGGGCACAATTCTAAAAGGGGTACAGGAACAGAAAGATCTGGGGGTATATGTACACAAATCGTTGAAGGTGGCAGGGCAGGTTGAGAAAGCAGTTAAGAAAACATACGGGACCCTGGGCTTTATAAATAGAAACATAGAGTACAAAAGCAAGGAAGTCATGATGAACCTTTATAAAACACTGGTTCGGTCACAGCTGGAGTATTATGTTCAGTTCTGGGCACCGCACTATAGGAAAGATGTAAAAGCCTTTGAGAGGGTGCAGAAGAGATTTACTAGAATGATTCCAGAGATGAGGGACTTTAGTTACGTGGATAGACTGGAGAAAGTTGGATTGTTCTCCTTGGAACATAGAAGGTTGCAAGGAGATTTGATAGAGGTATTCAAAATCATGAGGGGTCTAGACAGAGTAGATAGAGAGAAACTGTTCCCATTGGCGGTAGGGTCAAGAACCAGAGGATTTAAGGTGATTGGCAAAAGGAGCAAAGGTGACATGAGGAAAAACTTTTTTACACGGCAAGTGGTTAGGATCTGGAATGCACTGCCCGAGTGGGTGGTAGAGGCAGATTCAATCATGTCCTTCAAATGAGAATTGGATTAGTACTTGAAAGGAAAAAATTTGCAGGGCTACAGGAATAGGGCGGGGGAGTGGGACTAGCTTGATTGCTTTTGCATAGAGCCGGCATGGACTCAATGGGCTGAATGGCCTCCTTCCGTGCTGTAACTTTTCTATGATTCTATGATTCTAATATACAGATCTGTATACAGCACAATCATCAGACATGCTACATGCAAGCTGTGTTCCTACATTACAACGGTGACTACACTGCAAAAAAGTACTTCATTGGCTGTAAAGCGCTTTGGGATGTCCTGAGGTCGTGAAAGGTGCTATATAAATGCAAGTCTCTCTTTTTTGTTGTTGTCTGTTTAAAATAGTTGATAGTTCTTCCAGCCTCTCTTAGTACATCCTTAAAAAGACTCAGCCTCTGGTGCTAATGGTGCTCTATCCACTTCCCTCCTGTGTAGCAAAATGACAAATAAATGACTGAAGAAAAGGTCTCTTAGTTATAAGGTTGTTTCTTCTTTAAAGTTCAAGCAAACTGAAGGAGGTATTACTCATCAACTTGATTATATTAAGCATCAATGCAACATTGGTACCTTGCCCTGCGACAATGATGCCAATCCTAAACCACAATTTACAATGGATCTCCATTTGCTTAGCAACTATGGAACAAAAGCTCCAGCAGTTAACTCATAGCTGGGCCTCACTCTTGCCCTCCTCTAACATTATTGGCATACCAATTGCAAACAATATACCTGTCTGCTTGCTGATCATGGAATTATCATCATACCCCTAGTCCTTTAAAAGTAACCTTTAAGTTGACTAATTCTGAATCAAAGCTTTCTTGGGCTCTGATGTAGGCAGACTGTCTCTGAACAGCCATTACAATTTTACATATCTCAAAAGATAAAAATCCTTTTTTTTCCCTCACTTTGGTGTTAACAATAACCTTCACATTTATACGGCATTTAAAGAAGAAAACCAATTCACAAATAGGTGTAAGCAGGACGGACGCCGAGTTTGAAAGGAGAAATTAGGAGGAGATGTCCAAATTTTAAGGTTGCAGATTTAGCAGTATAACAAAACTGGAAAGTACATCATTATCACTTTGGTGGTAAATCAGACAATTGTTGATTACTTCCAGAAAGTTTAATGCCCAGCAAGAGGGAAATCCAGCCCTTAGTTTTTTCATTAGTTACACTTGAAAACTGAATAAAGAAAAAGGACCACTGGACATAGATGGAGCTGTTGCCGCTGAATCAATAAGCAAGAACAGTGAGGTTGACAACTGTCTATATGCATTACATACTATGTCTCACTGTTACAGCATGTGCCCATTTATGCGGAATTATGTAATGTCTCTACGGAGGCAGCAACTGGGAGAATTGTTTTCACTTGGATGGGATATTCAGGTCTTTGCAGTGCAGAATAAAAGCACTGAGCCTGTGTGTCGCATACAGAGTAATGAAATGGTCAGAGGGAATTACAAAGAATGTACAATACAATATAGGGATTTTGATGATATCATAAGCCATGAGAATAAAGCTTAAGCAATTTATAATGTCTGAGATTATAATACTGACTTTAGTTCTCCTGCCCATTATTTTGACTTGTGGAAATTATTGACTTCTAATAAATCACCAGTATTCCAAGTTGCTTCACATTCTTAGGAAATCACAATGAGTGCATGTCACAAATTGTGTTGCTGAAAGAAAATGCATGATGTAATGTTCATTTAAAGAGCATGAGGCCACAAGGAACAGTCAGCAGGGTTTTATAAATAATTGGTCATGCCTCATAAATTTGCTGGAATTCTTTGAATTAAGTTAGTGGATCCACGGGATAAGATTCACTTAAATTTCCAACAGGCATTTAATAAAGCTTCACATACAAGACTTTAATACGGTTAAGGCTTGTTCAATTAATGGCAACTTAGCTATTTAGATTGAAAACTGGCTCAGTGATAAAGACGATAAATGGAACATGCTCTATATGGGGGAGCACTGATTAGTGGAGTTCTGGAGTGGTCTGTTTCAGGCTCCTGCTATTCATGCTTATCATGAGTCATATGAGGACAAGATTTTCTGTAATATTATAAACTTTGCTTATCACACTACATGACCAGGTGATGAGAATAATGGAGATTGATAGCATTTAAAGGATCTGAATCTTTAACAAGCTAGATAAGTACATGAGGGAGGAAGGAATAGGAGGATATGCTGATAGGGTTAGATGAAGTAAGTGGGAGGAGGCTCGTGTGGAGCATAAACACCGGCATAATCCTGTTGAGCTGAATGGCCTGTTGCTGTGCTTTAAATTCTATGTAATTCTATGTAAAAAAGGACCACTTATATTGTTCCTCTCAGATTGTTCCAAAGAATCCCATTCTGCCAGCTGGAGAGTGGAAAGTGGAAAATTCCTGGGGAGAGGAAAGTGGGAACAAAGGTTACCTGGTTTGATCGGATGATTGGTTCAATGGCCAATCATCAGCCACTAGGAGGAGGAGAGTAGCCTGTACAGAGAAAAAACATGATAAAGGAAGAATACAGCCTCAATACTGCAAAGGCAGCTGTACTGGGGCTGTGCTCACCAATGGCTGGCAGTGGGTAGGGCCGGACTAACAGATTTTTGCAAAGCTACCCCTGCTCTAATTTCCATTGCATGTGGAAAACAAGTCCAAGGAGGTTGGTCTTAGCGCAATTGGCTGTGGAGGGGATCGCAAAATCCAGCAAGGCATCTGCTGCTTGCCATTAAAGGGGAGGAGACTGTTTGTTACCTTGAAAGGATAGGGAGTGGTCAAATTTTGTATGAAAATGTGTGCAATGAGGCAGTGCAGACAACTCAAGAGTCTCTGGAATGCCTGCTGTAGATGATGCCGCAAAGGAGGGTAGCCCTCTTTGAAGCAGAAGATTACCTTCCTGTTAAAACATAAGTATAAATCGCATGGGTACAGATGGTGCAACAAGTTAATGTAGTCTCTCAGGTCTGTCACTAGCATTAGGAATAGTGCCAAAGGAAATGTAGCCACCTTTGTGTACATTATTACTGTTGGGGCACAGGAAGTATGGTAGAAATGTAAATGTTGAGCTGTTGCATCCTCAGGGAGATAGCATGCATTTATTATTAACTTTCCTATCCTCAATCGCTTTCTGAGTCATCACCACAAGGCAAAATTTTACACAGCAGGAGCAAGAGCCACAATATGTACAGCAATGTAATTTTACCTCATGGAGATAACTTGTCCCCTTTTCACTTTTTTTTGCACAATAGTTGTAAATCACACTAACACCTTATACTTAACTATTCAAAGATGTCCTCTGCAAGAATACTGCCACCACAATCAGCGTGCATGTTGCTTTCTATTTGAATCCGAGCTGAGTTTCCAACCGCATTGCCTCTCTGTCGCAAACACTGCCTACTTCCACTGCTGTAACATCAACCGCCTCTGCCCATGCCTCAGCCCGTCTACTGCTGAGTGGAAACCCATAAAACTAGGACCCCATCCCATTTGCACTTGACGTACATTTCCTGAGGCATCCCTGACATGGTTGGGAAGTTCCCACTTGAATCAGGTGGGAGCATTTCAACACTATACACAAATGATGTGGGAGTGGCGTCATAGTGATCACCCTTGGAAACTGGGCATTAGATATTGCAGGGCTGCCCCTTCATCTAAAGAGAAGTAACTGTCATTCTGTGAAACTTCAGGGCTGCACTTTGGAGGTGGAGGCCGTGCACCTGCTGTTTCTGGCAGTAGCCAGCAGGCCAAAAAAATTGTCAGAAATATGATCAGCTTTAGCCAAGGTGAAGTATAGAGCTTGTAAAAAACGTACCGCTCAAATTATGCTTGGCAAATGGGGAAGGGAAATCAGGGCTTAAAAATCTTGCGGATAGCAGGTACTTCCTGTGATTATCACTGTTACATTTCAAGATTTTGATTATTTGACCCAGGAGGAATTTTGGGTAATTTATATTAAGATGTTGTTCTTAAATTAGATTCAGCTTATGATGGATTAAATCCAAAACATACAGCTTCTGGGAATGTGGATTATAATTTAGATGAAGCATCCATCCAGGGTGGTGCCAACCGCATACCACATCAGCCTGAGACAATGGAGATTTGTTAAGATAGTACAGTAAATATTCACAAATAATACATTGGAATGAACTCAGTGGGGGTTGGCGGCCAGGATCCCACACCCAGGACATGGTAGCTGGTTTAATTTTCAGCTTGAATGGCCAATCCCCATGCATAGAGAACTGAGGAAGGGTCAGAGGTCAATTCGTTGGCTTCCTGCCCAGTTAAGAAAGGAGACAGTCTGCAGAGATCTTGAAAGGAAATCAGATATAGACATTGAGAGCTCGCTTCTTAAGTTTAATGCCAGCTAGTTTTGGAGAATTTGCTAATCAGAAAAGTGTATTTAGCTTGCTAACAGGGGCAGTATGGCATGATCCATTATTTTCTACGTTCTGAGGAGATTTATAAAGAAGTTAAAATTCACTGTAAATATGATTCTGATTGTTCACATATCATATGTAAAATAAATCAGCTTGTTGGTTCATAATAATTGGCCTTGTCTCACTAGAGTATTCATCAGTCCGCCTTCTGGAAGATAGGAGAAATGCACGTGGGGTTATGTGCGAGATTACAGCGTCCAGATCATATAATGTGAGTTTTCAGTGTTACAACCGCTGGACCATGCTCAATATTAGGGAGTGAAGATTCATTGGGGACACGGTGTCCGCTTATGGGGGAGATTGGCGATGCTGAATCCGACTGACTATCTAGTGCAGACCCAAAATTTGTAAGTCACACATACTTCCTGTCCCATTTTAGCCATCCAACATCACACATTAGCATATCCTGTAATTCACCATGGGTAACCCCACAGGAGATCTGATAAGTATATCCAGCACTGAGACAAAGTTGACAGAATACACATTGGGGGTAACTTTTAACTTCTTTAGGGGTGTAAGATTGGTGGTAAAGGATTGGCTGCCGGTTATACACCCGACTAGATTTCAGTGCAAAGGAAAATCGGTCGGGGTGTATAATGGGCAGTCGATCCGATACTGCGAGTGCTACGCTCCTGTTAAAGTTGGAAATTACCCCATCATCTTCAAAAAACCAACCTCTAAAATCGTAGAATCATAGAAAGGTTACAGCACGGAAGGAGGCCATTTGGCCCATCGAGCCCGTGCTGGCTCTATGCAAGAGCAATCCAGCTAGTCCCACTCCCCTGCCTTATCCCCATTGCCATGCAATTTTTTTCCTTTCAAGTACTTATCCAGTTCCCTTTTGAAAGCCATGATTGAATCTGCCTCCACCGCACCCCACCCCTCCCCAGCCCCAGCAGTGCATTCCAGATCCTAACACTTGCCGTGTAAGAAAGTTCTTCCTCATGTCACCTTTGGTTCATTTGCCAATCTCCTTAAATCCCAGGCAGTTTTCTTATTAATACCATCAATAGCAGTCTACCTTAATTCTAATGGATTCAAGAGTAAAGCAATTTGGTTAAGAATTAAACAAAATTTAATCTTAGATTTTATACTTACATTTACCGCATCAATATTTCACAGCAAAACACACTCATTTTTCATATATCGGATTTGCTGTTGAGCCTCGGAACTTAAAGTGTTAGCTGGCTCTGTGTGAACGACTATAAAAATATATTTTATTTAAGGGCTATTACAGCTTTCTTTGTTTTCCTAGCAGATTAAAATCAGAAGACAGGCTGAAAGATGCCTCACATAAACTTGGGGACTATTGAAGTGCTCTGTGAAGCTCATAATAATCTCAACTAATATTCAAACAATATTTGCAAGTGTTTTTAAATGAGTCATATAAATTGAATATTCAATGGGTATTAGAACAGTGTGGAGAACCTTCAATTTACTTGTCATTTCGTCACTCGTGCCCTGCTCCTGTTAGTTCAAAGCCACTTTAACTTGGAAGAAATATGAATTATCCACCAGATTTATTAAACAATTTTAATGAAACACTAAAACACCACAGGAACACTAAGAAACACCATGGGGGAAATTTTGAACCCCAGAATGGGCAGGAGAGGGGCGGGGGGGCTGTTTAAAAATTCAAAAATGGGAAACCCAACCCAACCCGTCTCCAATGTACTCACTTTTGGTTGTAACGGAGGTGGGTTGAGGGGTGGGTGACTAACCTGCTCTCCAGAAGCGGGTCCATCATTTAAATATTTTAATGAGGCTGTGTACCTCAGATTTTAGGACAGTTTTAAATTTAATGGCTATGGGCCGGATTTCCCAGGGCTCGGGAAATGTGGCAGCTGAAGGGGGGCGAGAATGGCTGAATCCAGCAGGTAAGTGCCTTTCCAGCACTGTTTGTGGGCCAGGAGGAGCAGGAGTGCTTCCCCACAGCCCCTCAGGATAACCTACTCCCTTCCCGCGATCTGCCTCCCTCCCCATGATTGGACCTCCACCCCTCAATCAGACCCCCACCACCATGATCCGGGCCTCCCCTCTACTCACGACCCATGATCTTCTCCATTCTCCCCTCCTCCCTGCCCCGATGTCCTTAACAACCCACAATCTTCTCTGGCTCCCCCTCCCAATGTCCTCCTACCCGTGATCTTCTCCGTTCCCCCCACCCCATGTCCTCCACAGCCCTCCACAATGTCCCCCTGACCCACGATTTCTCCTTCCCTCCCTCCTCTCCGCTCCCTGGCTGTGGCCGGGTTCTGCAGGCCTTTCTGCCTGACAGCCAGCCAGCATCTCAATCTGGGTGGCTGCTGGCCAGGAAATGGACTCAAAAAATTTAAACGCGGTCCTGCCTTTAAATTTGCAAGAACCTCCAGGAAACCCGCATTTCCGAGTTTCCCAGCTGCTACACTTCCCCACCCCCCCCACCCCCGCAACCCCTTACCCTCCTCCCTGTAAATATCGGGGCCCATAAAACATCTATTGAAATGCATGCACATGATTGTAACCAGAACACTGTGTCATCTACGCACGCAACACTCAATCAGTTTGCATGATACTCTGTGATTGTGGTTTGCTTCCTGCTAACAGAACATTCATCCACAAAATACTTAACGCGGAGAAATGTTCCATCATGACATCTGGCTTTTTGTCAGATATTTCTTCAGCAATCACACAGGATCAGGCACTGCTGTCATGGTGGGAGCTGGTTCCTCTACATCTGTCTGCTCGTTGGATCCACTCGCTTGGGCCTCTCCCTCATTCTCACTCCCACTACAACTTGCATTTATATAGTGCCTTTAATGTAGCAAAACGTCCCAAGGCGCTTCACACAGGCATATTCAGAAAAAACCAAGCCAAAGAAGGAGACATCAATGAGGTAGGTTTTAACGAGTGTCTTAAAGTATAAAACAGAGGTGGAGAGGCAGAGAGATTTAAGGAGGGATTTCTAGAGCTTAGGACCTAGACAGCTGAAGGTGCCGTCGCTAAGGATAGATCCTTAGGGGACTCAAGAGGTGACGGTGCGGGGGCCGGAACAGAAGCCACTTCAGGAGATTCTCTGGTTACGACTGTAAAGGTAAGAGTGCAACCAGGTGAGGGCAGTCCCACTCAGCTGGACAACGGAAGAGAGGCACTGGAGGAGGATGGTGTGGTCAACTGTGTCAAAGGCTGCAGACAGGTCGAGAAGGATGAGGAGGGATGGTGCACCATGGTTACAGTCTCATAGGATGTCATTTGTGACTTTGATTAGCGTTGTTTCAGTGCTGTGGCAGGGGCGGAAATCTGATTGGAGAGGTTCAGGCATTTTTATTACACATCCAGTAGTTGATGCTTTCTGTGGGAATCCTGCTTGCCTCCCCTTATGTGGACCCAGATTCGATTGCATGATCCATAATGCAGAAACAGGGTCAGTTCCAAATTCTTTGACAAATTAATTTGCTTTTTCCAGCAAGTTAAGACTGGATAGCCCAGGACGCTTAATTGCTCTGGTCTACTTAAATCAGGTTGAATTTGAATTGAGCATCAGATTTTACTGGTGAGGACTTAATTGTGGCAGGAATTTGAGTTTGAATTAACCAATGATTCAAATTAAGAGGTTTTAATTAAACAATACATTTTCAATGGGAGGTGCTTTTATGCATGAGTTTAATTCAAACTAACAGATAATTCCAATAAAGCAACCTTGCATTAAGAGGAGTAGACTGTATATGTTTTTTTTTGTTTGTGAGATAGAAGTTACTCACCGAGTATCCTTTCCTTAGAAACAATGTAGTTTCTGAATTTAAAGTGCTGCAGAACTTTTTATTCTATGGGTATTGGTGATTAATTACACTTTAATGAAAATGGCAATAACATCTACACCATTTTCACTACACCATACAATACACCTTAAAATACATTGAAAAGGGATACAGGTGCTCCTGGTGGCTCAGTAGGTAACTTGTTGTAGTACTGAGAATGGTTACAGACTTGATCCCTGGTCTGTGCTGAGTTAGTTGACGTCAGTGGTCAATTGGGATAGTGATGTGGCATTATAATTGGCCTCGGTATCCCTGGGCTAGGGAGAGGAAACCTCTACCGGACTGCCTGACTGATCGCCAACCAGTGGTCCCTGTTGGAATGTGTAAATGGCAGGATTGGGTTCAGCTGTGATACACCATGGGTAAATAGCCTGCTAAAACTCATTAGTCTTGATGATGTGATTGGGGTCAGCCTCACTGCTAGCACAGGAGTGGCCATCTACAGGTCCAGGCTAGACGCGGCCCTTGGGGCGGTTGCTCCAACTGTCTGCCTCTCTTCCGCGGCATTCTCTGCGCCCGGGTGGCCCTGGAGATGAAGCACACAGTGTCTGCCGGTACGCTTGAGGCTTTCTGTGACCGGTGAGCACCACGGAGACTGGAGTGCATCCTCGATCCATATAATAAAATTATTATTTGACTTTGTTTATTATTTGGTTTTGATTTTGGTTTTTAAAAAATAAAAACACACCCTAACGCCCCCCCCCTTCTTGTAAAAGGGGGCCTAAACACACAAAATGAAAAAAGTCTACTCTTCTTAATTGATCAGTAAGGAGACACTGGATTGCCCCAGTGACATCAAAATTTTAAATAAAGAAAAACTGCTCGCACAGGCAGCTTTGCATTTATGCAAAATCTCAGCATTTCACACTGGCAGTAGTGTTTCCCAAACTTCTGTCTGCTTGTCAATATTTGCTGACAAAGATCAGTGCATCTTTTGAACTCCCCACCCTGCCTGTTCTTCCTTTTAGATTGCTCCAGAATTTTCTACACATGTGGCTGCACGATGAGGTGATTCCTCTACTGGTTCATTATCAGAACCAACAGCAGGTAAGTAAAGTGAATAGTGTGTTTAATGTCCTGATCAATTGCTGTTGCCAGGCAATGCGATGTTAAACCGAGGCCCCATCTGTCTGTTCAGGTGGACGTAAAAGATTCCATTGCACTAGTCAAAGAAAAGTTGTGGGGTTCTGCTGCTGCCTTGGCCAACATTTATTCCCCAGTCAGCACCAGCAGAACAAATTAATTGGTCATTTATCTCATTGCTGATTTTGGGACACTGCTGAGCTGCAGTTGCCTACAGAACAACAGGGGTTACACTTGGGAAAAGTAATTCGTCGGCTGTGGAGCAGTTTAGGACATTCTGAGGGTGTGAAAGGCTTTATAAATCCAGGTTGTCTTGTAATGTCAGGTTCAGAAATTCCCCAATCCACTTCTCTACTAAAGTCATCACAACAAATGCTGGAATATGGGATTAGAGTAGACAGGGCTGATGGCTGGCGCGGACACGATGGGCCGAAGGGCCTCTATCCGTGCTGTATGACTCTATGACTCTATGACTCTATAACAAGGTTGGACATAAATGAAGGATTTTAAAGTTTATCACAGTTACTTGAAAACTTTGACTTCTTGACAGTGTTTTACACTTGACAGTGAGAATTTCTTGCACAACATCGGCAAGTCAACATTTGCTTGCAAAGGCCGATAGGGGCCATACTGCCTGGCTATTGCCCTGAGGTCACTCCTGAATGCTGCAGGAATATCATTGGCACATGTGCAGTAGCCAATATCAGGTGACTTCAGCGCTAACTTGTGATTAAGCGGCACCCAGCGGAATCCAAGTACGTCAAGTCTTCAGGTGGAGATACAATGCAGACAGATCGTGAGAATTGTACTTGGAAAATGTATCAAGAAGAGATATACAGCAGAGATTGGTGTAAAGGAGATGAATTTACAGTTTCTCAATGATTTCCGTGGCTCTTCCACCAAAGTTACAGTGGAGGAGAGGGAGAACTCTGCAGAAATTCAACCCCATTGTATACTGGGGCACAAATGGTTTGAAACGTAGTCAGGGCAGCAATAGATACACGCCAATCATCATTGTTTGACAGGTACCCTCAGTGGTGTGAAGGGGGTATGGCGATGATCTTGTAGAACTGTGCTAGGAACCACCAAGTCACCTTGCAGCTGCCCCTTTTAAGGCTAGTGAAAAGGATTCTGTTTGAGACACACATATTTTTGGCATTCCATTGTCTAGTTGTGGTTTCTAGTCACAAGAAGCTGGACCCCAGTGAGTTTGAAAACTGCTGAAGAATCTCACTGAGGAATCTTGCTGCTATCAGAGGCTGGTAAGATAATTGTTTGGCTTGTTGTGGCATGCATATTAGATGCTCTGGATGCCTAGATAGTAACCAGAAAGAAATAGGAGGAATGTGTGGAGCAGGTTGTGGTTTTATATGCAATTTGCTAAGTGTCATAAGACTCAGGGGAAACTCAATTATGTTTTTCCTAAGTTTCTCAATCCATTGGCTCACGCAGCAGTCATTTAAGAAGCTGGAAGATGTAGGGGCACATGGCCAAATCTAGGATTTTGGGCAAGATTTTAAAAGTGAAGAATGGGTGGGTTGTGGGTGGGGGGCATTCAAAATCGCAACCATTTCAGACCCGACCCCAACCTGCCCATTTCCGGTTTTCACCCAGGAGGTGGGTCGGGCCATAAAATCTTTCAAGGAGCTGCGGGCCTCCATTTTCCCACAGTTTCCAATTTCGACCCCCGGGGGTCGGGATTCCCGGGCCTTCCCTTTCATGCCACGCGAGAAGGCCTGTGACTAACAGGTCACGGGACGGGGGGGGGATGGGGGGGGAAATCGGGGGTCAGACACGGGCGGGATAGGGCGGGGTAGGACGGGGCGGGGGGGGGGGGGAAGTCTGGCACAGCTTGTGGGCCTGGAAGAGCAGGAGCGCTTCCCCCAGGCCCAACAAGCCTAACAAAAGCAGGACAAATTCAATTCGGCCAATTACCGCCCCATCAGTCTACTCTCAATCATCAGCAAAGTGGAAGGTGTCATCGACAGTGCTATCAAGCGGCACTTACTCACCAATAACCTGCTCACTGATGCTCAGTTTGGGTTCCGCCAGGACCACTGGCTCCAGACCTCATTACAGCCTTGGTCCAAACATGGACAAAAGAGCTGAATTCCAGAGGTGAGGTGAGAGTGACTGCCCTTGACATCAAGGCAGCATTTGACCGAGTGTGGCACCAAGGAGCCCTAGTAAAATTGAAGTCAATGGGAATCAGGGGGAAAACTCTCCAGTGGCTAGAGTCATACCTAGCACAAAGGATGATGGTAGTGGTTGTTGGAGGCCAATTATCTCAGCCCCACGACATTGATGCAGGAGTTCCTCAGGGCAGTGTCCTAGGCCCATCCATCTTCAGCTGCTTCATCAATGACCTTCCCTCCATCATAAGGTCAGAAATGGGGATGTTCACTGATGATTGCACAGTGTTCAGTTCCATTCGCAACCCCTCAGATAATGAAGCAGTCCGAGCCCGCATGCAGCAAGATCTGGACAACATCCAGGTTTGGGCTCATGAGTGGCAAGTAACATTCGTGCCAGACAAGTGCCAGGCAATGACCATCTCCAACAAGAGAGAGTCTAACCACCTCCCCTTGACATTCAACGGCATTACCATCACCAAATCCCCCACCATCAACATCCTGGGGGTCACCATTGATCACAAACTTAACTGGACCAGCCATATAAATACTGTGGCTACGAGAGCAGGTCAGAGGCTGGGTATTCTATGGCGAGTGACTCACCTCCTGACTCCCCAAAGCCTTTCCATCATCTACAAGGCACAAGTCAGGAGTGTAATGGAATACTCTCCACTTGCTTGGATGAGTGCAGCTCCAACAACACTCAAGAAGCTCGACACCATGCAAGATAAAGCAGCCCGCTTGATTGCCACCCCATCCACCACCCTAAACATTCACTCCCTTTACCACCGGCGCACAGTGGCTGCAGTGTGTACCATCCACAGGATGCACTGCAGAAACTCGCCAAGGCTTCTTCGATAGCACCTCCCAAACCCGCGACCTCTACCACCTAGAAGGACAAGAGCAGCAGGTACATGGGAACAACACCACCTGCACGTTCCCCTCCAAATCACACACCATCCCGACTTGGAAATATATCGCCGTTCCTTCATCGTCGCTGGGTCAAAATCCTGGAACTCCCTTCCTAACAGCACTGTGGGAGAACCATCACCACACGGACTACAGCGGTTCAAGAAGGCGGCTCACCACCACCTTCTCAAGGGCAATTAGGGATGGGCAATAAATGCCGGCCTCGCCAGCGACGCCCACATCCCATGAACGAATAAAAAAGAAATGCAGCATCCCGCCCCTGACGAACGATTGCGGACCCCCAACCCTGATTTGTACTCCCCCCATCCCCGACAATCGCCCAACCTGATTTCCCCCCACCCCCGAAGATCGCAGATACCCAAACTCAGTTTCTCCCCCCAACAATCGCAGAACCCCGCGATCCCCCCTGTGACTGACACCCAATCCCCCCCATGACTGACCTCCGATCCCCCACCCCGAGACTGACCTCCAATCCCCCCCAAGATTGACTCCCGATCCTCCTCCTCCATGACTGACTCCCGATCCCCCCCTCCGTGACTGACTCCTGATTCCCCCCCCCCTACCCCGGTGACTGACTCCCGACCCCTCCAGCCGTGTCAACCTGGAGTCAAAATCATGCCCTTCATGTGTATTCTAGCTCCAAGATCCATATAAGTTTACTGAACAGGAGGCCATTAGGCCAGTTGTGACTGTATTGGCTCTTTGCTACAGCAATTCAAAACAAATCCTCTGTATCTTCCTCTGCCTCAAATATTTATTCAATTTTCCCTTCAAAGATCCAATGACCTCTGCATGAACCACTCCCTGTGGCAAAGCATTCCATGCTCCAACAATGCACTGTATTAAAAAAATTCTATTTTAAATTGATGAATAATTGATGATTAATTTGATTTTTAATTGATGACCCCTCGTCACTAAGTTCCCAACCAGAGGAAATTGTCTTTCCCTATTCACTCTATCAAAATCCTTCATAATTTTAAAAACACCTATTAAATCTCCTCTTAGCCTTCAGTGCTCCAGTGGAATCAGTCCTAGTATCTCAAATATCATAGAATAGAATCATAAAAAATTTACGGCACAGAAGGAGGCCATTCGGCCCATCGTGTCCGTGCCAGCCAAAAATGAGCCACCCAGCCTAATCCCACTTTCCAGCACTTGGTCCATCGCTTTGTAGGTCATGGCAGATCAGGTGCACATCCAGGTACTTTTTAAATGAGTTGAGAGTTTCTGCCTCTACCACCTTTTCAGGCAGTGAGTTCCAGACCTCCACCACCCTCTGGGTGAAAAACTTTTCCTCAGCTCCCCTCTAATCCTTCTACCAATCACTTTAAATCTATGCCCTCTGGTTATTGACCTCTTTGCTAAGGGAAATAGGTCCTTCCTATCCACTCTATCTGGGTCCCTCATAATTTTGTACACCTCAATTAAATCACCCCCCAGCCTCCTCTGTTCCAAAGAGAACAACTCCAGTCTATCCAATCTTTTCTCAGAGCTAAAATTCTCCAGTCCTGGCAACATCCTCATAAATCTCCTCTGTACCCTCTCTCGTGCAATTACATTCTTCCTGTAATGTGGTGACCAGAACTGTACGCAGTACTCAAGCTGTGGCGTAACCAGTTTTTTTTTACAGTCCCTGCTCTTATATTCTATGCCTTGGCTAATAAAGGAAAGTATTCCACATGCCTTCTTAACCGCCTGCTAATATGTCCTAATAACTATAGTTTCCCATCCTGGTGAATCTACTCAGTACACTCTCTGGGGCTAAATTGGTTAATCCCTGCCTGGTGATTGCTGTGTGCAGCCTGCACTGTTGATTGACTGCACACGTGAGCAGGGGGTCTCCTATAGCAGGAGTGACTAGCACTACTTAAAGGCAGCCTGCCCCTCTTAGAGGGGGGGGGGGTTGCACAGTGGCTGCAGGGAGATCTGGAATTGATGTGGCTGAAGAATGGCTGGGCCTGCGACAGAGCATGCGCCAAGGTTGATGGACAATGCACTAGAGGCCTTGGTGCAAGAGGCGGATGCAGGAGGCCCTCGAGGCACATGTTGAGGAGGCAGTGGCGCACGAGGTGAATGCCAGGAGTGTCGCACCATGCACATGGATGCCTTGCAGGAAGAAATTCAATGATTTGACACGAGTGGTCAAGGTGAGTGATTTCAACTGTCAAGTGGCATATCCTACCAACTGTACCACTAGCCTTATCCACTGGTCCATGCACTATACCCCATTCCATCACTCACCTACCAACAAACTCTTTCTTGCAGGAGAAGGTGGCGCATAACAACAGGCAGCAGGAAAGACCTGGGGGGACAGGCACATCTACACGTCCTCACCCCCATGGAGGGCACCATGCTGGCGATCATTGTGCATTCCGTCGCTGTGACCACTGGCGGTGCTGGAGGGATTGATGATGAGGGTCTCTGCATACCTAATCCTCCTTCTCACTTCCCACTTCTCCCTCATCCCACAATCTTTTCTGACTCACCTACTACAGATGGTGTGAGTGGCACGTCTTACTTTCTCCTCTCCCCACACCACAACTCAACCCGGCTCTCTTTGTCATTGCAGATACCCAAGAACTGGCACCAGCACCGTCAGAGGAAGCAGAGGAAGATGACTGTGATGATGCAGACACGCTGTCACTCGATCTTACACTCACAGCCACCAGTTCAGATATTGACACTGCATGTACTTTAGAGACTAGGACAGAGGAGGGATCTGCACTTGGTGCGACACTGGGCACAAGTGAGACGGGGGGAGGGGAAGGGATACCGCAGGTGCCAGCATGCCGGAGGGTGAGGTCGCACATGAGTTCTACTGCAGAGGAATCAGATGATGACTTCAATAGGCCAGGCTACAGAAGATGGCTGATGGGCATACACAACCAAATGCTTGGTGCACTGGAAAGCCTGCCGGAAAGCCTGATCACAATGTCAAGGAGTATGGAGGAGTCCAGCTCCAACTTGGCACAGGGCTTTGCGCAGAGCTTGGAGCCCAACCTTTCCCACATGGAACGGGTGGTCACCTCCATCAGCACACTTGTGGAACCCACCATGAAACAGCTTCCATTGCAGCACAACATCTGCCATCCGAGTTCTGACTGTTGTGTTTGGAAGCTCAGACTGCTGCTATTGTGGCTCTGGTTTCCACTGTGTAATGGGGTTAACAGGGCATCACAGCAGTCCAGCACTCTGTTCTCTAGCAGATCGCCAGGATTGCTGACTCGCTGCCCTGGGTGAGTGGCAGTGGCGCCATGGAGGATGAACCTGCTGTCCTTTCTCAGAATTCCTGCTCCCACCCCTGCCACTCCACCAGTGCTCTTGCTGTTGCCTGTCAGCCAGCCAGGCCATACTGCCGCAGCCCAGGCCGAGTTGGTGCAGTCTGAAGCCGGGCTCTCCCAGCCAAGAGCTGCTCGAAGTCGACCTCCAAGGTCATCCGCACACTCCTCAATTGAAGATCATCAGCCTTCCACCACCCATGCTCCAGCCACTGGGGATGCACCTCATAGGAGCACTAGGAAAGGTAAAAGCACATGAACGACAGGCACTAAGGGAATGCACAAGGGTGAATAGTCTCATTTTGTTTGAATTATTACGTGTTAATTTATAAATGTGGATTTGAATTTGTATTGGTATTGGTTTTCATTTCTGAGGGAGGAAGCAATGTGTAATCATAGAATGGTTACAGAACAGCAGGAGGCCATTCAGCTCATCGAGCCCATGATGGCTCTTTGTAAGAGCAATCTAGTTTGTCCCATTGACCCGCTCTTTCCCCATAGCCCTGCAAATGTTTTTCCTTCAAATATTTATCCAATTCCTTTTGGAAAGCCACAATTGAATCTGCTTCCACTGCCCTTTCAGGCAGCACATTCCAGATCATAACTACTCGCTGCGTAAAAAAGTTTTTCCTCATGTCGCCTTTGGTTCTTTTGCCAATCATCTTAAATCTGTGTCCTGGTTCTCGACCCTTCCGCCAATGGGAACAGTTTCTCCTTATTATTCTATCAAAACCGTTCATGATTTTGAACACCTCTTTCAAATCTCCCCTTAACCTTCTCTGTTCTGAGGACAACAATCCCAGCTTCTCCAGTCTATCCATGTAACTGAAGTCCCTCATCCCTGGAACCATTCTAGTAAATCTTTTCTGCACCCTCTTTAAGACCTTAACATTCTTCCTAAAGTGCAGTGCCCAGAATTGGACACAATACTCCAACTGCAGCCAAACCAATGTTTTATAAAGGTTCAACATAACTTCTTTGCTTTTGTACTCTATGCCTCTATTTATAAAGCCCAGGATCCTGAATGCTTTTTTAACCACTTTCTCAACCTGTCCTGCTACCTTCAAAGTTTTGTACACATATACCCCTGGGACTCTCTGTTCCTGTACCCCCTTTAGAATTTTATCATTTAGTTTATATTGCCTCTCCTCATTCTTCTTGCCAAAATGTATCACTTCGCACTTCTCTGCCTTAAATTTCATCTGCCATGTATCCGTCTATTCCGCCAGCCTGTCTATGTCCTCTTGAAGTCTATTACTATCCTCCTCACTGTTTACTACACTTCCAAGTTTTGTGTCATCTGCAAATTTTGAAATTGTGCCCTGTACACCCAAGTCCAAGTCATTAATATATATCAAGAAAAGCAGTGGTCCAAATGCTGACCCCTGGGGAACACCACTGTATACCTTCCTCCAGTCTGAAAAACAACCGTTCACTCCTACTCTGTTTCCTGTCACTTAGCCAATTTCGTATCCATGTTGCCACTGCCCCTTTTATTTCATGGGCTTCAATTTTGCTGACAAGCCTATTATGTGGCACTTTATCAAAAGCCTTTTGAAAGTCCATATACACCACATCAACCCTCTCTGTTACCTCATCAAAAAACTCTATCAAGTTAGTTAAACATGATTTGCCTTTAACAAATCCGTGCTGGCTTTCCTTTATTAATCCACACTTGTCCAAGTGACTATTAATTTTGTACCGGATTATTGTTTCTAAAAGCTTCCCTACCACAAAGGTTAAACTGACTGGCCTGTAGTTGCCGGGTTTATCCTTACACCCGAAGGAGGACGATTTAATGGTCATGTGGGAGCAGGAAGGTCAGGCATGTGGGAGTGTTGGTGAATGTGGCGGTGTCGCTGAGGTTACTGGTATCACTCATTAATCAGCTGATCACTGAGGGACCTGGCAGACAGGGTCTGTGCACCTTGTTGTCTCCCTGCCTCTTCCTCCTCCGCCTCTTCCTCCTCTGCCTCAGGTTCTTGCCGGATAGGTTTGTTCCCTTATAATGGCCAGGTTGTGCAGCATGCAACGACAATTCTTGATGCCCACTCAGCTGAGTACTGCAAGGCTCCTCCAGAGCTTGAGGACGCCTATGGTGTGCTCGATGATGTTCCGTGTGGCAGCATAGCTCTCATTGTATCCGGACCGGAATCATGAGCCACTTCAGGGGTTAACTCTTTTCACCCAGTAGCCAGCCTTTGACTTGCCATGCTGGTTAAAATATAGGTGGCACGTTGGACTGCCACAGAATGAAGGAGTCATGACTTCTGCCAGGATAGCGGGCATTCACCTTCATGATGCGCTGCGTGTGGTCGCATACCAGCTGCATGTTGAGGGAGTGGAATCCCTATCTGTTCTTGAATATGACCGAGTTCAGATATGGAGCGCGCATGGCAATATGCATGTAGTCAACGGCACCCTGCACTATAGGGAAGCCTGCGATGTGAGCAAACCCTCGTGCTCACTCCTGCTGCTTGTCTTTGTCAAGAGGGAACGTGATGAATCTGTTTGAGTGCATACAGAGCCTCCGCGACCTCCCTTCCACAGCAGTGCACTGCAAACCGTGAGGTGTTGCTTATATCTCTAGCAGCAGCCTGAAAGGAGCCAGTGCTGTAAAAATTAAGTACCACAGTTACCTTCACAGCTACAGGCAATGCTGCCCTTGCCCTGCTCTGAGGCTGCAGTTGTGGCTGCAGCAGATGACAAACCTCAGTCATGACCTCTTTCGTGAACCGCAGCTGTCAGATGCACTGGTCGTCGGTGAAGCTGAGGTAAGAGATTTCGTCCCTGAAGGCCCTCGTTGGATATGGCCTCCTGCTGAGTGCCTTGCATTGCCTCTTCCTCCTCCCTCTTCTGGCAGCTTGTCCTGCTCTGCGTGGCCTCTCTGCATGCTCCCAGTCATGTTCAATTCCCAGAAAAGCCCTAACAGGCCACCCATGTTTGGCAGCAATCTTGTTCAGCACACTATTTTAAATGCCACTAACACTGCACGACCAGCCAGACCACTCTCTATAGAATATTGCAACTTTCTCCAAGTTTAGGAAACTTCCACAAACACCCACAATTCTACTAGCAGCCAGAGAAACTAATCCAGCAACTAACCTGTAACTCCTGCGTGATCCCTTTAAATAGCGCTGGTGGGGGATCCTTCATGCCCTTTAACTCCTGTTCAGCTGTGTGGGGTTAGGACAGTGCGTTGGCTGATGGGGGGAATTTGAAAATGCCGCCGGCTGCTTCAAATCAGTGTTACACACTGATTAACGTCATAATCTCCCTACTTTACATGCTGCCGGCGTTCGTTAGGTGCGCGTGCGCAAATGCCTTTACCAAGATGGCGTCCTGCGCACGTCACGCCGGAAGTGTCTGCGCGCATCACGGATGCCATTTTCAGGGCTTAGGAGTCTGTGTAATGCCTACACAATGGGCGCTATGCTCCCAATTTAGCCCCCCAACGACTTTAATGTCCTCTCTTCAATGGGGCATCCAAAACTGAATCTGGTGCTCTAACTGTTGTCTAACTAATATTTTGTACAAATTTACTTCTTTATTCTTAAACTCTATTCTCCTAATTATAAAACCCAAAATGCTAATGGCCTTCTTTATGGCTTTATCTCTCTCCACTCACACTTTCAGGGAATTGTGTAATTGAACCCCTAGGTCTCTGTTCATCCACATCATTCAGATGGATAATTGCAGAAATTGGCTCCCAAAACACTGCCAAAAATGTTGAAAGGCCATATAAGAAAAAATTGGGAATTTAACTTATTCAGTCACCTTGAAGCTGTAGCCTAGGTCCTTGGCTTATTTTCAGGGCTATTTTTGAGCTCTCGTCTCTTTAGGGGCTTTGTCAACTTTTCAAAGCTGTTTTTCAGCTTTTGGAAGTTTGCTAAATTGGTATGAATGGGCTTTTGCCAGTAGCACAGAGGGCTGGTCTTCTCAGATTCTTACACAGCCAGGTAAAGCTGTCGGGAAGCCAGCAAGGCCATGTAAGGTAAAATAAAATTCCTTAGTGGAGCCAGGGGAAGTAGGAGTCCTCCCCAAGGACCCACAAGGAAAGTACAGGCCTCTGCTGCCCCGGGCTTACCCCCTCTCCAGCCGCGAGATCCTGGCAACACACACTCCTTCCTGGACTTCCCTTGCTGCTGGCAGCCATCTCTTGGTGCCAGAGGGACTCGTCTGGGCCACCCGATCTTTAGTCCCCTCTCCCGCCTGAAACAGGCAAGCAGCTGACCAGTGGCGTTCAAATGAGGGCTGGCAGTTAAAATCTGCCGGGTCTCTGACAAAGACTCCCATACGGGATTATTGTCCACTCTCCCTGGCATCCTGCCGGGAGTTAAAATCAGCCCTTATGTGCATGCTGCATTGAAATGGGCTCACGAGAAGGCATCTGTGTGCTCTCACGAGGAAGCTGCGCATAACCATTATGTGAGAACTTGTATGGGATGTGGACCTGGCAACACCAAACAGCTGTCCAGGTTCAAGGAGGTGATGTTATCCATGTTCAGTCCTGAGTCTGTGGAAAGAATAGGGGAGAGACAGAGTTTGGAGGTGTGGTGCCACTGCCCAGCAAGATAGTGAATTTAGATTTGAGGAGGGAGCACTGGGAGAAGCACTGATCACAAGTGAGGAAGAGCAAGTGGAGGTGGTAGCAGAAGACCAGGAAGCAAGTTGTGTGAGTTCCAGTCCCAGGCTGGATAAGCCAGGGATTGGTCTCCTACTGGACCTGCTTTCAGAAGCGAGTTGTGCGATGAGCAAAAGATCTTTACGACAAGTTTTGAGACTGCGCAGAACTCACTGCATGAGAATGTAAAACAGTGCACCTCTAACCTTTCTCCAGAAAAGCGTGACAGATTTATACAATGGCTGTGCACCTTGGAGCATGTAGACTAGTTCATTTAGTATATGTCCCCTGCAGTGGCTGGAAGGATCCAGTGGCATAAAACCTTAATGCAACATTGAGCATCACAGCGACAGGAAAAGCCAATCCTTTGGTAGAAGCTGTCAACTTCAGGTCTGTAACAGCCTCCCTTGTGATGTAGGGTTTGTCACAACACAATCCAAGGGTTGTTGAACTCTAGACGGTAACTTCTGGAAAAGAAATACGTGAACAAATCGCTTTAAGACCAAACACAATTTTATTTAAATGATTGGTACAAGTTCATATAACCTTTTTGCAGTAGAGATTGGTCATTGAATTTACCGGGTGATCAATCTGCTGCGTTCAAGGTTGTTGCCTCTTTGATTTTTTTTTATTTCAATGATGTTGCAGCTCTTTGACTGTCGTCGTAGTAAGAGAGCGCGAGCTTTTGCTGTCAGGTCTTTTAGGTTGTTTCAGAACAAGGCGATGTAGGATTGGGGAAGTTTCTGTTTGCAGTTTTTAAATTGATTGTCCAAATGTTCAAATGTAATGTTGAAAAGCTATCTACCAGTTCCTGCCCCTCCATTGTTCCGGCTAGTCTCTGGTATTAACACATCTCAGAAGAAAATGGGATCCCTTCCACACACTACGTGGATTATTGCCGAGCTGTCTGCCTTCATTGTCCCGGTTAAATTCCAATGCTTTTACAAGCCAAAAGCTTATTCTGCAGGTTTACGGGACAAAGTTAACACTTTCCCTAAATGTCCAATGTTCCGAATTCACAATATCAAAAGGGGTTTTAACCCCTGTCTTACAGTGTCTTTAGTGTACAGACACACAAGGATGTCCAACTCACTGTCTTGTTCGGTAGCATACACAGGGAAATGATCATTACGTAAGAACATAAGAAATAGGAGCAGGAGTAGGCCATACAGCCCCTCGAGCCTGCTCTGCCATTCAATAAGATCATGGCTGATCTTTGACCTCAACTCCACTTTCCTGCCCGATTCCCATATCCCTTGATTCCCCTAGAGTCCAACAATCTACTTATCTCAGCCTTGAACATACTCAATGACTGAGCATCCACAGCCCTCTGGGGTAGAGAATTCCAAAGATTCACAACCCTCTGAGTGAAGAAATTCCTCCTCATCTCAGTCTTAAATGGCCAACCCCTTATCATGCGACTATGCCCCCTAGTTCTAGACTCTTCAGCCAGAGGAAACAACCTCTCAGCATTTGCCTTGTCATGCCCCCTCAGGGTTCACCCTTTAATAGTACCCAACGTGACACCTTTCTTTAGCCTTTGTTTGTTCCCACACACTCCCCTGGGTTTGATCACATTCCTGCTCAAAACAGATTTACTGTACCTGGATTTAAAATCAGCTCTTTCATTAAGCTTATCAATTCCTTATCCTTCACCTTCTGGGTTAATTTCTTCACCAGTTTCAAAATGCATGTGAAGTCAAGCAGACCCAAGGTGATTCCCCAGCATTATACACCATCTCCCACCATTTGTGATCTCCCAGCATGTGGATCACTTTTTATATGTTCTCATTGTCTAGTTGCATTTTATAATGGACTTGAGATTCCAGGATTTCCACTTTCATTTTGATAAGCATCATTCCCTTGCCCTTATCACCTTGAGTCACCTGAGAACGGGTATTACCACCAAACCATTCCTCATGCCTTTTGTTAAACACTGGCCAATTTAGATCGCTTTCTAAGTTACCCTCCTCATTAGTGGTGGGATCTGTGGAGTACGGTACTCCTACCTGCCCCACTCTTTTACTTGGTCCAATAAGGATTCCTGTCTTAAGGAATCTTACTATCCAAGGCAGGATCTCAGGATCTCTCCCTTCAATCAGACCAGGGAGGGGCTTGGTGCACCACCCTCTCTGTCGTTACCTTGGTATGCCGTTAAATTACAGTCCCATTCTGTACTAGTCTCCCTTACATACAATAGTAATATACACACATCTATCACAACAGTTTTTGATTCTGGCAGTTTGTTTTCCTTGATGTTTGGTTCCAGTTTCATATGCGATTTGGATCCAGGAACAAGAAAACAAAACACCTGGGTAGTATCTGTTCTTTGTTAATATCTGTTATTTGTATTGATGTCATTCAATGTTGACTTTTTACTTAACGATAAGGTCTTTTGCCTCTCCTTCCTGGTTTTGGGCGTGGGCCTTTGTGTATGCTTGGGTGTGGCCAGCCGTCCCTTACACTATTGTAAGGGACAGCTGGCTATATGCACTATTGTATATTTGGGGTTCTGGTATAGGTGATGATCTCAATTGCATCTTGTGCCTCCTATGAGGTGACGCAGGATGGATGATGTGTCCTTGTCATCATCATCGTCGTCATCCCAGACAATGGGGCGTAGAGCCTCTTGGCTCATACTCTCTACCACCCCATGGGTCTATCCCCTTGTATTCTTTTAATTGATTAATGTGAAACCACCTTGGTTTTTTAAGCAACTGCACCAAATATACAGAGGGACTCGCTTTGTCCACAATGGAATGAGGTCCTATCAATGGAGCAGCAAATGGACCCATCTGTTGGTAAGGTTTTACCATCACTTGCTGTCCCACTTCCCACTCATGCACTCGACCTTTGTGTCAAAATACATTTTGTTTGCTTTTTTAGAATGCCCAATATTCGCTGCTGCAAACATATGGATGTCTCACAACTGTTTCACTAATTGTTTCACATAGTTCTCCTGTGTGAGAGCTTATGCCTCCGGAGAGGTGAGGTCCACATGCATCAAATGCTCTGGCATCCTCATCACTCTCCCCATCATGATTTCATGTGGGCTTACTTTGGTTGATCAACTCTCTTGCGATTGAACCACCATTAATGTCAATGGTAACAATTGATCCCATGTTTTTGGGGATTGTCTAATTAATTATTTCAACCTCATTTTCAGGGTACGATTCATTCTTTCTACAATCCCAGAAGATGTGGGATTGCGAGATATATGGAAACTGATTTTGATTCCTAGCATGCTGCATAACTCTTCCAGTAAAATGACTTCCTTTATCTGAGTCGATTGATTTAGGCAGACCCTATCTAGTGAACACATGATTTACTAATATCTTGGCCGTAGCCTGTGCTGTGGCTCTAGTAGTGGGAAATGCTTCTGCCCATTTTGAAAAGGTGTCAACTATTACCAATACGTATTGATTCCCCCTGCCCGTCTGTGGTAATGGTCCCATATAATGGATTTGGAGGTCTGTCCATGGCGCTACCATCGGCCTGGTGTGACGCAATAGTGCCTTTTTGGTATTGGCACCTGGGTTATATTGGACACATATTAGACAATTATGACAATAGTGCTCAATATTCCCCTTCATGCCTGGCCACCATGCTATGTCTTTTAATCGATTAAAAGGATATATGAAGGGAAATAGGTGGTTCCCAAAGAACAAAGAAATCAAATGTTATATCAGGTACATGATGCTCCCACAGCAGGCCACCTTCATATATCCTTTTAATTCCAATTTTGGTTTTTGTGTGCATACTCTTCTGGTGGATGCCTATTCTCCTTTAGAGCTTGTTTTGCTTCCCGTAACTCCTTATCCTCCCTTTGCGCTTATTCCAAATTTATGGGTCCTTGGGTAGATTAGATTGGGCACACAATTCCTGCTGACTGTGTTAATTCTTTGGGGTCCCATTCCATACCCTTCTCTGCACCTTTCTTAACTAATTCATCGGTTTTCTGGTTCCCTTCCCGTAATGGTTCGTTTTTGGTGTGGGCTCTGACCTTGTGCACTGCTCTGACTCTGGGCGTTTCCCTAACTTGGTTCATTATATACTCCAACATTCCTGCTGAGGGTAGCGGTTTCCCACCTGCTGAGATAAAATCTCACTTCTCCCAAATAGGCTGGTACTCTGAGTGAGTTGCACACATACATTGAATCTGAATGGGAGGTGTATGGTGTGGGGAACTCAGCTTGGTGACCTATGAGATATGCCACTGCCGCAAGCTCAGCAGCTTGTGCAAACAAAGTCGGGGGTTATTTAACTGCGATCTCTAGTCCTCCACATTCCCCCTCCTCTCGATAGATGCTGCAGCCAGTTCTTTTCTCCCTGTTCTATATGGCTGGAGCCATTTATAAAAATATCCATAGTTTGTTCCGAGGTGTGTTCCCCTGCTAGTATTGGACTAAGCCCCTCATTTCCTGTTTATACTTGACAGCTGTGGGGCTCTCCCTGGTTCAACAAGTTCCCTGCCAATTGAGGCGGGTCTAGATTATGGTGAACTTGTAAATCTCTTCCCTGTAGTAACAATGTCCACTGGGCTAGACGAACATTTGATACTGATCCGTCGTCCATCGAGCAACAACTCGGTGGGGGTGTGGTTTGTTAGCAGGTACAGGGACACTAGCCCTACTTTACATGTGAAGCGTTTCACTGCCCAAAAGGTTGCCAAAAGATGTTTTGCACATGTGGAGTAATTTACTTCCATGGGGGTGAGTACTCTTGAGGTGTAGGTCACTGGCCTTTGTTTGTCATGAGTCTTTTGGGTGAGTATTGCCGATATGGCGTACTCTGAAGCTGCTACCTCCAGATAAAAAGGTTTGCCTCCAGCTGCTGCGCACAACACTGGTGCCTTCTGTAAGGACTCCTTTAGTTTAGTGACTGTCTCCGTACAAGCACATCCATCCCCACTCCACATTTTTCTTCAACAGTGCATATAACGGGACACTGAGGGTTGCAAAATCTTCTACAAAATCTCCCTATGAATCCTAAAAATGAACTGACTCCACTCAGAATTAGGGAGTGGTACATCTACTACAGCTTTTACTCTAGCTGTGACAATGCCTCGTCCCCCTTCACTGATTATTACTCCCAAAAAGGTTACTGCTGATTGAGCTATCTGAGCTTCCTTAGGGTTTACCTTAAACTCTTCTTCCCTTAACAGAGCCAACGATTCATCTAACAATGGCGAATGTGTTGTTAAGTCATGTCTGGGGTATATACCGACAGGTTGTCCACATATTGCACCAAATATTCCGGCCTCCCGAATCCCGAAGGCTTCTGGCCATCATTTGGTGAAATATCGACGGTGATTTGTGAAACCCTTGGGGCAGACATGTCCAAGTGTACTGCTGATCCTTAAAAGTAAAGGCAAACCTGTGCCAGCGGGATTGACCAAAATCTATTTGATATGTCTAGCATTGTGAACACTTGTGATTCGGGGGATGGTCATCGTCAGCACCTCCGGAGCTGATGCTACCATTGGGGCACATTTATTCATACATTTATTCAACTGTCTGTAATCGATTGTTAATCGCCAAAACCCATCTGGCTTTTTAACTGGCCAAATTGATGACTTGATGCCCGTGGCTACTGGCCTCAGGACTCCTTGTTGGAGTAGAGAGGTTATAGCCTTTTCTAGATACAGTTCAGCTTTGCCTAGATATCTATACTGTCGGATTGGTCCAGGCAATACTTCTCCACTCATTTCTACCCCTGTAGCTGTCCTTCCACAATCATGTTTATGCTTTGCAAATGATTCAACATTTTTCCACAATATGTCCTGAATCACTTTTGATTTAGATTCAAATATTTCATTCATATTATGCTTAGCTCCACTACTGGTACAACATAGCTTTCCCCGGATGGGGAGGCATAACACTTTTTCTTCATCCGGTTCACCTGGCATTTGCCATATTATGTGGTTACTTAAATCTACTGTGAGCCCCTTTGTTTTTATTAAGTTTGCCCCCAAAACTCCACTATCTTTGAGATCCATGAGGACGCAACACCATGGTATTAGTTGGGTTCCTATTTTTGGGGCTATGGATATCGATTCCCATCCTTTCTCCGAGTCTCCTGTGAACCCACTTAATCTTGAGGGCTCCCATGTTGACCAGGGGGTTTCCCTTGGATCTTTTATTGACACTATGGTTCTTGACGCTGCTGTATCCACCAACAATGTTTTAATCTCTTCTCTCATCCCTATGCGCACACACGGGCGCCCATATCTGTCATACAGTAGGGGGCAGAGAGGCTTGGGTTTGATACTATCTCAGTTTAATGGGGGCGCTGAGGGGTTGGACTCTCCATTTTTACAAGCGGCTATTCATTCTCTCATTTCTTGGGCTGATCTCTGAAGATCAGGATGTAAGGTTTTAAACTCAGCCTGCTCCCTTTCTCCTCCTCCCTGTAAACCTGGGTTACCCTGATAGCCCCCTGGGCTTTCCTTGGGTTGTAATCTACAATCCTGGGCTATGTGTCCTAACTTTACATAGCTATAGCATTTCATCTTATATTGTGATGTGGAGATGCCAGTGATGGACTGGGGTTGACAAATGTAAACAATCTTACAACACCAAGTTATAGTCCAACAATTTTATTTGAAAATCACAAGCTTTCGGAGGCTTCCTCCTTCATCAGGTGAATGTCAGGAAATCCTTGAACCTTTCGCATTTATATTCAGAGAACAATACCTGGTGATTACAGATAATCATTCCAACTGCCCGTTGTCAAGGCAATCAAAGTGTTCAGACAGAGAGGTGTTACCTACAGGACCACCGAACTACAGGACATCTTATATTGTGATATGGACGGACCCCTGAGTGGTCCCTCATTTCTCCGTGGTTGCGGTTTTTGCTCTTCCATGGTACAAATGGGATTGCCCATTCCCACCAATTCCCTATTATCATGCTTGATTATCATCTTTCGTTTTATCCTATCTTCATTTGCTGTATTGTCTCCTACATCAGACCCTTCTAATACTGCCTGTAGATAGGGTTGTACATGGTTGATCAATGTCCTGAGCCATTGCAGATGGGCAGGGTTAGCTTGCGCATGCATGTCTCCTCGGAGAAGACTGGGACCGGATACATAGTCATAATGCTGCCATAATTATTGGCATACATTTCTGGGTGCTCATTTAGTTCCTGACGGCACCGAGTCAGGCTCTCCACTGGAGCCCCTCTATTAAACCCTATTGCTGTCAACATTGACTCCTGTGTTTGAGCCCAAGTGGCCGTTCCCGTCTTTCTATCCTCGGGAAGGGCACTAAACACTATAGATCCCAGTGTCCACAGCAATAATTTCACTTTCTCTCTCTCATCCATTCCGCTGATAGTAGATCCTACCTGTTTAACATCTTCATTCCATCCCCCTTCCCGTCAAACTTGGCTATGGGCTTTGCCATTTCCTGTAGTTGTTTACTATCATATGGGATCTTGGATAGCCACATGGGACCTAGAATATACAATCAGCTGCGCCCTGTACATCATCCTTTCCCACCGCATACCTTACCTGGCACATTGGACACCAAGGTGGATCTCCAGCCTCTGGATGGAAACCATCTCCTGTACTATTGCCTGGGCGGTATTGGCTGGCCTTATAGTTCATGCCTGGCCAGTCCAGGCTCATCCCCCCTTCATCACTATCCTCTACCTGTATAATGGCACATATGATACCTTGTTTGGCCATTAATTCCTTCTCTAGTTCTGCTATCCTACTTTTACAATCTTTATGGGAAGTTGTGTCATTTTCCTTACGATTTTCTCGGTTTATATTAATTTGTACTCTAACCACAGCCTTTAAGTCATCTCTTTCTTCACTTTGGTGAGACCTATGTTCCAAATCATGACATTTTTGTTTTAGTTCCTCTAATTGTGTTTCACCAGGGCTTGTGACTGGTATGACCTTTTAACAGCTTTTTTTAAAGTCCATTTTCCGTACATTGCTCTTTTAATACTACATCTATTCTGTTTGCACCCTCCCTGGCTTCCTCCAGTTCCTTGCGTAGGCGATTAACTGATTCTACCAGGTCCTGGCATTGCTTATCCTTGTCGACATTTCTTTTACTTAATACTAATAACCATACTGCTTTGGCTTGTTTCTTTTGAATTATCTGTCACCTAACCGTTCCTTCGCACTGTCCCAGGTCGAGACATTCTGTTATATCGTTCCTGATATGTTTTGTCACATAAGTTTTAATGGTCTCTTCCATTTTATTTCCCTATCAGCTGCTACATACCCGGCGGGTTGGCTTTACTCCACAAGCTCTGTTCTATCACCGCACAGTCAAAATACGTCAGCTAAGTATATGAGGTGACTGCTATTATTCTTTTCCAAAGTTATCCGTTAGAGTCCCTGTTTGGTTGCCAGATTTCTGTAGGGTTTGTCACTACACAATCCAAACACTGGTCTCTATTGGTGTCCAGGGGTTGTTGAACTCTAGACGGTAAATTTTGGAAAAGAAATACACGAACAAATCGCTTTAAGAGTAAACACAATTTTATTTAAATGATTGGTACAAGTTCATATAACCTTTTCAGAGTAGAGAGTGGTCGAAGGGAATTCCAGGATTTTGACCCAACGACGATGAAGGAACGGCGATATATTTCCAAGTCGGGATGGTGTGTGACTTGGAGGAAAATGTGCAGGTGGTGTTGTTCCCATGTGCCTGCTGCTCTTGTCCTTCTAGGTGGTAGAGGTCGCGGGTTTGGGAGGTGCTGTCGAAGAAGCCTTGGCGAGTTGCTGCAGTGCATCCTGTGGATGGTACACACTGCAGCCACTGTGCGTCGGTGGTGAAGAGAGTGAATGTTTAGGGTGGTGGATGAGGTGCCAATCAAGCGGGCTGCTTTGTCCTGGATGGTGTTGAGCTTCTTGAGTGTTGTTGGAGCTGCACTCATCCAGGCAAGTGGAGAATATTCCATCACACTCCTGACTTGTGCCTTGTAGATGGTGGAAAGGCTTTGGGGAGTCAGGAGGTGAGTCACTCGCCACAGAATACCCAGCCTCTGACCTGCTCTTGTAGCCACAGTATTTATATGGCTGGTCCAGTTAAGTTTCTGGTCAATGGTGACCCCCCAGGATGTTGATGGTGGGGGATTTGGCGATGGTAATGCCATTGAAGGTCAAGGGGAGGTGGTTAGACTCTCTCTTGTTGGAGATGGTCATTGCCTGGCACTTGTTTGGCGCAAATGTTACTTGCCACTTATCAGCCCAAGCCTGGATGTTGTCCAGGTCTTGCTGCATGCGGGCACGGACTGCTTCATTATCTGAGGGGTTGCGAATGGAACTGAACACTGTGCAATCATCAGCAAACATCCCCATTCCTGACCTTATGATGGAGGGATGATCATTGATGAAGCAGCTGAAGATGGTTGGGCCTAGGACACTGCCCTGAGGAACTCCTGCAGCAATGTCCTAGGGCTGAGATGATTGGCCTCCAACAACTACTACCATCTTCCTTTGTGCTAGGTATGACTCCAGCCACTGGTGAGTTTTCCCCCTGATTCCCATTGACGTCAATTTTACTAGGGCTCCTTGGTGCCACACTCGGTCAAATGCTGCCTTGATGTCAAGGGCAGTCACTCTCGCCTCACCTCTGGAATTCAGCTCTTTTGTCCATGTTTGGACCAAGGCTGTAATGAGGTCTGGAGCTGAGTGGAGTCGAGCATCGGTGAACAGGTTATTGGTGAGTGAGTTGCGCTTGATAGCACTGTCGATGACACCTTCCATCACTTTGCTGATGATTCTTTGATGTTGTAGCTCTTTGACTGCGACATAGTAAGAGAGAGCAAGCTTTTGCTATGAGGTTGTCTTTTATGTTGTTTCAGAACAAGGTGATGTAGAATTGGGGGAGGCATCACCCATGTCTAATCGCTTCTCTTGTTAGGCTTCGAGCGCTAGCAGACCTCAATGATTGACAGTTTAGGCTTTGATCATTAGCATACCTCAATGATTGACAGTTAAGTCGATTAAAACTAGATGCCATGATCTCATATGGCAGACAATTAGTCTTCAATGTGTCCTGTTAGTGCTTCACACATCTATTGTCTAATCATTCTGTGTGATGGAGACTTGACTATCTCCATAGTCTATTGATTGCCTGGTCTGATGTTATAGTCTTGTGGTCTGTGGCCCCTTTATCTCATCAATGGTTTTTGCACATGGAAAACCCATTAGAGGACTTCTGGTAGTTTCTATTTGCAGTTTTTAAATTAATTGTTCAAATGTAACGTTGAAAAGCTATCTTCCAGTTTCTGCCCCTCCACTGTTCCGACTAGTCCCGAGTATTAACACATCTCAGAAGAAAATACGATCCCTTCCACACACAATGTGGATTAGATGTGGAGATGCCGGTGATGGACTGGGGTTGACAATTGTAAACAATTTCACAACACCAAGTTATAGTCCAACAAATTTATTTTAAATTCCACAAGCTTTCGGAGGCTTCCTCCTTCCTCAGGTGAATGGTGTGGAAATGAAATTTTTGAATCCTTCGCATTTGAAAATCACAGAACAATGCCTGGTGATTACTGCCCGTTGCCAAGGCAATCACAGTGAGCAGACAGAGAGGTGTCACCTAAAAGGCCACCGAATACACAAACCCACCCAAAAAAGAGAGAGAGAGAGAAGGAAGACAGTCAATGACCCGTTATATTAAAAACAGATAACATTTGTTCGCTGGTGGGGTTACGTGTAGTGTGACATGAACCCAAGATCCCGGTTGAGGCCGTCCTCATGGGTGCGGAACTTGGCTATCAATTTCTGCTCGACGATTTTGCGTTGTCGAGTGTCTCGAAGGCCGCCTTGGAGTATGCTTACCCGAAGGTCGGTGGCTGAATGTCCATGACTGCTGAAGTGTTCCCCGACAGGGAGAGAACCCTCCTGTTTGGCGATTGTTGCGCGGTGTCCGTTCATCCGTTGTCGCAGCGTCTGCATGGTCTCGCCAATGTACCATGCTCTGGGGCATCCTTTCCTGCAACGTATGAGGTAGACAACGTTGGCCGAGTCACAGGAGTATGAACCGTGCACCTGGTGGTTGGTGTCCTCTCGTGTGATGGTGGTATCTGTGTCGATGATCTGGCATGTCTTGCAGAGGTTACCGTGGCAGGGTTGTGTGGTGTCGTGGACGCTGTTCTCCTGAAAGCTGGGTAATTTGCTGCGAACGATGGTTTGTTTGAGGTTGGGTGGCTGTTTAAAGGCGAGTATTGGAGGTGTGGGGATGGCCATAGCGAGGTGTTCGTCATCATTGATGACATGTTGAAGGCTGCGGAGAACATGGCGTAGTTTCTCCGCTCCGGGGAAGTACTGGACGACGAAGGGTACTCCGTTGGTTGCGTCCCGTGTTAGTCTTCTGAGGAGGTCTATGCGATTTTTCGCTGTGGCCCATCGGAACTGTCGATCGATGAGTCGAGCGTCATATCCCGTTCTTACTAGGGCTTCTTTCAGCGTCTGTAGGTGTCCATCGCGTTCCTCCTCGTCTGAGCAGACCCTGTGTATTCGCAGGGCCTGTCCATAGGGGATGGCCTCTTTGACGTGGTTAGGGTGAAAGCTGGAAAAGTGGAGCATCGTGAGGTTGTCCGTGGGCTTGCGGTAGAGTGAGGTGCTGAGGTGCCCGTCTTTGATGGAGATTCGTGTGTCCAAGAAAGAAACTGATTCTGAGGAGTAGTCCATGGTGAGCTTGATGGCGGGATGGTACTTGTTGATGTTATCGTGTAGTCTCTTCAGTGATTCCTCACCGTGGGTCCATAGAAAGAAAATGTCGTCGATGTATCTGGTGTATAGTGTTGGTTGGAGGTCCTGTGCAGTGAAGAAGTCCTGCTCGAACTTGTGCATGAAAATGTTGGCGTATTGGGGTGCGAATTTGGTCCCCATGGCTGTTCCGTGTGTTTGGGTAAAGAACTGGTTATTGAAGGTGAAGACATTGTGATCCAGGATGAAGCAGATGAGTTGTAGGATGGCGTCTGGAGATTGGCTGTTGTTGGTGTTGAGTACTGAGTCTGTTGCAGCGATGCCATCATCATGGGGGATACTGGTGTAGAGTGCCGAGACGTCCATCGTGGTGAGAAGTGTTCCTGGTTCAACAGGTCCGTGGGTACTGAGTTTTTGTAGAAAGTCTGTCGTGTCGCGACAGAAGCTGGGGGTTCCCTGCACGATGGGTTTCAGGATACCCTCGATGTATCCAGAGAGGTTCTCACACAGGGTTCCGTTGCCTGATACGATAGGACGTCTGGGTGTGTTGGCTTTGTGTATCTTTGGGAGGCAGTAGAAGTCTCCCACATGGGGAGTATGTGGGATGAGAGTGCGTAGGATGTTTTGAAGGTCTGGATCGAAGGTCTTGATCAGTTTATTGAGCTGATGGGTGTGTTCTTTGGTCGGGTCTGTGGGTAACCATCTGTAGTATTCCTGGTTGTCCAGTTGTCGGTATGCTTCTTTGCAATAGTCCATTCTGTTCTGTATGACGATGGCTCCTCCTTTGTCCGCTGGTTTGATGACGATGTTGCGGTTGGTCTTGAGAGCTTTGATGGCGTTGCGTTGTGCTCGGGTGACATTCTGGACTGTCTTCCGAGTGCGGCTGATGAATCTGGCATAGACGCATTTCCTGACAGCTTGAGCATACATGTCAAGCTGAGGGCAGCGACCCTCTGGAGGAGTCCAGTGAGACTCTTTCCTCTTCGGTTGCTGTACCGCGGATCCCTCTGTCTGCTGTTCCGGATTGTTGATTGTCTCATTGGGTTCGCTGCTGAAATCTTGGGGTTTGTGGTAGAATTCCCGGAGCCTCATTCTCCTGATGAATTCCTCTGTGTCTGCCGCGAGACTAGTGGGGTCCATTTTGGTAGTGGGGCAGAAATTGAGCCCTCGGCTGAGAACTTCGATTTCGTCTGGTTGAAGGGTGTGGTCGGACAAATTGACGATAGACTTCCCTGTGGTTGCAACCGTGGTACCAGGGGAAGCTTGGTCGATGCTGGTGGTGATGCCGAGTTTCTCAAGCTTCCTGCTCTTGGTTTTCATGTAGGCAGCGTAGTTCCATTGCCTCGTCTGTTTGGCGGTTCCATCCCACCATCAAGCTCACCATGGACTACTCCTCAGAATCAGTTTCTTTCTTGGACACACGAATCTCCATCAAAGACGGGCACCTCAGCACCTCACTCTACCGCAAGCCCACGGACAACCTCACGATGCTCCACTTTTCCAGCTTCCACCCTAACCACGTCAAAGAGGCCATCCCCTATGGACAGGCCCTGCGAATACACAGGGTCTGCTCAGACGAGGAGGAACGCGATGGACACCTACAGACGCTGAAAGACGCCCTAGTAAGAACGGGATATGATGCTCAACTCATCGATCGACAGTTCCGACGGGCCACATGAAAAATCGCGTAGACCTCCTCAGAAGACTAACACGGGACGCAACCAACAGAGTACCCTTCGTCGTCCAGTACTTCCCCGGAGCGGAGAAACTACGCTATGTTCTCCGCAGCCTTCAACATGTCATCAATGACGACGAACACCTCGCTATGGCCATCCCCACACCTCCACTACTCGCCTTTAAACAGCCATCCAACCTCAAACAAACCATAGTTCGCAGCAAATTACCCAGCTTTCAGGAGAACAGCGTCCACAACACCACACAACCCTGCCACGGTAACCTCTGCAAGACATGCCAGATCATCGACACAGATACCACCATCACACGAGAGGACACCAACCACCAGGTGCACGGTTCATACTCCTGTGACTCGGCCAATGTTGTCTACCTCATACGTTGAAGGAAAGGATGCCCCAGAGCATGGTACATTGGCGAGACCATGCAGACGCTGCGACAACGGATGAACGGACACCGCGCAACAATCGCCAAACAGGAGGGTTCTTTCCCTGTTGGGGAACACTTCAGCAGTCATGGACATTCAGCCACCGACCTTCGGGTAAGCATACTCCAAGGCGGCCTTCGAGACACACAACAACGCAAAAATTGATAGCCAAGTTCTGCACCCATGAGGACGGCCTCAACCGGGATCTTGGGTTCATGTCACACTACACGTAACCCCACCAGCGAACAAATGTTATCTGTTTTTAATATAACGGGTCATTGACTGTCTTCCTTCTCTCTCTCTCTCTTTTTTGGGGGGGTTTGTATATTCGGTGGCCTTTTAGGTGACACCTCTCTGTCTGCTCACTGTGATTGCCTTGGCAACGGGCAGTAATCACCAGGCATTGTTCTGTGATTTTCAAATGCGAAGGATTCGAAAATCTCATTTCCACACCATTCACCTGAGGAAGGAGGAAGCCTCCGAAAGCTTGTGGAATTTAAAATAAATTTGTTGGACTATAACTTGGTGTTGTGAAATTGTTTACAAATGTGGATTAGGGCCGAGCTGTCTGCCTTCATTGTCCTGGCTAAGTTCCTTTTACAAGCCAAAAACTTGTTCTGCAGGTTTAAGGGACAAAATTAACCCTTTCCCTGAATGTCCAACATTCCTAATTCACAATATCAAAAAGGGTTTTAATTGCTGGCCTTACAGTGTCTTTAGTGTACAGACACGCAAGAATGTCCAGCTCCATGGTGCAAAAAGGCTCTGCAATCTCAGTGAATGGAGGTGGTGAAATGCCCAAATAGGATTATCTGGGTCTGCAAATGTGGGTCCTATGGGTCCAGAAAGTAAAGAAAGAAAGACATACATTTATATCGCACCCTTCACAACCTCAGGGCGTCCCAAAGCGATTTACAACCAATGAAGTACTTCTGAAGTGTAGTCACTGTTGTAATGTAGGAAATGCAGCAGCCAATTTGCACACAGCAAGGTCCCACAAACAGCAATGAAATAAATTACCAGATATTCTGTTTTTTAGTGATGTTGGTTGAGGGATCAATGTTGTTGAGGCCACAAGGGAGAACTCCCCTGCTTGGTATAGGGGCTCATCTGAAAGACGACACTTCTGACAGTACAGCACTCCTTCAGTACTGTACTATGTCAGCCTAGATTATGTGCTCAAGTCTCTAGAGGCACAACCTTCTGACTCAAGTGGGAGTGCTACCACTGAGCCAAGGCTGATACTTTACAGACATAATAGCCAAGATATTTACGAGGAGGAGAGGAGGGTGGAGGGGAGTGCTGTAGCACGTCTAAAACCCGGAAAGGCTGGGGACGCGGGGGTCCTGCTGATATTAACGGCAGGACCTCATTAACATTTTCTTCTTCCGGTTCCCGTTGGAGACGGTCCCTGTCAACCGGGAAAGATTGGGGCTTGGGATCGGCAATCATGGCAGCGAGGAGAGGCCATGATCAGCAGAAGGGAGGCTGGGGAGAACACTCCTGCTCCTCCTGGCCCACAAGGAGTGCTCTAAAAGTGCTCCGCCCGCCGGAGACGGCAGCTCTCGCCTCCATTTTGATGCTGAGTTTCCCGAGCCCTGGGAAATCCGACCGGCAGCTGTTAAATTTAAATCAGGCTTCCAACTGCACTGTGGGAGCCTAATTTAAATATGATAATGAAGTGTCCTGCCTCTCCAAGACGGGACGCAGACATGTCACGCAACTCACCGCAGTAAAAATGGTGGCAGGCACATCTGCTGGTGGAGTTGCACTTGCCTTTCTGGTCCACTTGTGAACTCATCTTCATCATCTAAATTGTGCAGCATAATTGGAACCTCCGCTCCAAAAGAATTCCCGCCGTGAACAATTGTTTGCTGCAATTTAAATTGCACTTGCCAGCAAGAGAACTGTAAGAAAAAATTGGGAAGTAAAAGTCTTGTAAAGGAAAGAATTTATCGAACTGTAGCTCAGCTTGAGTCTCTGCTTTTTGGGATGGGAAGGGAGGAAGGTAACACAAATAGTATCTTTACTTAAAAGGATTTATTTTTGAAAAAAGATTGAACCTCCATGAGTCTATCTTGGGCATCTTGAAAAACTTTGGATAAAATTCCACCAGAGTTGCCTCCTGATGTGTTCATGTTAGATTTTGTGACAAATGGATTTTTCACTAGTGTAAATAATGGCTCGGAATTTCCTCTGAACAAGACCTGCTCTGCCATTGTAACTTCACTGGAAGTGTGACTGAAACCCCACTAAAGTTCGCAAATGGGGTTTCAGCCGCTCTTCAGGCGAAGTTATGGCAGCGGAGCAGGATCAGATCTAAGGAAATTCCCGACCAATGTGTTATTCTGCCCTGCCCCCCACCTCATCTGCTGCAATGCAGGTCTTTCGTAGTGCATTATGAAGGAAAGGAAGGAGCCCACTGTAATGTGGTGCCTACGTGTTACACTTCATATAAAGGTGGTAGCTCTACCATACTGCACAATACTACACTCCTCTGTGGAGCACTGACAGCCTATTTTAAAAATAAAAATCTAGTTTAAAAAGTTACTCTTCCCTTCCTCTAATGGGCTAAGTATCCACAAGTTTCTTTTTCTTTATATACTTGTAACTTAAAAAAATCTTCTGAAAAAAGGTGACCAATTGATCTGTGCCATGTGTTGTAAATACATTTTATTATCAGTGTCTTTCTCAGATTGCATTTAAATTAGAGAAGGAATATTTATTTAGGTGCATAAAATGTTTTGTGTTGAAGGACAAATAGTACCCATAAATGACACGAATAACTTGTCTTGTTGTCTTAACCCAAGTTAGTTTTCAGGAAAAAAAAGCATCTATTTTAAAGGAATGGGTCTGAGTGACAATGCAACTCACAGAAAATGAAGTTTTCTAAAGATTGAATGGCTCCTACCCTCTGTACTGTAATTATCACATCTATTGTACTTGACAATCCAACATTAATACAAGAAATAAATTATCTTTTGTGGACTGAATATGTTTAAGATATCACATGGCTAGCATGCTCTTGCTACATTAATTACCAGCCCTTTTGTATTAAATATAACAATATATCTTTATTCCAATTAAAATTTTTCTTAATTAAATTCTCCTGTTTCTTGAAAGATAAAAATGACCCTAGACACATTCCCTAGTTACTTGTGCTCAGAAACTTGAAGAGCATCCTTACTTTATGTGTGTATATTTGGCAAAGTGAGGTTAGAGGCCAGGAATAGTTGAACCAGGGAATTCAGAGTTAATAAAGTCCCTATTTTAAAGTCATACATCATTTCTATGTAGTATTTTGTATATAAATGATATAATAAATTATTAATAGAATTTTACATTTATGTGAGTCAGTTTTTCTGTTGTTTTCAATGTAAGTGTGATGGTTGTGGGGTTAGATAAGAGAGGACCACTTAAGTGATGGGGAGGAAAGAGGAGGAAATGGTTGCAATCTGGAGAGGTTGGTGGTAGTGAAATCAATGGAATGAAATCCGGCGGGTTGTATAATGGGCGGGCGAAACACTCCACCAGGTTACCGCCCAAGCGGTGAAGTTGAAAATTGCCCCCGTTATTTCTGTTGTTGTATACTACTAAAAAAAACCTTCTGCAATGATAGCACTGTTTTCCTTCGGGTAGCTGACACTGTCTTCATAAGTTACGACAGGAGGTCCCCAGGAGTCAATATTTGCAGGGTGTAACAGATTCGGAGGTGACACCAATTGGTAATCGATGTCTCATTTATTAATAGTCAAATCAAACATGTAAATGTTTCAAATATTTAGACAACAAAAATCAAAACAATATTGCCCCGTTTGATCTCTGGGCAGAGGTCGTAATTAAGTTGGCAATGTGGTCGTTTCGGGTTTTCCGACAGTGAGGTGGTCTTCTGATAGTCAGGTGTTCTTCTGACAGTTGTGTCATCTTCAGACACCGAAGTGTTCTTTCGACAGCTGATGGTCTTTGCTGATTCCTCTGCCCTGAGCTCAAAAGACGTTGGGATTTTATGTCCCCTCTGGCAGGAAACTCACACCATTATGAAACAACACTCATAAGACCCTTATGGATTAATAAAGTTGTTTTTCAAAGAATTCAAGATGGTCAGCTTGTTTTAACATTGCTCATTTAACCACAAGACCCTTTTGCAAAGTCATTTTTAAAGAATTCAAGATGGTCAGTTTGTTTTAACATTACTCATTTAACCACAAGACCCTTTTCAATGTAGCTTTCAAGGTGGCCAGCTTGTGTGACCACATTGTCTAGCTATCTAGCCATGGCCCTGGTCTAATTGCTATCTTTGGATGATTGTTCCACTTTTTTGGGTCATTGTTCCTCTTTTTATCATGTAGTTGCCATGTATAGCAAGGAGGGTGGTGTGGGTCAGTCTCTAATCAAAGGGTAACAGTTTGCAATTCGGCAAAATAAGCTGCATACTCAGCAAAATACACAGCGCAGCCTGCAGAGCATGATGGTTAGTAGCCTTAAGAAAAAGATGTCAATTCATCCCTATTTCCAATATTCTTACAAGGGGGCTTTCAAACAGAAAAGTTTGGAAAACACTACTCTACCACACTCAATATAACTAGTCAATCGCTAAGATGAAACACAATTTTGGTATTTAAAAAGGGCACTATATTGGTAAAAAACTGTTTGATTATCTTTTTGTACCAACAGCCAATACAATGCGATACATCACATTGGATGTACGAACACACGAATTAAGAGCAGGAGTAGCCATTTGGCCCCTCGAGCCTGCTCTGCCATTTGATAAGATCATGGCTGATCTCAAGAAATATTATTCTTATTGAGAATGATACATGGCTCTATTCATTTACCAAACAAAAGGCGTGTCAAAGAAATTTATTCCATTAAAGTAAAAGGCTTTTTATAATATAAATTCAATAATTTAGAAGAATAGCAAATGTTAGGCAGTGAGTTTAAGGTGATAATTCTTTCAGAGTTATGATGGCATCCATAAACATTTATGACATCATAAAAATTGCTGAATTGAATAACAGCCTTGTTAGAATGTGGAAGTGCTGTCAAATGGTATTATATTTCAAGTAATACTTTTAATGTGAGTATCTGACACTCCCTATTGATGTGCATAAATGTGTACAATTATTGTAGCACATTACTTGGTTCTAGTAGCTTTGAGACCTTCATTTCTTAATGGGCATTAGTCAATTTGTTTCTGGGCATAAGCTGCGGCATAATTGACACTAATGTGCTAGCCATAACTGAGAGGACACAGAGCAGGTATTATTTCAGCAAGTCTGACAAAATAAGTAACATTTGCGCCAGGCAAGTGCCAGGCAATGACCATCTCCAACAAGAGAGAGTCTAACCACCCCACCTTGACATTCAACAGCATTACCATCGCCGACTCCCCACCATCAACATCCTGAGGGTCACCACTGACCAGAAACTTAACCGGAACAGCCATATAAATACTGTGGCTACAAGAGCAGGTCAGAGGCTGGGTATTCTGCGGTGAGTGACTCACCTCCTGACTCCCCAAAGCCTTTCCACCATCTACAAGGCACAAGTCAGGAGTGTGATGGAATACTCTCCACTTGCCTGGATGAGTGCAGCTCCAACAACACTCAACACCATCCAGGACAAAGCAGCCCACTTGATTGACACCCCATCCACCACCCTAAACGTTCACTCCCTTCACCACCGGTGCACTGTGGCTGCAGTGTGTACCATCCACAGGATGCACTACTGCAACTCGCCAAGGCTTCTTCAACAGCACCTCCCAAACCCGCGATCTCTACAACCTAGAAGGGCAAGAGCAGCAGGTACATGGGAACAACACCACCTGCACGTTCTCCTCCAAGTCACACGCCATCCCGACTTGGAAATATATCGCCATTCCTTCATCGTCGCTGCGTCAAAATCCTGGAACTCCCTTCCTAACAACACTGTGGGAGAACCTTCACCAGACGGACTGCAGCGGTTCAAGAAGGCGGCTCACCACCACCTTCTCAAGGGCAATTAGGGATGGGCAATAAATGCCGGCCTCGCCAGCGACGCCCACATCCCATGAACGAATAAAATACATCTTTTAGGCTCCTCCCAACATTACACTACAGATCATTCTAAATGCTCTGGTTGACATTCCAAAACATGTTGGTATAGCAACCGCAATGGTTGTGTGTCCACTAGTCTTAATGTTTTTTTTAAAGCCTCCCACAGTGTTTCTGACTGTGGACTATTATTCTCACCAGATTTTGGGGACAGGGGAAGTCTGAAAACTTTTTAATGTTTTGAATTGCAATGAACAATTAATGATTTGATGTAAGCGCATCATTGCCAAATGAAACAATATCGTTGCTACGATAATGTTCTTGCATTCCCACTTCTGTTCACAGGTGACTACAGTCCTCAGGAAGAACTTAGGGGCAAAACGTAGCAGGAGCCCTGACTTTCCCTTCATTCGGCATACCCTTAAACCAGTTGGGAATTCTTTTCCATTTTTTAAACTTTGTTTCTGTTGTTTTGTTTTTGTTCTATAATGACCACCTGCATTTATACAGCACCTTTTGAGATAAAAAAAACATTTCAAAGCACTTCATAAATAAAAGGAAACCGATCCTGACCCAGAACTTGTCATGTGCGAGGAATAATCAGACTCAAGTAGAAATACTTTTAAGGATTAAAAGTAAATAACCCTCAAGAGAATAGGGATAAGTATCATGCTCAGCTTAAGGTAATGAAAGCTGCTATCACAGCACCCAAAGGTCACTGGAGAGGAAGATTGCAGATAACTGCAGTAGCAATAGTAAAATCTTTGTTAGTTATATTTGGGTGATAAACGGCTAAATAGGGCCATGAAAGGGTTCCTCAGGGCAGATTCAGGTAGTCTCCCAGAACATGCGGAGGTTTTAAATGACTCTGCTCAGTTACCATTAATGCAGTCTGTAGTTGACATGAAACTTATTACAGTTAAAGTAGATGCAGATCTGTTCTTGAAGAAAATAAGGGATCTTAAATCAGATCCTGATCCAGATAGCATTTACCCGAGGTTGCTTAAAGAAATGGGAGTTGTGCTAAGTGAACCCCTTGCTTGTATATTCAATATTTCACTGGCATCGGGGATCATTATTAATGACTAGGGGAGGCTAATGTTATACCGATATTCAAAAAGGGAAACAAGTCAGAACTGGGAACTGATAGGATCATTGGCTTGACATCAGTTATAGGAAAATTACTGGAGGGGCTCGACAGAGAAGGGCTTATTAGGGACACATAACATGGGTTCTGGAAAAGATGGACATGTTGTACCAAGCTGGTGAAATTCTTTGAGGAAGTTACCAGGTTGATGGATGAAGGCAGTTTGGTAGATATTGGATTCTTGGACATTGAAAAAGCTTTTGATAAGGTATCTCACAATAAGTTGCTTTATAAGATAGAGTCCTGTGGGATTGAGAGCAGGTCCTGGGTGGGATAGGGAATTGACAGAGGGTTGTCATTAATGATAATGGCTCCACCTGGAGACCGATTACAAGTGGAGGCCCACAGGGATTAGTGTTAGGGCCATTACTCTTCATGATATACATCAATGTTCAGGATGAATGCATTGGGAGTAATGTCTGCAAGTTCACGGATGACACTAAGATCTATGCTGTTGTCAGAACCCTTGAGGAGAAAAAAAGATTGCACTCCGATCTAGGTGCAATGGGGAATGGGCCCACATCTGGCAAATAGCATTAATGTTGATAAATATAGTGTGATATATATACTAATGTTGATAAATATAGTGTGATATGTATAATGTTGATAAATATAGTGTGGTATATCTATAATGATAAAAATAGTGTGATATATACTGATGTTGATAAATATAGTGTGATATACATAATGATAAATATAGTGTGATATGTATAGTGATGTTGATAAATATAGTGTGATATATATACAATAATAAATATAGGGTGATATATACTGGTGTTGATAAATATAGTGTGATATATATCGTGATAAATATAGTGTGATATATACTGATGTTGATAAATACAGTGTGATATACATAGCAATGTTGATAAATATAGTGTGATATATACTGATGTTGATAAATATAGTGTGATATATATCGTGATAAATATAGTGTGATATATACTGATGTTGATAAATATAGTGTGATATATACTGATGTTGATAAATATAGTGTGATATATATCGTGATAAATATAGTGTGATATATACTGATGTTGATAAATAGAGTATGATATATAATGATAAATAGAGTGTGATGTATACTAATGTTGATAAATAAAGTGTGATATATATAATGATAAATATAGTGTGATAAATACTGGTGTTGATAAATATAGTGTGATATCTATATATAGTGACAAATATAGCGTGATTTTTTTTATTCGTTCATGGGATGTGGGCGTCGCTGGAAAGGCCAGCATTTATTGCCCATCCCTAATTGCCCTCGTGAAGGTGGTGGTGAGCCGCCTTCTTGAACCGCTGCAGTCCGTGTGGTGAAGGTTCTCCCACAGTGCTGTTAGGAAGGGAGTTCCAGGATTTTGACCCAGCGACGATGAAGGAATGGCGATATATTTCCAAGTCGGGATGGTGTGTGACTTGGAGGGGAACGTGCAGGTGGTGTTGTTCCCATGTACCTGCTGCCCTTGTCCTTCTAGGTTGTAGAGGTCGTGGGTTTGGGAGGTGCTGTCGAAGAAGCCTTGGCGAGTTGCTGCAGTGCATCCTGTGGATGTTTACACACTGCAGCCACTGTGCGCTGGTGGTGAAGGGACTGAATGTTTAGGGTGGAGGATGGGGTGCCAATCAAGCGGGCTGCTTTGTCCTGGATGGTATCGAGCTTCTTGAGTGTTGTTGGAGCTGCACTCATCCAGGCAAGTGGAGAGTATTCCATCACACTCCTGACTTGAGCCTTGTAGATGGTGGAAAGGCTTTGGGGAGTCAGGCGGTGAGTCACTCGCCGCAGAATACCCAGCCTCTGACCTGCTCTTGTAGCCACAGTATTTATGTGGCTGGTCCAGTTAAGTTTGTGATCAATGGTGACCCCCAGGATGTTGATGGTGGGGGATTCGGCGATAGTAATGCCGTTGAATGTCAAGGGGAGGTGGTTAGACTCTCTCTTGTTGCAGATGGCCATTGCCTGGCACTTGTCTGGCGCAAAGGTTTCTTGCCACTTATCAGCCCAAGCCTGGATGTTGTCCAGGTCTTGCTGCATGCGGGCACGGACTGCCTCATTATCTGAGGGGTTGCGAATGGAACTGAACACTGTGCAATCATCAGTGAACATCCCCATTTCTGACCTTATAATGGAGGGAAGATCATTGATGAAGCAGCTAAAGATGGTTGGGCCGAGGACACTGCCCTGAGGAACTCCTGCAGCAAGGTCCTGGGGCTGAGATGATTGGCCTCCAACAACCACTACCATCTTCCTTTGTGCTCGGTATGACTCCAACCACTGGAGATTTATCCCCCTGATTCCCATTGACTTCAATTTTACTTGGTGCCACACTCGGTCAAATGCTGCCTTGATGTCAAAGGTAGTCATTCTCACCTCACCTGTGGAATTCAGCTCTTTTGTCCATGTTTGGCCCAAGGCTGTAATGAGGTCTGGAGCTGAGTGGTCCTGGCGGAACCCAAACTGAGCATCGGTGAGCAGGTTATTGGTGAGTAAGTGCCGCTTGATAGCACTGTCAATGACACCTTCCATCATTTTGCTGATGATTGAGAGTAGACTGATGGGGCGGTAATTGGCCGGATTGGATTTATCCTTTTTTTTGTGGACAGCACATAACTGGGCAATTTTCCACATTGTTGGGTAGATGCCAGTGTTGTAGCTGTACTGGAACAGTTTGGCTAGAGGCACGGATAGTTCTGGAGCACAAGCCTTCAGCACTACAGCCGGGATGTAGTCGAGGCCCATAGCCTTTGTTGTATCCAGTGCACTCAGCCGTTTCTTGCTATCACGTGGAGTGAACTGAATTGGCCGAAGACTGGCACTTGTCTGAAGATATAAATATAATAATAAATATAGTGTGATATATACCGATGTTGATAAATATAGTGTGATATATACTATGGATGCTCAGTCGTTGAGTATATTCAAGACTGAGATCGATAGATTTTTGCACACTAGGGGAATCGAGGGATATGGGGTTGGGTGGGAAAGCGGAGTTGAGGTAGATGATCAGCCATGATCTTATTGAATGGCGGAGCAGGCTCGAGGGGCCGTATGGCCTATACTTGCTCCCATTTCTTGTGTTTTGTGTGTAGGACCATGCTATTCGCTTAAAGTCTGTTGAAAGGGAAAGAGACCTGGGTGTTATAGGGCATGACCCTTTAAAGGTCCACATTCAGTATCGAGTCGCTATAGTGAAAGCAAATAGGGTATTAGGATGTAAAGCAAGAGCACCATAGCGTACTTGTACAAGAACCTGGTTAGAATACTGTGTCCAGTTCCGGTCCCCTCACATGGTGAAGCCCTAGAAAACATCAGAGGAGGGCCACTTGATTAATACCTAGTTTAAAAACCCTTAGCTCTTATGATAGGCTCAGGGAGTTGGGTCTTTTTACTCCAGTAAAACATAAACTTATATATCCTTCGTCAAAAACCTTGGGTAGCAGAAAACAGTCTAATGTGTATAATTTGCTGTTTATTGAGAAGCATACAGAACATGTACAATTTTGGACATATCTGGAAAGCTGATAAATGGCTAGTTCAATTTCCAGCGGGGAATTGGCATTTATTTGATATGGTCTACATGGTGTGAAGTAGCTTCTTTGGCATTACTTTAGTATTGCTGATATTTGCCTTGCTGTCAATCGGTGGCGTGGAGCAAGATTTTAACACCTACTATTTTACCCTCTGATAATGATTATTGTAAATCTTATATTAGGTACCTTCAGTGTTCTCAGACTTAGAGTGTTTAGTCAATGCTGGACTTTACTTTTATATCTGAGAGATTTGCACAAAGTGTCAACAGAAGCATGGGTGTGAAAGCAATTTCTGCTTGACAGAGGAAATAACATACTCAAAGGGATCTAGAAAAGTCTGAGTTGGCTTAATGGAAGCTTTTGTGAGTTTCCTAAAGCCACATTACTGAGAACTAGATGACTCAGCTTTTTAAGCCTATTATTTGCCTACATTCCCACTGGCATATATCTGCTCCAGTGTAAATATGGGTTAGTATCCAATGGGAAGCAAGAAAATTATTCTGCACAGGAAACAGGACTAGATTTGGAAAGTAAACAGCACAAAAGGATTAGATGTAATATTGGGAAATTGTCTGTTTGTTCATTCTATCATCACATGGCATATCGGGACACCCATTAGGACAATTCAAGAAGGGAAGACAATTTCACTAATAGACCATAACTATACTAAGGGTTTAAGACAGATTGTTTACTTTCCTAGTGCAGGTAATCTCATGAAGTCCCCTAGACCCTTAGGGTAAGGAATATCTTTGGTGAAACAGATAGTTAATCCACAACTTTTACTTTGCAATTCAGCATTATCAATGGATGGAATACCATGACTGAGAAATCCTGATGAAGTCCAGAGCAAAATAGACCAGCGATTATTAAAGCATGTTTCTGAAACCTCCATGCTCCAGATGTGCGTTATGTGATATTTTACCTGGGACAACTCGGAAACAACAGTGACTGCAACTGGAAATCATCATTTGGTCGAGGATGTTGTATAATCTGTCTGAAATCTACCAGTTTAACAGCATGAATATATCCGAGATTGCTTATTACAGATTTGCACATTCCAAGGGCCAAGACTATGTGCTCAGGGTTGCTTAGGGGAGAGCCAGTCCCCATTTTGCCCTTGCAGCACTAAAGGATTGAATTTCCACAGGCACGCTCATCTCGTGGGGCCTTGTCTGCTGGGAGCACATATTGGGAATTCGCAGATGGCTCCCCATGATTTTTCATTAATTACAAATGAATGGACAGAAAATCAAGGGGAGTGTGCCTGTGATTTTCCAATAGGTGCTTCTGGCAAGCAAGGCTCTGCCAGGTGCACAGATTTGGAAATTTGACCCTTTGGTGCTGCAATAACCTGTGCAATAACCTGTGCAATAACCTGAATGCTACTGTAATTACTTTTCCCATCTGAAGTACCAAAAGAGATAATCATTGTATTTTGTCCGACACCACTTTCATGACTATAATATGAATGTTTACTTCTTGAATCCTTCAATTGCGTTATGTACAATTTGATTGAATAAAGATTATTTAAATGATAAAATTTCTTTGGTGATAATTCATATGTTCTGTATTTTACAATTGACAAAGCATACTAATTGAAATAATTAATCAAAAATAAAACTTCATTTTGGTCGAAAAAAATATATCCCAGCAAGAAAAAATTGAATAGAGCTTTATTTTACTTTACCCTTGTAATGTTTGAGGATGACACAAGCAGATCAAAGGGTAAAAAACAAGAAACGGCTATTAGATCCACTGAGTCAGTATCTTCTAACTATTATCAATGGTCCACTTGAAATCTTATACAGTTTCCTGAAGGAGGTGAATAACCAACAAATAATACTTTCTGAAATTTCTCCCTAGTACCTGAAAGTAACTGAGTGGTAAATCTACCATATCAATCAAAATGATTAAATCCTACACAGTTACCTACATGGGTTACATTCCAATTAGTACCAACAGGACTACAACCACAGTGAACCTGTAGAAGTATTTCATCATCTGTAATTACACTTTCAGTCATGTTCTTAACTAATTTTTGTTAGGCTCCTTTTTAAAGGAGTATTCAACATAACATTAATCGATTTTTATAACAGTCTATTCTGTGTATCCCTCGAAAATCACTGCCTGCATTTATTGGGTAATCCATCATTAGGCCAGTCCTTATTGTTTTTTTTATTCGTTCATGGGGTGTGGGCATCGTTGGCGAGGCCAGCATTTATTGCCCATCCCTAATTGCCCTTGAGAAGGTGGTGGTGAGCCGCCTTCTTGAACCGCAGCAGTCCGTCTGGTGAAGGTTCTCCCACAGTGCTGTTAGGAAGGGAGTTCCAGGATTTTGACCCAGCAACGATGAAGGAACGGCGATATATTTCCAAGTCGGGATGGTGTGTGACTTGGAGGGGAACGTGCAGGTGGTGTTGTTCCCATGTGCCTGCTGCTCTTGTCCTTCTAGGTGGTAGAGGTCGTGGGTTTGGGAGGCGCTGTCGAAGAAGCTTGTGGTGAAGGGAGTGAATGTTTAGGGTGGTGGATGGGGTGCCAATCAAATGGCTGCTTTGTCCTGGATGGTGTCGAGCTTCTTGAGTGTTGTTGGAGCTGCTCATCCAGGCAAGTGGAGAGTATTCCATCACACTCCTGACTTGTGCCTTGTAGATGGTGGAAAGGCTTTGGGGAGTCAGGAGGTGAGTCACTCGCCATAGAATACCCAGCCTCTGACCTGCTCTTGTAGCCACAGTATTTATATGGCTGTTCCGGTTAAGTTTCTGGTCAATGGTGACCCCCAGGATGTTGATGGTGGGGATTCGGCAATGGTAATGCTGTTGAATGTCAAGGGGAGGTGGTTAGACTCTCTCTCTTGTTGGCGATGGTCATTGCCTGGCACTTGTCTGGCGCGAATGTTACTTGCCACATATCAGCCCAAGCCTGGATGTTGTCCAGGTCGTACTGCATGCGGGCTCAGACTGCTTCATTATTTGAGGGGTTGCGAATGGAACTGAACACTATGCAATAATCAGCGAGCATCCCCATTTCTGACCTTATGATGGAGGGAAGGTCATTGATGAAGCAGCTGAAGATGGTTGGGCCTTGGACACTGCCCTGAGGAACTCCTGCAGTGATGTCCTGGGGCTGAGATGATTGGCCTCCAATAACCACTACCATCTTCCTTTGTGCTAGGTATGACTCCAGCCACTGGAGAGTTTTCCCCCTGATTCCCATTGACTTCAATTTTACTAGGGCTCCTTGGTGCCACACTCGGTCAAATGCTGCCTTGATGTCAAGGGCAGTCACTCTCGCTTCACCTCTGGAATTCAGCTCTTTTGTCCATGTTTGGCCCAAGGCTGTAATGAGGTCTGGAGCCGAGTGGTCCTGGCGGAACCCAAACTGAGCATCGGTGAGCAGGTTATTGGTGAGTAAGTGCCGCTTGGTAGCACTGTCGACGACACCTTCCATCACTTTGCTGATGATTGAGAGTAGACTGATGGGGTGGTAATTGGCCAGATTGGATTTGTCCTGCTTTTTATGGACAGGACATACCTGGGCAATTTTCCACATTGTCGGGTAGATGCCAGTGTTGTAGCTGTACTGGAACAGCTTGGCTAGAGGTGTGGCTAGTTCTGGAGCACAAGTCTTCAGTACTACAGCCGGGATGTTGTCGGGGCCCATAGCCTTTGCTGTATCCAGTGCACTCAGCCGTTTCTTGATATCACGTGGAGTGAATCGAATTGGCTGTAGACTGGCTTCTGTGATGGTGGGGATATCGGGAGGAGGCCGAGATGGATCATCCACTTGGCACTTCTGGCTGAAGATGGTTGCAAATGCTTCAGTCTTATCTTTTGACCTTATGTTCTGGACTCTGCCATCATTGAGGATGGGGATGTTTGCAGAGCCTTCTCCTCCCATCAGTTGTTTAATTGTCCACCACCATTCATGACTGGATATGGCAGGACTGCAGAGCTTTGATCTGATCCGTTGGTTGTGGAATCGCTTAGCTCTGTCTATAGCATGTTGCTTCCGCTGTTTAGCATGCATGTAGTCCTGAGTTGTAGCTTCACCAAGTTGGCACCTCATTTTTTGGTATGCCTGGTGCTGCTCCTGGCATGCTCTTCTACACTCCTCATTGAACCAGTGTTGATCCCCTGGCTTGTTGGTAATGGTAGAGTGAGGAATATGCCGGGCCATGAGGTTACAGATTGTGCTGGAATACAATTCTGCTGCTGCTGATGGCCCACAGCACCTCATGGATGCCCAGTTTTGAGCTGCAAGATCTGTTCTAAATCTATCCCATTTAGCACGGTGGTAGTGCCATACAACACGTTGGATGGTGTCCTCAGTGCGAAGATGGGACTTCGTCTCCACGAGGACTGTGCAGTGGTCACTCCTGCTAATACTGTCATGGACAGATGCATTTGCGACAGGTAGATTGGTGAGGATGAGGTCAAGTAAGTTTTTCCCTCGTGTTGGTTCACTCACCACCTGCCGCAGGCCCAGTCTAGCAGCTATGTCCTTCAGGACTCGGCCAGCTCGGTCAGTAGTGGTGCTACCGAGCCACTCTTGGTGATGGACATTGAAGTCCCCCACCCAGAGTACATTTTGTGCCCTTGCTACCCTCAGTGCTTCCTTCAAGTGGTGTTCAACATGGAGGAGGACTGATTCATCAGCTGAGGGAGGGCGGTAGGTGGCAATCAGCAGGAGGTTTCCTTGCCCATGTTTGTCCTGATGCCATGAGATTTCATGGGGTCCAGAGTCAATGTCGAGAACTCCCAGGGCCACTCCCTCCTGACTGTATATCACTGTACCGCCACCTCTGGTGGGACGGGACATACCCAGGGATGGTGATGGAAGAGTCTGGGACATTGGCTGAAAGGTATAATTCTGTGAGTATGGCTATATCAGGCTGTTGCTTGACTAGTCTGTGGGACAGCTCTCCCAATTTTGGCACAAGTCCCCAGATGTTAGTGAGGAGGACTTTGCAGGCTCAACTGGGCTTGTTTTGCCTTTGTCGTGTCCAGTGCCTAGTGGCCCGATGCCGGGTGGTCTGTCCGGTTTTATTCTTATTGTGACTTTTTTTAGCGAGATTTTTACAACAGAGAGGCTTGCAAGGCCATTTCAGAGGGCAATTAACAATCAACCACATTGCTGTGGGTCTGAAGTCACATATAGGCCAGACCGGGTAAGGACAGCAGGTTTCCTTCCCTAAAGGACATTAGTGAACCAAATGGGTTTTTATGACAATCCGGTAGTTTCATGGCCACCATTACTGATACTAGTATTTTAATTCCAGATTTTCTTTAATTGAATTTAAATTCCCCAGCTGCCGTGGCAGGATTTGAACTCATGACTCCAGATTATTAGTCCAGTAACATAACCACTATGCTACGGTACCTTATTGATGCCACACATTTTTGAAATAATTCATCTTAGCTTTTGGATTATTTTTGCCCACCTTATTTAGGTAATGTGGCCTTCATCTTGCTATTTTAATTTTGCTATTTTAATTTTTCTCCATAGAGTGTACTTTTTTTTCACATGTCGTAGCTCTAAAATAAAATCCATGATTTTATAGTGCTATCACCCACTTAATTATCCCTGAGCTCTCCTTCTTATCCCCCCCACTTTCAAAAATTCTTCTTGAATGTTTATATAATTACTTTTGGCCTTAGCTATAATTATTTCTATTCTAGACAATTAAGTTAAGTGTTTATTCAATCTTATTGATTTTTGTATATTAGGTAGCATGACAAAAATTCCAAGTCATTGCTGGAAATTCAGGAATACTTTGTTAGAAATTGTACTGCAGTACCAATGGGAAATAGGTTTACTGTAGCCAAATTCAGCACTCTGGTTCTGCAAGTGATGGCTACTGTGCATTTGAATGGAAAGTATGGAGTTTCAGGTGATGTTACTGTCAAAAAGAGAGATTTTACAGATCGAAGTATTGAGTGAAGATTTGCTGCTGGATTTTTGTATTGATACTGAATTTTGAGCAACTCTTTTGGTCCTGTTCCAGTCATAATCTTTGTACAAGAAAGGTAGACTGGTCATATTTAATTGTTGCTGTAGAAAGTGCATCAGGAATAGACCACTTTCCTTGGGTTCATTGTTTTATATGGCATTGGACTGTACTGAGTCCAAGAGCAAGAGGTTGGTAGAGACAGAGAGTGAACTGCTAACAGTGTGAGGACTTTCAACTGAGAATTTGGGTGAGTGTGGGAATTAGATGCAGAGAGGGAAATAGGTGCTAAATGATTTAAACCAAGGAATTATAAACTAATCTATAAACTTTTCAATAAAAAATACATAAAATTTAAAAAAAGATTAAGTAATTACTAGCTATTCAGAAATCAAACTAAACCCATTTACTAAATAAATAAATAAAAACTAGAAATTGCAGTACAGGCTGTGTGTCATGACTGTAATACATGGGAGCTTGTGGACAGAGACTGTCCCGGATTGCCACATCTGCAGTAAATGTGTCTGACTTGAGACCTTCAGCTAAGAGTCTTTGAACTGGAGTGCGAGTTAGAGACACTCCGTCACATAAGGGAGGGGGAGGTGGCGAAGGAGGTCCCGCAGACACTGGTCCTATCCAACAGATACAGGGTACTTGAGACCTGTGAGGATAAGGATGTAGGCTGTGGGGTGGACAGCCAGAATGTTAACTACGGCACTGTGGAGCATGAGGCAGTCCAAGGAGGGGAGGATCAGAATAGAAAGGTTGTAGTCATAAGGGATTCTATAATCAGGGGGCTAGATAACGTCCTCTGCAGTCACGACCGAGAGTCCAGGAGGGTGTGTTGCCTACTTGGTGCAAGGATAAAAGGACCTCTTGGAGCAACTGGAGAGGAACTGAAAAAGGGAGGGGGAGGATCCAGTTGTCGTGGTCCATGTCGGCACCAATGACATAAGGAAGAACAAGAAGGAGGTCCTGCTAAGGGAATATCAGAAGCTAGTAACTAAATTAAAAAGCAGGACCTCATGGGTGGTAATCTCAGGATTATTACCCAGGCCATGTATTAATTGGCATAGGGATAGGCAGATCAGAAAGGTGAATGCGTGGCTGAAAGAGTGGTGTGGGAAGGAAGGGTTCCATTTCATGGGACACTGGCACCAGTACTCGGACAAGAAGGAGCTGTATCCCTGGGATGGGCTCCACCTGAACCGGAATGGGACCAGAGTCCTAGCGGAAAGGATAAATAGGCTTTAAACCAGCAAGATGGGGGAAGGTAATTGGTAGCAATAAACAAAGCTTAAAGATAAAAGAAACAGGAGATGAGTGTAAAGGTCAGACCAGGGTAAGGAATAAAGATAACATAAATGCTCAAGGAACAAATACAGAACTATAAAAGGACTGTTTAAAAAGGAACAACTATTAAAGATGAATTAAACTGCCTGTACAACAATGTACAAAATAAAACGGGGGAACTGGAGGCAATAATCCGTAGCGAGGAACCAGATGTAGTAGGAATAACTGAAACATGGCTACATAAAGAATGGGACTGGCAATTAAATATTACAGGATATACGTATGGAGAAAGGATAGGGAAGAAGGGGAGGTGGAGTAGCTGTACTAATTAGAGATAACATAATGGCAATAGAAAGAAGGGACATAAATAACAGAAGGATAGAAACAGAATCCAGACGGATTGAAATAAACGAAAAGAAGAGATCGATCAAACTAATAGGGGTATTCTACAGACCACCTAATAGTGGAAAGGAGGTGGAGGAAGAAATATGTAAGCAAATATGTGAAATGAGTAAAGGACATAGAATAATAATCATGGGAGATTTTAACTATCCCCAAAGAAACTGGCAAGAAGAGGGAGGTAAAGAGATACAGGGAATGGAATTTTTACAATGTGTGTAGGACTCCTTTCTTACCCAGTATGTAAAAAGCCCAACAAGAGAGGAAGCACTGCTGGTTCTAGTAATGGGAAATGAACCAGAACAGGTAAGAGAAGTAAGTGTAGGGGAACATCTAGGCAATAGTGATCACAACATAATAATGTTTAAGGTAAAGACTGAGAAGAACATAAGTAAGACAAAGATCAAAGTAATAATTTGGGAGAAAAGCTGATTTTCAGGGGATGAGAATGTAACTAGGGAAAATAAACTGGAAAATTTTACTGATAAACAAAAAGATAGAACAGCAGTGGGAAACATTTAAAACAGTGATAAATAGAGTCCAGGAGAAATATATCCCAGTAAAAGCAAAAACAAATTAGCCAGTCATGAAACATCACGGATGAATAAAGAAATAAGGGCAAAATTGAAACTAAAGATAAAGGCATACACTAAGTACATAGACAACAAAGGAGAGGATGACAAAGGGAAAATTAAAAAGTTAGGAAAGAAGTTAAAAAAACAATTAGGAATGCAAAGAAACTACACAATTAAATTATCAAAGAATATAAAAAGAAAGAGTAAAGTATTCTACAGACACATAAATAACAAAAGAACAATCAGGATAGGGATAGGGCCATAAGGGCTACACATGATAAACTCATAGGTAACGACAGCAAAATGGCAGAAATATTAAATAATTACTTTGCCTCAGTATTTACCAGAGAGACTACCATGGTGGGCATGACATTAGGAGAAGACATCAAAAAAGATATAAAGACATTTAAGATAGAAAGGGGGGAGATAATTGATAAACTAATCAAACTTAAAGAGGATAAAACCCCTGGTCTGGATGGATTGCACCTGTGCATATTAAAAGAAGTTAGGGAAGAGATAGCAAAGGCACTTTTACATATATATAAAAATTCATTAGAAAAGAGGATATTGCCAGTGGACTGGCGGACAGCTAATGTGATTCCTATATTTAAAGAGAGAGATAGAACCAATCCAGGGAACGATAGACCAATTAGCTTAATGTCAGTGGCAGGAAAGATGATGGAACTCTAACTCAAAGATGTAATAGAAAAACATCTAGAAACCAAAAATATAATAAAGAATAGTCAGCACGGATTTTGAAAGGGAAAGTCATGCTTGACAACCTTATTGAATTCTTTGAAGAAGTAACAGAAAGGATGGATAAGGGTAATGCAGTAGATGCAATATATTTAGATTTTCAAAACGCCTTTGATCAGGTACTGCATAGTAGACTCATGACTAAGGTCAGAGCATGTGGAGTTGGGGACAAGTAGCAGAATGGATAGCTAGCTGGCTACAAAACAGAAAACAGAGAGTAGGGGTTAAAGGTAGTTACTCAGACTGGCAAAAGGTGGGAAGTGGTGTTCCCCAAGGATCGGTGCTGGGACCACTATTGTTCACTATTTACATAAACAATTTGGACTCGGGAATCAGAAGTACAATTTCAAAAGTTGCAGACAACACCAAATAGGGGGTATAGTTAATACCGAGTAGGACTGCGACAAAATATAGAAAGATATTAATAAAGTTGGAGACTGGGCATGTAATTGGCAAATGAATTTCAATATAGATAAATGTGAGGTATTACATTTTGGTAGGAAGAATAAGAGGGCCACATATTGCTTGGTAGTAAGAGTCTAAATGGGTTTGGGGAGCAGAGGGATCTGGGGGTACACAAATCACTAAAAGTAGTGATGCAGGTTAATAAGGCCATAAAAAAAGCAAACCATGCACTGGAATTAATTTCTACAGGGATAGAATTGAAAATCAGAGAAGTTAGGTTTATCTTGTAAAGAACCTTGGTTAGACCACACCTGGAGATTTGTGCACAGTGCTGGTCTCCATATTATGAAAAGGATATAGAGGCACTGGAAAAGATTTACTGGGATGATACCAGAACTGAGAGGTTATATCTATCAGAAAAGATTGAGCAGGCTGTGGCTCTTTTCTCTAGAAAAGAGAAGACTGAGGGACTGAGGGGTGACCTAATAGAGGTCTTTAAGATTATGAAAGGGTTTGATAGGGCAGATGTAGAGAAGATGTTTCCACTTGCAGAGGAGACCAGAACCAGGGGCCATAAATATAAGACAGTCACTAATAAATCCAAAAGAGAATTCAGGAAAAGCTCTTTACCCAGACAATGGTTAGAATGTGGAACTTGCTACCACAAGGAATAGTTGAGGTGACTAGCATAGATGCATTTAAGGGGAAGCTAGATAAACACATGAGGGAGAAAGGAATAGAAGGATATGTTGATAGGGTTAGATGAAGTAAGGTAGGAGGAGGCTCGTCTGGAGCATAAACAACGGCATGGACCTGTTGGACCAAATGGCCTGTTTCTATGCAGTACATTCTATGTAATGTAAAAGTTTGGTTTGCTCTGTAGCTGCCAAACAGGGTGGCAATATTGCAACATTGGGCAGAAATGAGCTTTGTGGAATACTTATTCCTACCGTTCTACCACTTTTCCAAACTATGTTTGCTCCATATTTGATAAGATCTAATTGCTCAATTACTTATAGAACGAGGTGGGTGGTTTACATCTGTTGGTCCTTCTTTCTTGACAGACCTATTGGTTTGGTCTTCTCAGAATTGCAGATAACACATTTGGCCACTCACTGTTCAATCCAGTCTGCATCGAATCTGTTGTCATTATTTTTCATTTGGTGAGCTAATTACTCTGCAGAGGATGATGATCACAGCAAAGAAAATTTTTGATGGCATTCACCAATTCACTGATGAAGATAAGGAACACAGTAGTACCAAGCATGTTTCTCTGAGGGACCCCAACATAGGTGGGGTGATAAGATAACAAATACGCAATTATCTATACCTGGGGTGGGGGGGGGTGATTTGCCCTGCCTGCTATGTACAGAGAGATTGTAAATATATTTATAATTTCACTGTATCTAGCACAGAGGCCAAATCTTCCCCATTGATATTTGCATCATCTGATCAAATCCAGTTCAGTTGCCCATCAGATCTATTACTAGAGACCAGCTTCTTGAGATACTAATAATTTCTGGTGGGCTGCATCTTGCTCACAGTTTTGTTAAGCAACCATTTATTACCTCCATGAAATTGTTCATACTTCACTTTCTCAGTTGTTTCTGATTTGTCTATTTTGCCTTTAAGGTACTAAAATCCTTAACTGATTATCAAAACTATGATTCCATGTACCCTCCTTTAATAATTCTTATTTCCCCTTCTGCTGTCACATATACCCTTTTGATTGCTGCTTCATCATCCCTACCAACAATATTACTCTCACTGGATTAATGAGTCTATCTTTATGAAACATTCTTTATGACTTTAGATTCATTTGTTGTCCATATTATGCTTGTAGTCAATATTTTTACTGGCTGCATACAGTTGAAATAGTTAATTCCTAATGTTCCTAGCATTAATGTAAATTTTTTTTAGTATAGCTTGCAGCCCCTAATCCCTATTTAAACCTTTTATTTCCAGTTCCTCTCTGAACTGAACAATATTGCTTCTTTTTACATTTTGTTTGTAAATTTATGTGTGTCTTAACCCCTCCCTTGCTAAATCTAATTTAAATGAATAAAAGTAATTACAGTTTTCATATTTTGAGCCAAAAGAATGGCTTGTTGAGTTATTATAAAGTATAATGGTTCCTCAATGGTCTAATGGGTAAATGCATAGTCTGGTGTGCTACTAAACCATACAGACCTGAAGGTTCCAGGTTTGAACACTGGGGTGTTACAGTTGGCCACAGTATCCCTGGCTGGGGAAGAAGAAATTCAATCAAAGTCCATGTCCCTGATTGCTAGGCAGTGACTCCTGGTGGAACATATTGACATTGGGTAAGTATTGGATTGTGATCAGCTGTGATACCTCCATGGTTGAATAGCCGAATTGCACTCGGTGTTTAGGCTGCTATCTGAAAAACAGACACTTTGGCAAGGTTTGGCTGGTACTCATGGTGCCTTATACGGCAAGGGAAAGGAGAAATAAAATAATGAATAGAAAGGAATATTTCTAACAAATTTCCATTTATGGTATTATGATATACGGATAGCTTATTATCAATTTTATCATGTAACAATAATTCAATGGTTTGAAGTTATAATTACAAAGACTTTGCAGTTCATTCTGTTGGACAGACTGCAGCTGAGTTCTTAAAACTGAAAACAGATATGAAAAAAATATTTAAAAATCAAAATTACTTAGCAATTTAGCTGATTCAATAAATCTCATCAGCCTACTGCTGCCTGATTCTTGAACTGTTTCTGACTTGACAGTATTGGAAATAACCTTAGGATTGAGTCAGAATTTATTGCTTATAGGCCTCTGTAGTGATTGTGTGTGTGTAAAACATTTTTCCAAGTCAGATAATGGATATTACATCACAAGACAAATTCTGCTTTAGTCGAATTGTGGAATGTGAAAGAAGGGGAGGCCTTGCTGTTCATTTTTCCAAAAGATGGTTCTTTAAAGGACCTTCTTCACTGGTAAGAAAAAAGGTTAACCTTCGCTAACTGTTCACAATCACACTACATTCAAAAATATTGTAGGTGACATCAATACACATCTGAGAACACCATTCACTTCAATATCCAATGTACAGAAGCAATGGAGTAAAACAAATAAATCCATTCATGAAATGAGAACTAAAATTATGTTAAAAATGTAAAAGGATTTTCAAACAAGATATATAGTTTGACTCGACAATTTGTTCAGCTGAAAACCTTTCCATTATGATTGTAATTTTGAGTGACTTGAATAAAAAAGAGGGGCAGAGAGAAATGGCTTATGTTGTGGTTAAATGCAGCACATAGGCAATAGAGTCATAGAGTCATAGAGTTATACGGCACGGATAGAGGCCCTTCGGCCCATCGTGTCCGCGCCGGCCATCAAGCCCTGTCTACTCTAATCCCATATTCCAGCATTTGGTCCGTAGCCTTGTATGCTATGGCATTTCAAGTGCTCATCCAAATGCTTCTTGAATGTTGTGAGGGTTCCTGCCTCCACAACCCTTTCAGGCAGTGAGTTCCAGACTCCAACCACCCTCTGGGTGAAAAAGTTCTTTCCAAATCCCCTCTAAACCTCCCGCCTTTTACCTTGAATCTATGTCCCCTTGTTATAGAACCCTCAACGAAGGGAAAAAGCTCCTTAGTATCCATCCTATCTGTGCCCCTCATAATTTTGTACACCTCAATCATGTCCCCCCTCAGCCTCCTCTGCTCCAAGGAAAACAAACCCAATCTTCCCAGTCTCTCTTCATAGCTGAAGCGCTCCAGCCCTGGTAACATCCTGGTGAATCTCCTCTGCACCCTCTCCAAAGCGATCACATCCTTCCTGTAGTGGATAGTTGCAATTTAAACTTGGAAGTGCCTACCTATGCTTTCACAAGTATATCAGCATTATAAGACTTCAAAGACCAGTGCAATGTAATCTGGATGACAGAACTCTTCCATTATAAAAAAGTTAAATAATGGGGTAGAATTTCTGCGGGGGATCATCCTCTATAGCTTCAGCAGAGGATTGGTGGAAACCCCGGAGAAACAATGTAAATGGCCGTTCACGCCATTTCTCTGGGAGCTTCCATCAAAATACGACAGGTAATCAAGAGAACCCTGGTGGAAAATCTACACCGTGATACTGCTTTTATCTCCATCTTAGGTTCCTTCTTTTCCCTTCACTTTTAGGTATTGGTCAGTTCACACCTCCTTTATCATCATTAGGTCCAGTCTTAGTGGCATGCATATTTATCTTGTGGTTAATATTTTTGCTGGTCAGTGCCCAGAAATCCCATACTGGAGTTCCAGCTTATACTCCCAGGACTATAGCATTACATCTATAAGGATACCACAGCATTCTCTTCTACTGACCTTCTGTAACCACTTATTCTGCTACTGCTAATGCTCATGTGAGCCCAGACAGTGCTTATCAGCAGGGTACCAACGATTAATAAAACTATTAAAAAAAAATAACTTTTTCAAATTATTGCTGTAAACATAATACACATTTTAGCTACTTATTCCACACAAGATCTACATGATGCACACAAAACTTTGTTGCTTATGGTGGTGTGTTGTTACCAGATATTAACATGCCAATCTGTCGTGTCACAGAATGCTAGGACACAGGTCCATGCTTGAAATTCCTCAGAAGATGAATTTCTGCTCTTAACTATGCATCGGGGAAGATGCTGGCTTGAGGCCGGGCACTTCTCTACAGGGAAGGACATAAAATAAAAACAAATGGCCAGACATCCCTGGCTGTGTCGTTAGATATTTGTTACAACTCAAAAGAGCCGCAAAAGGACATTTGAGAGAATACTGCCTGATTCCCTCTTGGGTCTTGGCTGAGGAATGGCTTTTTGTATATTGCACAGATTACAGTGTCACAAAATGGGGAGATTTTTGTAGTATGTTTCACAGGACTTTAGATGGATAGAATAAATCTCTTTTAAATTGCTTTGTTTCTGTGACAGAGGAATGGGGGTTAGCCAATAACATGACTGACTAGATCTAACAACATATTTGAAGAGTTTTCTATCCCGAATGGTTTTCTTCGTTTACGTTGTCATTGAATACAGAAAGTAATTGCATCAAGAGATGATTTGTTGGTTTAGGGTTTCCCATGAGGTGGCATTTGGAGCAGGGTGGGACATTCCCCCACCCCTGAGATGCTCCCCGACCTGGGCTGTATTTGTGACTCTGGGGTAATTTACATTTAGGAGACAGGCTCCCTGGCCTCCACGGGGCAGCTTTACCAGAAACGAGTGGAAATGTGCTGCAGCAGGCCTGTGAGCTGCTTGAAGAAAAAAAAATGTTGATTGGAAATTTTTAATTTTGCTGATGGGAGCCGTGCACGGCTGTGCTCTGTGAATGCTTGCACAGGCCTCTTTTCAATTGAAGCCCTGAGACTCTCCACCCACCCCCCCCCCCAATCAACCTTTGAACGCTGGATGCCTGGGCCTAACAGGTGGCGTTCAAAGGTTGATGGAGGGGGCGTCTCAGTATCCAGCATTCGAACTGGACAAATACGGGAAACATTATATTACCCTCGTTATCATATGATACGCATGCACCCTCCCACATATGGGCAGGCAAATTGCATGCTGCCGGGACGGGTCTTCGAAAAAGAAGGGAGAGGTAGCGAGTCAGCGAAGCATGGTCCAAGCACATTTATGGCTCCAACTTGCCCAAAGTGACTGGAAATCCTGCAGGATGGATGGGAAAGCCTGGGTCAATATCAGCATTGGTTTGAAATGTTACCTTTGTGGGTCAAAAGATCATTGGGAGATAGGGAAGAGTAGGTAGATTCATTATTTCTGGTAATTGAACCTGAACTTCGACAGCACCACCAAAGGAAAGACATAGAATCAGCAGAGATGGTAAAAACAAGCCTTTACTGCAAAAGCCTCAAATCCAACAGCTTGCATCGCCAAACCTTTTCAGTCCGAGCAGTGGTAGGCCTAAGATATACACCTTAAAAGAGAAGGGGGTAGAGTTTCCGCTTTGGGCGCAATCGGGAAATTGTGTCCAAAATGCACTCGAAATAGTGCTGGTTAGGTTACAGTTCAAGTTGCTGCTAAAATTTATTTGCATAATTACAAACATAAAATCTTCCACGAACCAAAGCAATTGGGCAGCGTAATAGAACTTAATCGTTTCTTTTTTTCTTCTTTCCAACAAAAAATATTCCTTGGTGTCTTTAAGAGTGCCAACCTAGTGCAGCTGAAAATAGGCTTATCGTCAAAAATAAGCTTTTTTAATAAGTGTGTCCAATCATCCACCTGTGAGTAACCTGATTTAAAATCGCTGAAAATGACTTAAAAAAACTATACTGAACTATTTAATAGTTTCATTGGTATACATACTTTTAAAATGTGCCAACTGGTGCCTGTGTGCCTAAGAAAATGAGCCCAATTTGAAGAGTGTTCCCAAACCAGCGCAATTGGTGGAATCTCGCAATGTTGACCTGGGGGCGTGGTCAGTTTTGTGGGTGGGGCCTGATCCGGGCGAATTGAATCTTGAACCAGTGTAAAAGATCATGGAAAACATGAGCATAAGTGGTTTTAGGCATAACTCACTTAGGTTTAAAATTCCCTGATCTTTTGCGCTGGTTCGGCCGATTCCACCTGGATTGCACTTAAAAAACAAGAGTAAACAAGCTGGAACTCTTCCCCAAGAACTTCTTTACATAACTCTCAGCCTTTTTGCTTAGAGTAACTAAAACATGTCTTTTTTCTAAATAATTAAAAATAAAAACATAACGTATATGTTTCAGTAGTAAATTCCAAAACGATTTATGCTATAACAAAGAAATTTAGTTCTAAACCTTCACATCACATCTATATATCCTAGAAACCAGAGGATAATGGCAAATAAATACTCTCTAACTGAGTCTGAATATACAACCTCTTATCTGAGTCTGAGGCTGAATCCTTGAGCATACATTCAGTAGAGCACTGACAGACAGGAAAAGGGGCATTTTTCATTTAATAATCTTGGCTGTTATTCTCATTCCATTTGTTATTTTTAGATCTATTCCTAGAATGTTAAAATTTGAAGGAGATTTGCAGCATTCCAGCTGGGAGATCACTCCAAAATGTTTGGAGATAACTTTTATTTTCACCTGGAGCTGCTGCCAGTGAACAGGTGGTAAAGAGAAAGGCTGCAATAATAAACAGGCTTTTCATATATTTATTGGCAAATAAACCTGTTTAGTAGCTTTGAGACATTTCTTCTCCCACTGATTATTTTCTTCACTGCTCTTTTTGTTTCTTCCTCCAAAGCTATGCATTGTTCCCTTAATGAGAGGGTGGGTGGGTAACTATGCTTCAATATCCCTCTGTCAATGACCTTGTTGAGCAGGCCACTAGGATGTGTATGAGATCAATACTCAAGTGACTTCTTCGCTAATTATCTTTCTCTACTTCTAGGGAACTGCCTAGCCTCCTGACTATCCTGGTATCTAATAACACACTTCATTTCAAGTGCTCACAATCAGAAATCACTGGTATGATGTAGCACCAAAATGTTGGATTATCATGGTACACTGGCATCCAGTTTTTTGAAGGTATGAATGTATTTGATCCTCAGTTCTCGTAGGTCTCCTGAGGCTGTGCATTGTCTGCTCCCCAGATTCCATCAACGCTACTGCAGTCTGGCTTTTGGGAAGTGACCCAGAGTGGCCCAGGATCAAGAGTCTACAACTTTTCAGGAGTGGTGCCTGGCCTCTAGCATTTTTCCCATAGCAGTGCAGTTGAGGTCAAGCACTCAGCTGAGCTTGGAGCTTGATGTTATTTCCCACCATAGGTTGGTGCTCTGATACACTGGGGCCGATTTTGGTCTCCCAGTGAGAAATTGTGTTGGGGGGGTGGGGGGCAGGATGAGAGGTAATGGCCAGCTGGAGGAATCGGCAGGTGACCTGCCTCAGTTTCATTTGTATGGTGGAGGTGAGCTGTCAGCGCAAAACATGCTCCCTGTAGACAGCTCCCGGATTAGGAGGTGGGACAATGGGTACTTCAGGGGCTGTAGCAGCTTAAAGGGGAGATTTTTTTTTGTGAGCAAAACACGGGAGCAACACCACAGAGCAGCAAAAAGATGTCTGTGGGCAATACAAACTTCAGCAGGGCCCCAAGGTTTTCAGATCCTGCATTGTTCTGGGGAAAACCTGACCTGCGGTAAAAGCTGTGGTCAGTGGGCAGGAGGAACAAACATCTTATTTTCTGCCTGCTATTGCCCCATTTTTGAGTGCAAACAGGATGATAAAGAGACAAGAATCACCCCACTGTGTCACTGGCACAGACAATCTTAAATAAAAAGTCAAGCAAAGAAACATCACAATTACAGGATGAGCAAGCTATTGACAAAGCCTTACAGCAATACATATTAAATAGTTACAATTATAGCGCAGAGATCAGAGAAATTAAAAATAGTCAAAGAGCCGAACAGGAAACGAGCAATGAATCAAAACCCTTTTACCACATTTTATGTTGTCAGTAGAAACATTCCTCTGACCAGACAATATTTCTTACCACCTACTGGGCCTCCTTGCAGAAGCAAATAGAGAATATTAAGCATTGGCATTGTAACAAAATAAGTTCAACATATCTGAGAGTGAGACAAATACAATACGCTTCTGATGTTTGTAGCAACCCAAGACCTATTCGTAGATATAGAGGAGAAAGGAAGTATGACCATTTGCTCCTCCAATTCTGGCCTCTTGCGCATCCCCGATTTTAATCGCTCCACCATTGGCAGCCGTGCCTTCAGCTGCCTAGGCTCTATACTCTGGAATTCCCTCCCTAAACCTCTTCACCTCTCTACCTCGCTCTCCGCCTTTAAGATGCTCCTTAAAACCTACCTCCTTTGACCAAAGCCTAATAACTCCTTATGTGGCTTGGTGTCAAAAAAATTTTGATGATCGCGCCTGTGAAGCACCTTGCGACATTTTCCTATGTTAAAGGCGCATATAAAGGCAAGTTGTTGTTTTTTTATTGTTGTAATTGACTGCTCAGAGACATTATTTATCCATTCATAATTTCAGGGTAAACCTTTCTTCTCAGAGGTTATGGTGATGTTATTTCCCTGCTTCATAGCTAAATTAGATAAACAGGACTCATCTTTGATAGAATGGCTGCAGTCTAAACTGAAGCAAGTTCTTTCACTAGACCACTTGGCAGCTGCAAGGATAGAAGCTATCAGGCCCCAAACTGGCAACTTTTAAAGCAGCTGCTCTTTTTTCTGTTTCCTATTCCAGCAGCTTAATACAAAAATGGGCAGTTTTATAAAGCAATGGGTGTTTAGACATCGATTCTGGTGCCAGTTCTGAATTTGGAGTATAACTTCCTCAGAAAAAGAGAAAAATGAGCCCAGCTATTTCTGTTTATTTAAAAGTATTAGTTCAAAAGCACCAATGGAAGAAGTTTGGGAGCAAGTCATTTTTGGTTGCGGAATGGTGTACAATGTAGCGTGAAACCTAAGAAAAATGATAAATTGAAGTTCAATTGTGATTACTTTATAATATTAAAGCATTACTTTTGATGAGTATTTGACTTTGCATAAAGCATTGTTTAGACATTATATTTGCAAAATTAAATTTAAAAGTACTGAGGATTTAGTCCTACGAGAAGCCTCAATTCTGCTCATTCACTGCTCTGTGATGTAATTTGATTTGCTCAGAAAACAATGCATGAGCAGAAATCAATACTACAAATTAGTCTTCAGTGCTATTTGAAAAAAATCTTTAAAATTCATCATTTCAATCAATCAGCTCTATCATTACATGTTTCATTGCCTGATTGCCATGTTGAAAGGTTTTTGATTATTTGTTGCTACTTCTTCTGAATCTTAATTGAACTCAATTAAATGTATTCGATTAATGAAACACTTGAACAATTCAATCTATGCTATTAATCAGAAACAAGTACGTAATTTCAAATCTGTTTAGCCTGAACATTCTGGGAATGGTCAACGTATATTGTATCTTCACTTTGGTATGTTTACCTTGTTTGCAGCCCAATTGAAAGCTACTACTTGTTACATTATTACCCACTGAGTAGTGTACCCAGCAGTTGGGAATAAAATGTAAATGGGGGGGGGGGAACAAAACATATTTAATGAAAAAAATACAAATTTGGTACGTGATGTGACAAACACTACTTGCTGGACTTCTTGGTATGTTCACCACACCGTTAATGGCATCTAAAACCACGGCTATGGGCCCGAAATCGCCATGAGCGGTGAACGACCTGCGCTCGCCGCTCCTTACATACTAACTTATCCATATTGCATCTGTGGTCTTTACTGCGGAAACTTCCTCCAATGCGAATCTGAAAAGAGTCCAGCTTTAACTCCCCCAAAGCTAGGACCTATGTGGCTGACAAGAGGAGCTCGCTCTCCCCTCATCCAATCAGATTGCAGTATCGTTGACAAGCCACGAACAGTCATAACCATGAAGTGAAAGCTACAACAAATCAAAACCAGGAAATGAAAGTTACAAGTCAAAACCAGGAAATCAAAGTTACAAGTCAAAACCAGGAAGTGAGAGCTAAAACAAATCAAAACTAGGAAGTGAATGTTACAAGTCAAAACCAGGAAGTGAAAGCTACAAGTCAAAACCGTGAAGTCAAAGCTACAACAGCAAAATCATTGCAAGAACAGTTAGAGACAGCGAAATAAAGAGAAGGTAAGAAATATCAAATTAAAAGACAGAGATAAAAGAGACAGAAAGAAAAAGTAAAAAAAGTTAACATTTGAACTATTTTTTTAAATGTCCAACAATTATTAAAATTGCAATGAATGAGACTCCACATTTTTAAAATTTAATTTTCAGTGCCAGAAGAGTTGCTTGGTAGTCATTAAGACTTACCACGCTGTTAAAACTTAGTTTAGATCAGATATATTCCAGTGTACCTTTTTTTAGTCTATTTTAGTGGGTACTTACTGCGTCCAGCAGCGAGTTCTTGTTCCTCCATTGATTTCAATGGAGAGTCAGCTGGTGAGCTGTCAATCCGCAGAGCTCTCACATCGCCGCCGAACCAGGAAGAGCAAGATCCGGATTTCCGCGTTTGACTGCCCATGTGCAGTCGCCGGAAATTTCTCTTCGATTTCGCCTTTAATAACAGTGAGTGCTGTTTGGCTGACCATATTTTTAAAAGCAATTTCCAGCCCAATGCTATCTGTCCAGAATAGCATTACAAGGCTATCCTTACAGAGAGATTTTTTTGTGTAATACAGAATGTGCTTCTGTGGCTGAGTCATTTCAGGTTTGAGGAGGCTGAAGAAAAATTGTGAATTAGAACAGAAAATGTTGGAAATGCACAGCAGGTCTGTCAGCATATGAAAGAGAAAGAGAAATTAAGATTTCAGATGTCACCTTGATGGAAATAGAGTATCAAGTAGATAGTGAAGTTTTGACCAAAACAAATGCGACATTTCGTTCACCCACCGATCACCACGATTATATCTCTTCCATGAGATAGTGGACTCAATGCAAAGATAAATGCCTCATGATGCAAGTTTATATTGATATATTCTGCTCTATGCAGATACAGCCTGCTGGTACAAACAGGGTCTACATATCATGTTACAGAATTGAGACATTTTGTGACTATAGCATCCAATTGGTAAAGAGTTATTCTGTCTGCCACATCTCATATTTAGACATCAATAATTTAGAGTGTGAAGAAAAGTTAACAGCATGTTTTGATTTTTCATTTGAATCTATTTTCATCTCTGACCATGCCCTGGTGATGGTTACAGATATGCCTCTCATAGAAATTAAAAGATTTGTTTGGAAAGTTTAAGTCTACTCCTGAACCAAATGTTCTTCTCCCTGCTAGGGCCATTGATACAGTGAATAAATACTCATAAATCAACAATAACCTAGCAAAGGGAAAAATGACCTTGTTTTTTTGTCCAAACTTGTTTGATATATTGCTGAACAATGTTATGAATTATGTTGCAGCTCAAGCTCAGCAACTCTATTGAAAGCATATTTTTTTAAACATTTAAGCCTATTCATGAACTAAAGGTTCTTCACTCTGCTCTGACAGTAGTACAGTGGATAAGTGCTCATTCATCAACAATAACTCAGAAAAATGAGAGATGGCTTTGTTGGTGTTTTGACCAAACATGTTTATATTTGCCACTGGGTGCTGGTGCTTCTGAAATCATTGGTGAAAACTACCACTTTAGGTGGGTGTCAGCACCTCTGGAGGCAGCAGAACCACCTTTGGAATGCACTATGGAGCATTGTTGTTAGTTAGGCCTTCACTCAAAAAGCTGCAGTATCTTTCAATAGATTTGCTGAACTTGAATTGGAATATAATTCAACACATTCTTCAGTGATATATCAAAAACTTTTGGCCAAGACACCAGCTCATACACTCCTCATACCTTTGGTACATTACAAAACTGCTTCAAGACGAATTGGTTCTGTCATACCTTAGGGGCTGTCAGAACAGTGCAATCTTCCCTATTTGTAATATCGTATGGATTCCACAGCACTGGGGCAACAGACAAACAAGTGTGTATGTTTGAAAGTCATGATTCGTGACTTTAATTTTTGGCCATTGGATTTTTCCCAATGGATATGAAAAGGTCTGTGTGGACTAGCAGTGAAAAGAATGAAATAGTGGCCGATAGGGCAGGCAGCTATAAGAAAAATGACACTCTATGCCTCTGGCAGTAGTATTTATATTTGTCACTGAGTACTGCTACTTCTGGAATCACTGCTAAAAACCACCTCTAGGAGGGCCTCAGCATCTTAAAAGGCAGCATAAAAACTTACTTATCACATAGTGCCACCGCCAAAGCTGGACTGTCTTCAGGGACAGGGCTATGAGAAAAGGGAAGCATTGTATAAGCAAACTTATTGTGAGGACACTAACAGCGCTCAAACTTCAAGCAACTTCAGCTGTCGTGGGTGGAGGGGTGGTGTCTGGTAGCTTCATAATCGCTAATTTAGGGAAATTTCCTTCAGACACCTTTCAAAGAATTATATTATTCCAGATAGATTATGCAGCCAGACAGCTGCCATTACCAACACTTTTTAATGGCCTATTATTCTCAGACAGTATGATCTCCAGAGGAATACCTTGGGGGATCTGCTGGAAATACAATTACAATTTACGATATGCTGGGGAGTGCTCAATACAGACATGTTTACATGTGGGCTCTATAATTAGGTCTTGGTCAAGATCAGCCCTTTATTATGGAACATAATGGTTTGTTAAGATGCTTTCTGAATTGATGACAGGTACACATATTAAGGGGAAAAACCTAAAACATTGCAGCAGTGCCTGCTCCAATCTAACTGTAACACCTTGGATAAGCTGCTGGTAACACATTGAAAAGGATCTCACAATCAGGACTCACAAAAGTATATATAGTACCCACGTCTTTAAGTACATTTCAGCTGGCTTCCTCGGTGCCACAGTGAGTACTTAACTCAATGTTTTTAATCACTGGTACCATCAGGAGATATATGTGTGACAAGAAACTGGTGATGAAAAGATTAAGAGAGCTCATTGCTGAATCCCCAATTGGCCAGGGGTGTATTACGGAGTCAGATGGTGAAGATGCTGGGATTGATTTCTGGTCAGTGCTAAATTAGGCAGCTTCAGGCAAAGTGACATTTAGGATGCTACAAACGGCCTCACTATTCCCAGGTTAGAGAAATGGGAAAGTCATCAGATAGGGTTCCTGCTCCTGTTTGGCATCTAGAGTACCCTGCTGGAAATGCTTGTGAGTGGATACCAGGGAAGGACAGGATCAGACTTGGCTATAATGGCATCAATGTTGAAAAGCCCAACACTCTCTGTTCAGCCTCACACATTCAAAATGACCACTCAGAAGAGGTAATGGAGACCAGTTGCCCCTTTTGGAATTTTATCCAAGGATAAGTCCACTGCCTTATGAGGAGGAGGAGAAAGTTGGAAATAAAAGCTCAGCATTTGTAGCAGATTTACAGATTTGGACAACGAGTTTCCTTTTGGGGTATGAGAGTTTATTGATACTCCAACATGGCACAAATCAGTAGCCAATTGTGTATTGCAGTATGGTACAGATTATCAAGCAGTTATATTTTAGTTAGCAAGCAGATATACAACCTGGCGCTTCTAACCTAGATCGTGCGTTAAGCAGACTCAGTGCTCTTGGGTATTCCTGGTAGCTCCAAGATGTCCTTCTACCCATAGTTATGCTGACCCAATTATATCTTAGTTGCCGAGGGTATCACGTGTATCTTTTTTGCGAGGCAGCTGTCTGCCTTGAGGTTAACGAGGTTAAGAGTCGTCCTTGTTGAGTTCTCGGTTCTGCTAATATCTGTTATCTTGCTTCCTCGTTAGAAGCCAATGGCTAATTTGTGCTAGGCTGCAGTTTGTATGAGCTGGAACAATAGGTTGCATTATTCAATTAGACAAGGTCAGAGTCAGCTCTTAGCCCGATATATTTAGCGTGATGTTTTTAGCCATTATCTTATAACACTGCCTCCAATACATGGCATTAGCTATACCATTAGATGTGAAGCAACAGTCAATAGGGTAGAATGGAGTCAGCTTTTCTTTATGTTAGAAAAATATGGTTTAGGCGCATCGTTTTTGTGCTGAATAAGCAGTCTGCTTATGGGTGCCCTGTGGGTTTAGTCATGAAGAATTACCTAATTCTTCCTCCCCAATCTCAGACCTATTTGTGGTTGGAAAAGGAGGACAGGGAGAACTGCTTCGATGTCTTATTGGTTGTTTGAGTTAACTTCTCACGACTGCAGTGTAGTTTTTACAGAAAGATGAAGGGCTGATCAAGAATAGATCAATGATCCCCTAAATGTGGTAACACTGAATTGGCCAGTTGACAGTTCAGCAAATGGAAAATGTAACTCACAGTTGTGTTAATGTACTGTTTGCCACAAAAGTTTCAAGGGACTTTACATTTAATGTGTAGAACATTCTTCTGCAGATGGTGAGGGCAAATAGTTTCAGTGTTCCTACCAATTAGACAATTAGCACCAGATGTCATAATATTGCTCTTCTCATGCTAAAGTAATTATAACATACATCAGCAAATTAAATTATTTGAAATGGAATTTATTTCTTGCAAGTCTTAGACATTAAAATCTTTTACAGTGGCATGATTAGATAACATTATTGTAGATTATCAGATTCTAATCTGCTAGAAACAGCAATGCAACAAGAATAAAGGCAGAATGTGTAGGTTGTACCAAGGTGCACCAAGGGCTTTATGAGAGATGCAAAATGTGTTTCTCATTTCCTGCGGTGGTCCCTAATATCAAGACCACGTTTTTATTTTCTGAATACATTGATAATTCAATGTCAATAATAAAATCACTTCCACGTGGATGCATCACAGTTAACTTTTGAATAAAATGCATTGAACACAACTTCTTTTAAAGTTTTTTTGATGAGGCATTGTGTATATTGGGCATACATGTCAGAAGAAAACTATTAATGGAATCTGCTTCAAGATAACAAGGTAAAACCGATAAACACAACCTAATGAAAAACTCAACATAATTGTTCATACTTGACAGTTAAGGATCATCACCTTGCAGTTTGGGAACCTATTATCAGTGTTAGACCTACTAATCTTCTGTTTCTGATTACATATAATTTTATTAGATTTTTAAGGTAGTTTGTTCTATTTTGAATGCAGTGTTAAATCCTCTCCCAAAATTAGAGGTCCCACAACAAATGTTAAAAATTCTTTATAATTGTTTCTTTTAATTTGCAACTCCTCCCTCCCAGTACAAATCATTCTTGCCAGTGCCTGTCCTCAATTTAGAATGAAAGACAACAGATGTAATGTTTATGGGTTGCTAAGTGACAGAATACATAGCCAGCAACATTGAGACTGAGCATTCCTTTTGACAAAATGGGTTTGGAGGCAGGTGTCAGCAATTTGAGACTTGTGTCTTGTACAGACAACAGGAGTTTTTTTTTAAAATGGGATATGGGTGGTACTGGCAAGGTCAGCATTTGTTGCCCTTGAGAAGGTGGTGGTAAGTCGTCTTCTTGTACCACTGCAGTCCATGTGGTGAAGATTCTCCCACAATGCTGTTAGGTTGGGAGTTCCAGGATTTTGACCCACTGACAATGAAGGAATGGCAATATATTTCCAAGTCAGTCTGGTGTGTGATTTGGAGGGGAACTTAGAGCTGATGGTGTTCCCATGTGCCTGCTGACCTCATCCTTCTAGGTGGTGGAGGTCGTGGGTATGGGAGGTGCAGTCGAAGAAGCCTTATTGAGTTACTGCAGTGCAAGTTATAGATGATACACACTGCAGCCATAGTTCGCCGGTGGTGAAGGGAGTGGATGTTTAGGGTGGTGGATGGGCTGCCGATCAAGTGGGCTGCTTTGTCCTGGGTGGTGTCGAGCTTCTTGAGTGTTGTTGAAGCTCTACTCATCCAGGCAAGTGAAGAGTATTCCATCACACTCCTGACTTGTGCCTCTTAGGTGGTGAAGAGGCTTTGGAGAATCAGGAGGTGGGTCACTCGCCATAGAATACTCAGCCTCTGATCTGCTCTTGTAGCCTCGGTATTTTTATGGCTGGTCCAGTTAAGTTTCTGGTCAATGGCAACTCCCAGGATGTTGATGGTGGGGGATTCGATGATGTAATGTCATTGAATGTCTAGGGGAGGTGGTTAGACTCTCTCTTGGAGATGGTCATTGCGTGGCACTTGTGTGGTGTGAATGTTACTTGCCACTTATCAGCCCAAGCCTAGATGTTGTCCAGGTCAGGCTGCATACGGGCATGGACTGCATCATTATTTGAGGAATTGCGAATGGAGCTGAACACTGCAATCATCAGCGAACATCCCCACTTCTGACCTTATGATGGAGGGAAGGTCATCAATGAAGGAGTTGAAAGAGTTGGGCCTAGGTTGCTGCCCTGAGGAACTCCTGCAGCGATGTCCTGGGGTCGAGATGGTTGGCCTCCAACAACTACAACCATCTTCTTTTGTGCTAGGTATTACTCCAGCCACTGGAGAGTTTTCCCCCGATCCCCATTGACTTCAATTTTACTAGGGCTCCTTGGTGCCACACTCGGCTGAATGCTGCCTTGATGTCAAGGGCAGTCACTCTCACCTCACCTCTGGAATTCAGCTCTTTTGTTCATGTTTGGACCAAGGCTGTAATGAAGTCTGAAATTGAGCTGGCAGACTGCAAACTGAGCATCGGTAAGTAAGTTATTGGTGATTAAAACAGTTGTTTAAATTGGTTATGAGAAGAACATCACTGATAGTTTTAATAAATATAACAAACATGCTGGTACTATGTTGGATCAAGTAGAAGCACAGTGTATATTTGGACCATTGTAACATGCTCAGTTTTTTGACTGCAGAAACACTGAAATTGCTTTGTCAATTATGACCAAAACTTGAAAATACAGGAAATGCACAGCAGGTCCATTAGCAGCAGAAAGAGGTTAATTTTTCAGGTGTGACCCTTCATCACAATAGGCATGGTCACCCCATTGACCTATCTCTCCCAGATATTAACTGACATGCTGTACATTAAGAAGTTTCTGTTTTTATTTACAGCATCTGTCGGTTTCCATTTTATCTTCAAATCTATTCAATATAATCAGAATAAAAATGTAATTTGGAAACTGAATACAATAAGGTTAAACTTAAAAAAGAGATAAGAACATTGACCACCAATGACATTAAGGCTGCTATCACCAAATCTTATATCTGACTTCTACTGATGAAAATGTATTTTAGTTTTGAAAAGAGGTAGGAAGACTAAATAAAATCCAAAATGGACACCAGGCCACAAGAACACAAGAGAGGGTCAGATGAAGAAGGCTCTTCAGCCCAACCCTACTGTCTCCTCATTACAACATCGGTTTCTTAAATGTGTCCTGGCCTCAACTACCTTTCTTGGTGACTCATTCCAAATGCTGATCATCTTCTCTGTAAATAAATACTTCTTGACGTTTGTCCTAAATTTTCTCTTCACAAACTTGAACATGTGCCCCTTGTTCTGACACCCTGGCATATCTGAAAGTATTGTTTTGGGTTTACTTTCTCTATCCTGTTAAGTAGCTAATGGACCTCTATAGAGCCACTCTGAGGTGCCTTTAGGTGTCAGGCTTGGTTCAATGGTCGTACTCTCACCTCTGAATCAGAAGGTCACGAGTCCACGCTCCACTCCAGAGGTTTGAGCACGTAATCTAAGCTGACACTTCAGTACAATATGTAAGGATCAGTAAGCTAGGTAGAATAGATAGAATCATGTGGACACGTGGGTGAGGCTGTGATAGTGGCAAGGGTTAAATTAGATTAAATCACATTCTGGACACACAAAGATATAAGACCAAGAAGTTAGTAGTAGGCTGGTTTGGGAATGGAATGTTAATTGCTGGACGGTTGCCAGAGTGTCTGTTGAGCAGTATGGGAGGATGAATGAAGAATAAGGCTCTCTGTAATAAATATCTAGAGAGATAGGGAAGTGAAGATTCTGAAGTAAAATTGTTCATGTGTGTGGGGTTTTTGGAGAATATATAAACAAAATAACTCAGTTTGGATTCCGCCAGGACCACTCAGCTCCAAACGTCTTTACAGCCTTGGTCCAAACATGGACAAAAGAGCTGAATTCCAGAGGTAAGGTGAGAGTGACTGCCCTTGACATCAAGACAGCATTTGACCGAGTGTGGCACCAAGGAGCCCTAGTAAAATTGAAGTCAATGGAAATTGGGGGGAAAACTCTCCAGTGGCTGGAGTCATACCTCGCACAAAGGAAGATGGTAGTGGTTGTTGGAGGCCAATCATCTCAGCCCAGGACATCGTTGCAGGAGTTCCTCAAGGCAGTGTCCTAGGCCCAACCATCTTCAGCTGCTTCAATCAATGACCTTCCCTCCATCATAGGGTCAGAAATGGGGATGTTTGCTGATGATTGCACAGTGTTCAGTTCCATTCGCAACCCCTCAGATAATGAAGCAGTCCGTTCCCGCATGCAGCAAGACCTGGACAACATCCAGACTTGGGCTCATAAGTGGCAAGTAACATTCGCGCCACACAAGTGCCAGGCAATGGCCATCTCCAAGAAGAGAGAGTCTAACCACCTCCCCTTGACAGTCAACAGCATTATCATCGCTGAATCCCCCACCATCATCATCCTGGGGGTCACCACTGACCAGAAACTCAAATGGACCAGCCACATAATACCTGTGGCTACAAGGGCAGGTCAGAGGCTGGGTATTCTGCAGCAAGTGACTCACATCCTGACTCCCCAAAGCCTTTCCACCATCTATAAGGCACAAGTCAGGAGTGTGATGGAATACTCTCCACTTACCTAGATGAATGCAGCTCCAACAACACTCAAGAAGCTCGACACCATCCAGGCAAAGCAGCCTGCTTGATTGGCACCCCATCCACCACCCTAAACATTCATTCCCTTCACCACCGGTGCACCGTGGCTGCAGTGTGTAGCATCTACAAGATGCACTGCAGCAACTCACCAAGGCTTCTACGACAGCACCTCCAATCCCGCGACCTCTACCACCCAGAAGGTCAAGGGCAGCAGGCACATGGGAACAACACCACCTGCATGTTCACTTTCAAGTCACACAGCATCTAGACTTGGAAATATATCACCGTTCCTTTATCATCGCTGAGTCAAAATCCTGGAACTCCCTACCTTTTTAAAAAAAATTCATTCATGGGATATGGGTGTCACTGGCAAGGTACCTAACAGCACTGTGGGAATACCTTCACCACACGGACTGCAGCGGTTCAAGAAGGCGGCTCACCACCACCTTCTCAAGGGTAATTAGGGATGTGCAATAAATGCTGGCCTTACCAGCGACGCCCACATCCCATGAATGAATTAAAAAAAATTAACGAGCATGTGCAAGAGGGGGAAGTGGTCTGTGTGACCATGAATGCACTTATGTATTAACCCTGCATGCTTAATTATTAATTGCACGTATTTAGAATGCACTTATGTACTAACATCACGCTTACCATAGGTAATCAGCCATAGAAAGGTACATCACACCGTTGCACTTTAGG